>NC_134474.1:27769333-27873189 GCF_964194025.1 Convolutriloba macropyga | reverse complement strand
GTTCTAACCCAAAGGAACAGTGCTCTTCCTGCAATAAGCTTATTATGAAATCCAATATGAGCAGACATCAGAAGCTTCACGCAAAAAGATGTTCACAATGCTCACAGTCATTTCCGGACGACGAGAAACTGCAGCGTCACATTGCTTCTGATGTCTGCTCATATTGGATTTCATAATAAGCTTATTGCAGGAAGAGCACTGTTCCTTTGGGTTAGAACTTCTGGGCATTTTCTCTAAAAAGACAGAGCAAGATAAGGATTTGTTGCTTGAAATCTGTGAAAGTTTGCACGGAATTGAAAAGTGAAAATGAAAATAAATGTTAAAATTGAAAATAAATTCCACAATTATTAAACTGATTTTTGAATTGTTAAAAGGGAAAATGAAAGTTTGCCTGAGTACTGCTGTCCTCTCTACTGTTTTCAAACTCCAGAAATTGTTTTGGAAAAAATACTGAAATGTGCACTTCTTTGCTGCCTTTTTATTATTGAACTCTTTGGAAAAATAAGAGTTTTTCACAAAGAATTAATTCAGAATTAATTCATAATAGGTATTAGAAATTCTCTTAATCTTAATCTTACCTCCCGAAAACAGATTTTATTAAAAGAAAACTTGCCTGTTCGTTTTTGGATTTGGAGGTGAAGTGAAGTGTTGCGTTATCTACTGTTGAGGGAAAATTTTGGCAGGCTAAAATGGTTCAGTTTAAATACAGGAACAGACTAAGATTTCTATTAGTTTAATTTGAGCAAGCTTACCTGTTTGTTTTTGGATTTAGATGTGAATAAAAGTGTTGCGTTATCTACTGTTAGTGGAAATTTTGACTGGCTAAAATGGTTCAGTTTTAATACAGGAACAAATCAAGATTTCTATTAGTTAAATTTTTTGCTTACCCGCTTCAACACTGCAAGTGTCCAACTTGAAACTGTCAACAAGGAGAAAGAAATAAAGTCTATCTGAAAACAAAATGATAAATTGAAACTGTCAACAACGAGAAAAAAACAAAGTCTATCTGAAAACAGAAAATTAAATTAAATTAGAATTTTGACCAACTGATTTTTGGATTTTGTTTTGAAATAATGAAAAGGAGTAGTGGCGAATGAATGAGTAATCCAGACTGATTTGTTATTGAGCGATTATGTTGCTAATCCCTTTCGTGAGAATAGCTTGGGTATCATGCTGTGAGGCACATCTTTGGTAATTGACATTAGTAAAGTGTAATATTATAAGGGGTAAATGACCTTACTGAATTGTTAAGAGATTATCTTGCTAATCCTTTTCGTGAGAACAGCTTGGGTATCGTGCTGTGAGGTACATTATTGGCAATTGTCATTTTCAAAGTATAATATGTGAAAGGGTAAATGTACTTACTAAGAGATTATCTTGCTAATCCCTCTCGTGAGAACAGCTTGGGTATCATGCTGAGAGGAACATCTTTGGAATTTTACATTAGTAAAGTGTAGTATGAGAAAGGTTAATGACCTTACTGATTTCTTATTGAAGGATAATCTTGCTAATCCTTTTCGTGTGAACAGCGTGGGTATCATGCGGTGAGGTACGTTTTTGGAAATTTACAATATTAAAGTGTAAGATGGTAGGGAGTCAATGACCTAATCCCTTTCGTGAGAACGGCGTGGGTATCATACTGTGAGGTACATCTTTGAAAATCACGTCTAACGTACGTAACTGTAAATGAGTCATCCTACCTAATTTATTATTAAATCATTATCATGCTAATCCCTTTCGTGTGAAAAGCTTGGGTATCAAGCTGTGAGGTACGTCTTTTCAAATTGACATTAGTAAAGTGTAATATGGTAGGGGGTCAATGACCTTACTGATTTGTTGTTAAGGCACTATCTTGCTAATCCCTTTAGTGTGAACAGCGTGGGTATCATGCTGTGAGGTACGTTTTTGGAAATTTACATTATTAAAGTGTAAGATGGTAGGGAGTCAATGACCTTACCAATATAATATCAAGGGATTATCTTGCTAATCCCCTCGTATGAACAGCTTGGGTATCATGCTGTGAGGTACGTCTTTGGAAATTTACATTATTAAAGTGTAAGATGGTAGGGAGTCAATGACCTTACCAATTTAATATCAAGGGATTATCTTGCTAATCCCCTCGTGTGAACAGCTTGGGTATCATGCTGTGAGGTACATTTTTGAAAAGTCGTACGTAACTGTAAATGAGTCATCCTAAATTATTATTGAAGGATTATCTTGCTAATCCCCTTCGTGTGAACAGCTTGGGTATCATGCTGTGAGGAGGTACATCTTTGGAAATTGAAGGGTAGGAGGCTATACCTAATGTTAATACATAGGTACTTCCTTTTACCCCCCCCCCCCAGCTTTGCTTAACTATTACTACTGACAAAACGTCGTCACTCATGTTCGGTAACGCGGACTCTGCTGAATTTGTAGGATTGGTGACGTAATGCCATAAACAAATCATAGGCCAGTTGTTTCGGAATTTTTGATCTGTCTGTCGACAGATAGAGTATAAAAGTTTTATCTCCGTTTCGTCTCCTCGTACGTTTTCCAATCGGGTACCCTATGAAAAAAGGTTATTTAATAGGCTGGAACACTTCCTGTGCGAAACACGTCCGATGCCAGTCCCCTTTGTTTGACAAAATAGGAAGCTTTAAATCGCTCTTTATGATACAGAATTTTCATAACACACTGAGGCTAAATTGAGCGAATGAAATTATTGGACGGGCAAAATTCATGTTTTATGAGAATCGTGCGGAATAAGTGTGGATCTTCTTTAGTGAATTAATCTCGAATTATAGAGTAATTAATCTCTATTGTACTAGTCATTTGTAGTTTTTTTATCTTCCCTTTGTTGAAATTAAAAAAGTATGTTTTGGTGGCAACTAGATTGAGGGCTTTATTCAAGGATTGTTTGAGTTGTTTAATTCTAAAAACTTTTTTTCAAAGTATCATAGTCAATCAATCTTGTTCTCCGGAGACTATTTTTTCAATTGAAATGGCTTTTGAAAAAATGGGTGAACCGCCAAGATTTCTTATTGCTCCTAATGGCAATTTATTGCTTCTGAATGCACGGAATTCTTTCATTTTGTTTCAACCTTAATATTGAGACAGGAACTTTGTTGCAAAGGTTTTCATCGTAAATTTTTACCAGTCGATATAATTATTGTAGTTGTCAGTCAGTGATGAAATTAGAAATCCCCTAGAATGTATTCATTAATTCAAAATTTGAAGTCTGACTTATTCTCAGCTATTTGATCTCTATGTTACGCAAAATTGTCTCATTGTGCGATCTAGATTTTAAATGAAAGTGCATGACATCTTTGCGAAGCTCAAAATCTACATCTAACTAAGGTTAAAATCTCTATTAGTGATTCCAGAGGAGTTTCGTGTCATTTCTTGTTCAACATGGAAAAAATTCTTAGGAAAAATTTAGTGTGGGGTTGTTTTAGTCATTAAAGTTTGATTTGAGCTGTTTTGAAATTTTGGTTATTTTATTGTTCTGCATTTTTTTTGCTTTGAATGGTTCTTTTTCCTTTGTATGTCAAAAGAACAGTGTGTCGTGTTTACAGTATTCTCTTGACAAATCAACGTATTATAGTATCTTAGATAGTTTTGTCGTCTGTTTTTCATTATGGCTTCCTTTCTTATCCAACCCATAGAATTCTGATCTGTGTTACATTAATAAATTACGCAAAGGTTCTCGTAAAGGCTCTGTTTATTTCCATGGACGGTTTTTTGTTGTTGAATGATTTAAAAATTTCCAGCAGTGTTTTAAATGAGAATCGAGCATCTGAAAAGTGGTGGAACCGTTGACAGATAGTTTTTGAGTTTAAACGATGTTCGTATCAATTATTGTAAACGTTTTGGTCTTTTTTATGCAAATTTTTTGCTTGACCGTTTTTGTGCTTCTCTTCTAGAACATTCTTTGACTTCTCGAGTGCCTTTTTCACGCTTTCGTTCTTCATTTTTGAGTGATCTCTATTGTTCTCACTCTGAAGTAAAGCTTGTTGCTAATATTAAATCGATTGCAGCATAGCAAAAATAAGGGCCTGATAGCCGAGTGGGCACTGCTTCTGGTGAAGTATTGGGAGATCCATGGTTCGAATCCCGGCGTGGTCCTATTTTTCCACCCATAAAGAAAAATTTATCTAGGCTACAGCTCCTGAATTAAATTGCCTCGCCTGTCGTTCGAGAGCAATTCTTCCGACATTAGTCGGTTTATGTTTTACGACTTCATCAGTTTTTTAAGGCACCCATTTTCATTTTTGATGTTTGCTGCTGTCAGGGAATTTTCTGCGAAGTTATACGAACACAATTCGGAAATAGATACCAGGTCTTTGATTCTGAGGAAAATTACAATTGTCAATTCTTACAAATTCTTGCAATTTTTGCCTTAATTTTGGTGATCCCGTTCATTCTAGTATTCAGACTAGTTTTCAAAATTCTTTTATTGATTTGACTCAGCAGTTTTTTTAGTTTAGCATAATCAGTGCTGCAAGTACCAAAATCAATTGTGTTTCATTTGGTCTCATTGCTCCTCAAAAATTTTGGTTTGTTATTGGTTTCTTTGAGTTTCGCAGAAATAAGTTTTACTTTCATAGCAGGTCGTAGCTTTTTCTGCATTAGTGCATTTTAGCACTTATTGCTTTTAGATGTTATTATTTTTTTTATTTTACCATAAAAAATAGATATGTTGGTAATTGGTAGCAAAGAAATTTTTATCTCAGAAGATAATCATTTTTCTGTCTTCTTGAGTTGATGCAAGATAAGATTCACAGTTACGAAAATTGTTTCTGGCGCCAATTGTATGGTTGCCATTTTTTCGGCCATCACAATGTCTGTTTGATTTTTGTGGAATACTATATGTGCTTGGCGGTGTAAATTTATTGACATTTTCTTAAGCTTTGGTATTTTACTGTGCTATATTATACGTCAAGTTATTTTGTCAGTTGAACGAAAGCATTAGTTTAAGCATTATAAGTTTTAATTCATTGGAGGCTTTTATAACCTTTTATCAGATTGTCCTGTAGTTTAATCAGGCTGAATTGAAAAGCTCCCTTCGTGCATTTGGAATCACTTTGCCTGTTGTTAGTTTTGTTGTCAACGATCTACGACATGTTCTTATACTGTTTATCATTTTGACCAGAGCGAAATAATTTAGGCGTGGAGAGCTTATTGCATCAATTTTTTGCAAAAGTAAGCGGCGAAGAAGTTTTTTTATTTGTTGAAGCTGGAAATTTTGAATCACACCATGACAAACCAGTAACCCAAAAGCCAATTTTCTTTAAGTGAAGCACAATAATTTTTTTATGTTATCAGCTAAACATCCAGCAGAATGTATTTAAAAACCTTGTCGAGTTTTGAGGGAAAGCTTAATTTAAAGCAGTCAAAAGGTGTTATAATTTTTTTTGTTTCTGTCTCTTTGTACTTCCCTGTGCAAAAGCATCAATTTAGTTTGAATATACGGAAAACAAATGCAAAGAACAGTACATTTTAATTTTTTTGCAATGTTTTCATACTTGATTTTAAGGGTTTTAAAGACCTGTGACAAGTTTGGAATTAAATTCTGCATTAACATTCTAGACACCGAGCCTGTACAATGAGCAAAAAGAGTGATGTCGCTCTTCCCACAACTTATTGAATCTTCGTTTTCTGGTTGCTATGTTTTCTGATTATTTTTTATTGATTTTTTTTCGTAAGCTTTGGTCTTTTTATTTGCTATAATCTAGTTTGTTTCTGAAGAAATGATACGTTGTAAGTGGAATATTGTGTAATTAAGAGATTTCTAAAATACACAGAGTGGGGATGGTAATTTTGATAGATGGAAACATTTATGATATTACTTTACATTTTGAAAATGAAGTATTAAATCTAAAGAAAAATATGCTTTCTCCATTTTTTTTTTTCAATTTAATTAAATCTCCAGCTTTAGCAAAAATTAGTCAAATTTCATTAACTCTTAAATTTTGAGATTACAATTGAGAATGGCTTGAAATGACTTCATTTTTTGCCCAGAAGGAGAATCAATATACTTGTTGATAAAGAAATTGAATAAATTGGAATTGATTTCAGCCCCAAGATTTCAGTTTTTTCAGGCATGAAGATGTATATCTCAAACGTTTAGGAACTTCTCTGGCTGACCAGCTAAAGGGGTGTTAAAATTTTGTGTTTCGAATGAAAAATACAGAATATTTAATGTGTCAATTAGGGGTGATGTCATTTTTATTTATATTTGAATAATTAAGTTTTTGTGCTTTCCAATTTTGGCTTTCCGTTTCAAAATTTTTTGTTTTCAACTTTTTTTGTTTCGATACCCTATTTAGTAGGAGAAGGTATTGTGCTCTAATTTGTTGTTTTTCCTGTTAATTTTGGCCTATCGACTTATTTGTGTGTAAATTTGCAAGCAGTATCTATTTTGAGATGTAGTTAATTTTAGCTAGCTTGTTAAAACGGGTAAATTGTGCTCTGAATTGGCCTGCATTATTCTGAAATTTTTTGCTTCATAAAGCCGCTTATATTTTATATTATTTTTGGGATTTTTGGCGGTAAAATCAACTAATTTTGTAGCTGTTTTCAGAGCTAGTTTCGATATTGCTCAGTTGACTTCCAGTAAGTATTTTGTTAGAGAGCTCAGTAAGCATTTGTCATTTTTAATGCCATTTATCGATTATAATATTTAACTTAGATCTCAGGGTTTAAAATTTTTGGCAGTTTTTGGGTTCATTCATTGAAACTTTACGTTTTCGGTTAAATTCGTCATTTTTTTCGTGATAATACGAAACGATGAACCGAACGAAACGAAGATGTTGTTTTTGTGTTAATTGCGTCTCATAGGTTTGTCAAATAATTCATGAACAACTTGAAGTATTTTCGCTTAATTTTCCACAATTTGTTCCTTTTCTTAAGAAATTTGTTATTTTTCTGTTTTGAAGCACAAAATATGCTTTTTTCAACTTTTTGTGTTGATAACTTTGATGAAATGTTAATAATTTTCTGTTTGAATGTTTGAAAATTCCAAGAAAAAAAGCGCAATTTTTTAGACTTAAAATTTTCTGCATTACTATTAAGTTCGATTTTGGCATTGTTTCACTTGACATGAAAAACATTGATTTGAAGCAGCCCTGAAATGCAGCTGCTTTGGATTATTATTCTTCTTCTAAATGGAATATTCACTGGAATATTTCTGGAACTATGTTTCTCCAATTGGGCAATTTATTTATTACAAAAAATGTACAGCGCTTGTTTTGTCATTGACGCAATGGAGAAATGAAAAAGAAATTGAAAATGTATAATTTTGATTTTCTAAGCGTCGTAGATTAGGGATTATAAGCAGAAGCTTTGAAGTTTTTTAATTGCTCTTGTAAACGTGTGTGTCTTTTATTGTAAACGTGTGTGTCTTTTCTTATGCAAAATTTTCGCTTGACGGTTTTGACTTTTCGAGTGACTTTTACGCCCTTGACTTTTAGTTTAGGCAATTCTTCCGACGTTTAGTCGGTTATGTTTCATTACTGTAGTATGCTGAAAGCTGTTTATTCCAAAATGGTACAGAGATAAAAGGCATACTGTTGGATTTATGGGAACTTAATTATGAGAGAAAAAGGGAACAAGATTCCAATTTCCCAGAAGAAGTGTTCAAAAGAACAAATCACAGAGAATCGTTTAACATACGGTTTTATAGTTTATCATTTGTATAACTTAAACGAATTAGCATAAAGATATTAAAGGAAATCATAAATTAATTTGTACATACGGGGCAGTGGTATTTCATGAACTAAGAGATAAAGATGGAATTTTCTGAATGTCGACATTTTGGACACGAACATCTTAATTTTGATGAAATCTGCAGCTTTATTATCAAAGTTAGTGAATGAAGTTACTGAATCGTTTATAGGTACGGGAATTGGAATATAGAGAATACTCGGCGTCAATAGCTCTTTGCAAAATGCGTGTTCAACATCTGATTTGCTGAACTCCAAAGTGTTTGTTTTGCTACCTAATAGGAAAGTCTCCAAATTTTGATGCAACTCTTTCTTTGAAGGATATTGAGAAAGGAACGAACGTCACCTTCAATCAATCGACATGCTAACCGCAGAGAACTGAGTATTGAATAAGATGTTTGTGACTCATCTGCAGTCGAACCACATTAAACCTTAAGATTTTATCAGCTTCTTAATGTTGTTTAACATCGGCAAAACATATGTGGGATGCATAGAATATACGGGTCAAACATATGCATAAACGCGGGTCAAATATACGAATTCGAACACTGTCGGAAGTGCTGAAGGGCACACTACATCGCAGAGAATTGCAGACACGTAGAGCTTTTGTAAATTTGGGTTCTCCCGGGTGAATTTTGCTCAGGAGTTAAAAGCAGCTTTTCGAAATTCGATTTTTCTGTCAAAAACTTTAGTAATATATACTAACTTTTGGTACAATTGTTCAATTTTTTAGATTATGTTTTTCATCTAAGAAATAACGTACTTTAATGAATTTATTCTATTTTTCACTTTGGATAACATAAGTAATATGACAATTGTGACAAAGTAAAATATTAATAACAGGAATAGTAAATTTATCACAATAAAAAATATTTTCACAATTTCCAGATGTGTGCTGTTATTGAGAGCATATTACCGTATTGATCATGAAATTGTGTCTGTGAAATGGAGTACAATTGAAACGTTTTTAAATTGTAAATATTTAATTTTCTCTTTTTTCTGTCTTATCAAAGAACCCGATAAGAGTTCTTCCCCGTGTACCTGATTTGCGTTTTTCGGAAAATCTGACGTTTTACTCGTAGACTATGTTACTTGCTACGCCATGCCTTAACTTGACTACCCTGCATGTGTTTTTAACGTTATTTGTTGGCATTGTCTGCTGTCATTACAATACTTGTACGAACCTTTGTCTCCTTTGAAGTCAATTTTTAATGCGTATAAATACTATTGGAAAGATGATTCTGAAATCTGTTAAATTATGAACTTAACAGAGTTGTGAATGTTAATATTTTACTTATTTTTAGTTTACCTGAGAAACCGAGAAAGCTGGATCGAGTTTGCGTTGAATGAAACGGAAACAAAATATCTGGTCGACATTCAAATTAGCCTGATTGAAATTCCGTTCAGCGAAAATATCAGAGGAGCGTCGATATTCACAATTTTTGCTGATCGATTATTCGAAAGCTCACTTGGCCTATTTATACAAGCAAATAGTAATGAAGGACCGCGGCGTTTTGAATACGTGGCAACATACGGAAGACAAGAAATACCTTTCGGGGTGTATCACAATGACTTTTACCATGAATTCAAAGTCACGGACGTTAGATTGGTTTTGTCTAGATTCCACTTGACAGTTCATTACGCTGAATCGTCCCTTAGAGTCCAGCTCTTAGATCCAGTTTCCAGTTTTAACTTGACAACGCTTCTTCTAGGATCGAAAGGAGCCTCATCGCTTGTAACTTGCTACGAATCTCTGGTCGTAAATGAGCAACGTTATATTCAGAACGATATTGAGACCTTAGCTCACAACAATGATAGTGTAAAAGGCCTGAACAAAATCGATAGACACTGCTCCCCTTTGAATCCGTGCTATGCTACTGAATGTCCCGAAGGAAGTGATTGTGTTGAAGCCGATAATGAAGCTTTTTGCGTCGAAAACGCAGCAAAAAGTGACGTCGAGTTGCAAGGTGACTCATCAGGTACGGGTGGTCCTCGTAGACCGACAACAACTCAAATTTTAAAAGCTTTAAACGTGGACGAAGGCTCTAAAGTTAAGCTTGAAGTTTCCGAAATAAACATACCGGAAGGAATTTTGACGAAGAACATCTTTTTCAACGTCACTAGATCTGGTCTAACGTCACTACAGCACGGGACAGTGATAAATAAAAACAACAAAAAGTTGACAATTTTTAATTTTGAACCCGCGAGAGCAGGCAATATATTTTACAAGCATGATGGTGGCGAAAATTCCAATGACAAAATTGTTATGCAAATGATTTTTAGAAGTCCGTTTAATACGTTTAAACCAGGTAATTATGTGTACGTTCCGGTGACCGTTAATCCTATCAATGACGAACCGACGCTTTTTATGGATTGGAATGTGAAATTTATGCTGGAGCGTGATTCTATGCGGGAGTTGACAATCGATGTTCTAGATGTTAAGGATTCCGATGACACTCCGGAAGATCTCAAGTTGTTTGTGATGTCATCAAGTCAGCAGTTCTCAGAAGTTACAATTGTCCGAAAGTTTCAGCAATCGACTACAAATGACCTCAGATTCGATTCTGTATCGACATTTACTTACCAAAACATAATTGAACATTCCATTTTTGTGAAGCACGAAAGCAAGAATTTCGGAACCATCACTGACAGTGTTCGAATTGAGCTGCAAGTTGCTGATTTGAAATCGTTTGGCAACAAAACGTTTCTTCATGTTGAGATCGTTGATGTTAAATTGCACGTTATCAATGAGAGATTGTTGACAATAATAGCGGACTCGTCTTTGATTTTGAGCGATAAACTCATCAGTGTCGCAGTGTATCCCGAAAGTGACTCACTATTTGTAAATGCCGATCAGGGCCGATTGCGGTACCTTGAAGATGACATAACCCTGAAAGTCATGACTGCTCGTCAAAATGAGATTG
The DNA here is from genome assembly GCF_964194025.1 of Convolutriloba macropyga. Classification (NCBI taxonomy): domain Eukaryota; kingdom Metazoa; phylum Xenacoelomorpha; order Acoela; family Convolutidae; genus Convolutriloba; species Convolutriloba macropyga. The sequence continues at coordinate 27,862,559 of NC_134474.1, read as the reverse complement.
AGTTTCAAGTTTTGGACCAATTGGGAAGGTGGAATAAGAAGGTTGAATTCCTACAAGGTCAACTGAGAAATTCTCAAGTTCGAATCGTTTCCCTAGTTCAACCGGATCCTGGCTCGAATGTGAATGGAGTTTTTGACGTTTTGGCAAAATATAAAAGCCAGCAAAAGTTCTTCCGCATAAGTTATATGATAACTCTGCAGTCTTTTGATGTTACTCAGAATAATTATTTCGTTTTTGGTTCTGATGTCTTTTCCAAAAACATTACTGGAAGTGACCTTTATGCCAGGCTGTTCCAACCGCACCCTTCGCATACATTGCCTCCAAATGAAGTCATTTACACACTCACCAGTCTTCCTGAATATTCTTACGTCTACCTGAACAAATCTGATAGCTCTATTCTGGGGCTTCGTGAAAACGTGCTTTTAACAGTTGGGTCTAATTTTACGCAAAGTGATTTGAATGAGGAGAGGATTTTCTTGCGTCGACGCTTGCAAGCATTGACCAGCGTCACTGACCAGTTTAAGTTTACAGTTAAAATTGATGAGATGTCATCGAACAACTTTACATTTCTGGTTCACGTCACAGCTATCCGAAACTCGAACTTCAGATTTCATCAGAAAACTTTGAACGTGAGAGAAGGCAAACAAGTCGTACTTACAAATTCGATTTTGTCAGTTTCCTGTTCGTTTTCAGACAATTTTTTCTTCTACATTATTGATTATCCGAAACATGGTCAGCTTGAAGTTGTGGGAACTCGAATGAAAACTTTGGTCGCGTTCACGTATTCAGAGTTGAAACGAGGAGTTGTTTCATATATCCACGATGATTCCGAGAGCTTGACAGACGAAGTCAAGCTTCTTTTATCACCAATTACCATTCCTTTGTTCACATCGGACGACGGCACTGATTACACAATGCCTATTAATAATGTCACCGTGAACTTGAATATATCGGTCTCGTTGGTACCTGATAACCGACCTGAGGTTGTAAACAACCAGGTTATAAACACAACTTACACGGGCAAGATCCTGGTTACATCATCAATTTTGAAATGTTCTGATCCCGATATTGACCAATCAGATTCAAATATATCGTACATTGTGAGACTTAGAGACCCAGCCTTGAAATTTATGTACTGTATTTCTGAACAAGATGCATTAACTGTGTTCACACAGGGTGATATTGATGACTTGAAGATTTGTTTTCGTCAAAATGCCGACATGCCCACCTCGGAGTCAGTAATAAGAGCGACTAGCTCAGATCCGAGCGATCAGAACATAGCGGATGAGATCTTGATAACGATACATATCAGAATTGTTGAACCTTATTTAATTGCACAAACCATAAAAGACGTTTATGAAATTGAGAAAAAAGGCAAATTGAATATTAACTCGGAAATGGTTCAAATCAACTGCAGTTTCTTCTTGGACCCTTTTCTAACAATGATTGCTTTCAGAAAGCCTATTTACGGCAAAATAGTGAATAATTCCACAGTTGTTATTCAAGAGTTTTCCTACTACGATTTTCTGAAAGGTTCAATTTTCTACGATCATTCCTCTTCGAGAGGGGACGTATTTGAAACATTAATGTTTACTGTTTATGCCGGAGACTATCAGACCTCATTTTCGATGAAAGTTCGCATTATTGACGACATGCTAGCACCTCAGATCGTAACTTTACAAACACTATTTGTAATTGAAGGTTCACAAGTTGCCATCACTGACCAAGTTCTAAAATCAGTTCAAAGTGCAAATGAAGCCTCTGAATTGTTCTTCTTGATTATCGATCCTCCGAAGTTCGGCGATTTCATGTTTGCTAGTGATTCTGCGAGGAACTCGATTTTCCGATTCTCGCAACAGGATGTTTACTTAGAGAAAGTTATCTACAGGAATATAGTTGCAGGAATTCGAAACGATTCCATGTTGTTCAACGTCAGTAATTCAGATCGCACAGTTGGCCCTTACGAACTGACTGTTGTAATTTTACCACCGCAGCTTAGTTTAGTAACTACTGATGTTCAAATTGGGCAGGGAAAAGTGTTCAGACTTCGGGACTTTGTTAGCATCGATGAAGCGTCTTATGAACAAGTTGTGATGAATGTGGAAGTTACGCAGTACCCCTTTCACGGCCAGTTTAAAATCCAGCCGAATGCCAGTAAGTTTTTGTATCGATCCCGCTGTTGCCAATTTTTAAAATTAAGTTTAGAGGAAGATGCTAGAAAATGTTGAAAACATTGCGCTCTGTTTCGTCTTATCCGAGGTTCATGCTCCAACTTTTTTCATTGAGAGTCAACAGAACATTCCTTGTTTCAACGGCATTTGGCAAATGCACTTTCCGTAACCCCGAAAAATGAAATCGCATGTAAAACCGGTCTCTCAAATTATAGGCTCTCTCTGAAATAAACGGCAACAGATCGCCAAATATTTTCAAAACCGTCTTCAAATATTTTGTGCTTGGAAGGTTTTAAACTGATACCTTTTACATTTATTTTCGATATATTGAATGGCCCAAATCGACTGAACGAAAAACTCAGTTGAGCATATAGTATCATCCCTCCTAGTGAGGTGGGAAAAATTAGTGTAGCGGGCTTGCTACTTCAGAAATTTTGAGCATTTGATTCCAAACATTGTATTCATCTTCAACTTTTACTTTTATTTATAATCTTTTATTTTTGGTAGAATGAGAATGTAATGGCCATGTGAGTTATTTTTCCGAAATTTCAAATATGTGAAGATGGTCTATGGGCTGGTTACTTGGTTAACTGTCATTGATTTACATCCGAAATGATTTTTTCCAGCCTTACTTGCTGCATATGCTGGTTTTTGTGCTTTTTGCATTTGCATTTTGAATTATTCAACGCATCCTAAAAATGAATTGCTTCAGTTGATTTTCAGCAAGTAAATGGCAGTCAAGCTGAGCAAAATTTTCCTACGTTTTGAGAAGTCAACATTTTTCCAATTCAAGTCAAATTAAAGTTTTTCAAAATTTCGTTTTTTGAGAGGTTCTCGAGGTTTGAAGTTTTTACGCTTTTCATTCTGATTTCACTTTTAACACTGGTTCCACTTTTCACAATGATTTCGTTCACTTTTTTGGTATTTTTTCAAAATAGTTTTTCTTAATTTTTGCCCGATTGTTTTTATTCACAATTTTTCCTGTTTCTGGCAATCTAGACGCGATATATAGGCTTTTGTGTATTTCGTGTTTTAGAGCGAAGCAAGTTTGTATCTGGATGTAGATATTTAGAGCCATTTTTTTGTTTTGTATTTTTTCGCGACCCTTAGTTTTTGTTTTGGTTTTCACTCGTATCTTTCTGGCGAGGTATACTAATTGTGATGCATGTGTTTCTGGTGAACATTTGCTGTTTTAAGTGATCTGTGGGCAACTAATGATTTTGTTAACTTCGAAACTTGAGGTTTTCATCAAATTTTTTTAATTATAGTTTTTTTGTTTGTTGTATTGTTATTTAATCACCATACTGACAGGTCTGACTGAATTTCCCTTGAAGGTCTAATTGATCGTAAATATTTATGGGAGTTTGTATTTATTGGCAATAATTACTTATTGTTACTAAGTTTATTTGTCTTAGTAAAAAATTTGATTCAAATTCTGTCTATTTTTTGTTCTGATTTTGTACTCTACTTACTCTCAATGATAGGAGTTCTCGTTAATGCTCTATCGATGTCTTGTATATCTGATAAATTTCTCTTTTCTGTTGCTTATGGTATTGAATACTTCGAAACTATTTATTTGAGAGAAAAATTTTGTAAATTCTTGATTTTCGAATGTTTATGTTTTCTTTTTCTGTAGTTTTGTCAGCGTCTGAGTAATGAAAGATCTTATTTTTATTAGTGAAATAAAGGACGGTTATCATCTGCTCTTGTATTGAATTCTTCTGAAGCTATTTTTAATTTTGAGTTTTGACTTCAGATGTTTTTTTTTCTGTGGGGTTTGTTATAGTCTGAGTATGATGAATCTCAGATTGTAGTAGTGGCAAAATGAAGCTGGCGACTGACCGGGGTTAAGAGTTTTTCTTATTACCGGACAACAGTTTCTCAAAAAGATATACGTCAATTTTTTCCGACCGTTTTTGTTTTTATATTTATTGTCTTTAATGTTTTTTTAGAAGTTGCATAAGAAAGTCAATATTGAGACTTTGCCTTGCTGAATCTAGAGTTTTTTTTTAAATGGTGGTTAATCATAGATTTAGAGGTGACATTATTTAATTTTAAAAAGTGTATTTTTTGTTTGGTCTATATATTTTTTGTCACTTCCGTTTTTTGTCGTTAAGTTTGGCTGTTTACAATTGGACGCATCAAATATTTTGATTTCTGACTATTGCAAATGTTCTTCTGAGGAGGCATTGTTCAAAATTCTAAATGTGTCTTTTTGACCACGATTGATTTTTAAATTTGCTTCAGAAACAGTTCAGAAATGATATTGCCGTCCAATATTGTGTTAATTCGTAAATTAATCCTAACAAGATATATTAGCTGATTAAGAACCAATCATATGTGCTTCTGCTTTGCGGTTGGAGTTTTTTTTAAAATGAGATTTTTCTTCTGATAAACACCAAAATTGTTGATATGAACGAGTTTTTTAAGGATTTTATCTTTTTTTTATCCGACAAATGTTTTTCATTTCAATTGGCAACCAGTTTGGCAGAGAAATCTTTTGATAAGTTTCCAAGGCAAATTTGACTTACTTACTTACTTCATTAACGATTTATTTAGTGGTTAAATAGCTTGGGTAACCTATTTGAATTTTATCTGATTTTGTATTATCAATTTAGATTTTTAAGTGAGTCGTTTTTTAAACAACTGCGGTCTTTAAAATTTAAAAATTGAATTTGAGCTCTTTGAGTATATTCGAAAAAAAATCAGAGGCCAAGCGAGCTGAAAATGATGAAGTTGTTTCTTGAGAGATTTCACAGTTTGAACTTTGTTGAAGACTTGATAGGTGTTAATTTCTGGATCTCATTTTTGTGGTTTGTAAAATTTGTTGTTTAATTGATTTAGTTGTTGTTCGAAGACTTGATAGCTGTTAATTTCTGGATCTCATTTTTTTGGTTTGTAAAATTAGTTGTTTAATTGATTTAGTTGTTGTTTTTGTAAATACTCTGAAATTGCAATAGAGTGGACTTATTGTCTGGTGTTCATTTTGTTCTTGGGTTTTTTTTATTGTATTAACGAAAATTGAACTGGATTAAACCTTTTATTGTATACAAGCCTGCCTTTTTTAGGAATATATCAGAGGTGAAATCAGAGAATTTGATTTACTTAGTCTAGCATATCTAATGCGATAATTTGAAATACAATCAGTTTACATCGAATTTAGGTAGAGGCCAGAGATTTAGTTTCAAATTGGAATAGATGTTGATTTTTGGCTCCCGTTTTCTGTTTTTTGGTAGTTGTTTACTTAATTAATTTTTTATTTCTACTTGAGAAATTGCATAGAGTTGACTTCGCGCGTCATTTCATTTTTTCCGGTTTTCATTATAGTGAAATAAAGAAATTTGTTATGGAACCCTTTTTTATATAGACAAGTGTCTTTTTTTAAGAATCTATCAAAGTTGAATTAAAATTTGAACTACTGTTTTAGTGGCAGTCTATCTCTGCTTTCATTTTAAGACATTTGAGAGAAGATTGTGGATGACCGGTTTGCAACTTTGTGCCATCGCGCATTAGCGGGCATCCTTGTTAATCTGTTTAGCAGAATAAGAGACATGTTCGCTTGACGACTAAAATGCTGCAGAATTGTGGTGTTTTATCGTCTTCATATACCCTGCAATTTTCTGTGATCTCAAGCTCAATGTCGCTTTTTTTATACTACTGAAATCAAAGTTTGATTAACATGTTTGTCTAAGAACTTTGCAAAAGAGGCACACTAATTTAAATAGAAAGTGATCTTATATGCCAATAGCCAATATCTAGGTAGTTCAGTTATCGAGTTGTTTCAAAATTCTTGATTTTCCTGAGCAAATATTCAGGTGATACTGTTGTGAGTCTCTCATTTTTTGTCGAGTTGTTTATCTATTAAAGATTGTTGAATGTCGTAGTGTTCTAGATTCAGTTATTTATATTTTCTTGCTGTTATGTCGAGATTCAGAGAGACTTCTGTTTTCGAAATTTTTTTTCTGCTGGGTGGTACTTTGTCAGTGCTCTTGTTTTGTTGGTTAACAAAAGTGTGCTATGAACTCGCAAATTTTAGGCAAATGAGTGTGGCTGGTTAGCTTGCGCAAAGAAGATGAATGGAAAGTTTCGGCATCAAAAGTCACGAAAAAGTATATTCAAGAGATATCACTTCTGCAGGGAATATGAACAAAAGGAGCTTAAGTTGGGACTTTCTTGATTTGGGTGGAAGGTTGGGGTATGAACGGCTAGGTTTTGTTTAAATTTCTGGCAGGAAACATCAAAGGTGAAGCACCAGAGTGATCTATAATGAATGATGAACTATGAACATAACTTATTGCAGTTTTTTAATTCTTATTTTTTGACTGCTTAATTTTTTTCTTGCTCATTTGATCGGATTATTAATAAGATAGGTCTTCGTTTTGATTCTTATTTCCTTATCTGATTGCCAGGTGTCGTGCCAAGACAATGCTCGTTTAAATGTCAACGCTTCTGGCCACTGCGTCGCTGCTCTCGTGTGCCAACATTTTGAGAAGTTTTGGTACCAACATTTTGAGAAGTTTTGACCAATAGTGGTTGAGACGGCTTGTTTTGTTTCGTAGTCTTTGATAGAAAACCGTGTTCGGTTGCATTCAGTTGGCTTGGGGAATGTGTCCATTGCTTTAAAGAAGGGTTTGGATTGTTTGGGCCGTCAGCTATGTTATTGCCCACGTGCGTCAATAGACGTAAATTGAGGAATTCGTCGGCTTCTGCCACTACTGCTTGGAGTTCTGATTTAGATAGTTTTCGGCTTCCGGGCAAAACAAGGAGTTTGGCTGGTCGATACCCATACTCCTCCAAAGTGTGTGATGCTATAGAGGACTGAACGTTCATTGGACAACTGAACGTTCATTGCTGCGACAACTGAACCTGAACATATTCATTGTCCGGTTTTTAGTTTTTTTTTCAGAATTGAGTCTCGGCTTTACTTGTTCGGAGACAATGACATCAAGGTATCTTTTTGGAGACAAAATGGCGAGGGGCCATGAGCAAGCAGTCATTGATGAGGTCCTCAAAAAATTAAGGCACGTAAACATGCATAGCTGCGTTCTGATAATTTTTGCCTTTATATACAATTGGGTAGTTTAAATGAATGTGAAAACCTGATTGAAGCACGGAAGGGATACTGACTGCGATCTGACCTTGCCTGCAGGCCAACGTCTATAGATGAAGCACTATTAGCCCAAACTTCTTTTCCTGCTTATGCCAATCCAGATAGTTTCAGGTCATCTTCACAATGAGCAGGGGCATGTTCGGTTACATGGTGTCTGCATTCATGGACTTCATTTGCGAAAGGCAATCCTGATTTCTGGAGTCTTTTCTCAACTCTAAGCAGATCGTTGTTGTCGATAAGAGGCGTGAAATGCTAGAAACTGTCAGTTTTACTGTTTTTTGCTATAGTTTCCTTGATGTAGGCTTCTTGCGATATGTTGATGGGCAAATTTCGTGCCTTATTCTTGTTTGTTAAGAAACTATCCGAGGAAGTAGCAGTCCTTCTTTCGGTTGGTCGTCTGATTTTGCTTATTTCACGAAAGCTTCCCTGGTTGTCATCAGAAATTGGGACATGGTTGGCAATACCGCTGTATCCATCGGTTCTGGGACAGGCGTATGTTCTTCCTTGCCCTGTGATTCAGTCAAAAAGGAAGCCTCCGTTAGCCAAAGAGGTTGAATGTCAGAGGATGCCAGTGCTCTGGCTCTCTGATCAGTTGGGTTTATCTTTCCCGGAATTTGCTGCCTGTTCTCCTATCAGAGCTCTTCTTTTAACAATTCGTGACATTGACATACATCATTTGCCGCTCTTTGGACTTGATTCACCCGAGCTCTGCCATGCTGTCAGTCCAGAAGTTCTTAGTTTCCCCACTTGATCAGCGCAAATTTTGGTTTGTGTCTAAGTTAGGACTGATGGCATCGCAAACGCTTCAATTGAGGTGGACGGTTTCTACTGGTTGAGAACCCATAACTTTAGTGCCTCAATTTTCTGAACTATGTTATCTGTACGAATGAATTAAAATACACTCGAATATCCGGAGCTCCTCTCGCGCACCCATAACGGTCCTCCTGTCCCAATCAAAAAATACCAAACTTCCTCAGGTACACCGCAAGCCTTCACCTACCCATTCACCCTCGCCTACCTATACTCTGTTACTCTATCTGCGTCACAACCAGCTCCCGCCGCTTACGCATCCCACCGGAATTATTATTATTATTATTGTTATTAATGACAATTCGTTTGTTTTGTCTGTAATTTGAAAGATTTTAAAAGATTATGTGGAATAAAATTAGGCAATACACTTTTGCTTTTTGTTTATTCTGTAGTTAATCTGTCTGTTTTGAGCGTTCTTGTTTTTAGAATTTAATTTGATTCGTTTCCGATATTCTGCCCGTTATTACAATCCAAAGAATTTGGATTGTATTGGTGCTGTGTCTTTTTTTGACTCGAACGGGAGTATTGGTTTTCTCAGCTGAAGTAAATTTGTTTGACTTGAACTTTCACTTATGTTTGAATACGGACTTCTATTTTGGAGCGATGATTTTTGTTTTCAAACATTGGGTTTCAACATAGCTTAGTACCTTGTGTATAGTAGATAGGAACAGCTCATAATATTCAAGGTCGAATTATAGTTTTGACAAGTTTTCTCCCACAAAAATCCCCTTTTCGCTATCCAGAATACTGCCCATACTGCCCACCTACGTACCCACACCTATTTTCTAACTACCCCCTCACCCAACACCCCCGTCCGTCCTCCTCAACCTCTCTCTCTCTCTCTCTCTCTCTCTCTCTCTCTCTCTCTCCCACATGGTCGCCCCTGGGGGCCTTGTGATGGGTGTCTAGTGGGGTCGGGTATTGTTAAAATTCTCTTAAAATCGTTAAAATACTGGTTGTTAATCTAGAGCAGGCTAGTCGCCTCGTTGGCGAGGTCTGTCAGCCTTTGCTCCTAGATTTTGAAGAGCATCATAAAAGTCCTTGCGCAAGGTACTGATCTTTGTGGGTTCCGCGTGGAGTCCGTCCTTGGCTGTGAACTTGTAAACGAACTTCTTCAGGAAATGGAAGTGAATACCGAGCGCCTTTGCAACCGCCCGATATCCCTTATTCAAATTCTGAATCTCGTCTTTGAAATCCTCTTTGAGGTGGTATCTGCGTGATTGTTACCTGGATACCTGCCTCGAGGTACCTTCTTGCTAGGTACTCCATCAGCTGTATGATCTTCTCCACCGCCTTTGTTTTCCTGTCTCGATCTACCAAATCGTTCGTCCCCCCCCCATGATAGCCACTCGCTTGACACGTTTGTCCATAAAGTCGTCCAGGAACCAGTCCTTCGACAACCTCGACAAACCTGCACCGGGGGAGCTTATCACCATAGTGTCATCCATGAAAACGCCGTACGCAAGAGAGTCGCTCAGTATCCCCCACTCGAATCTCCTGATGCGCGTCGTCACGATCGTTCGAAAAGGTTTTTCCTTCTCTCGCACCTCTATGTCCAGCTTGAGCAAATGATGGGTTAATTTCTCCCTCCTGCTAATCCGCTTCGGTTTCTCCTCGGGTACCGTTGCCCTTCTCTTCATGACTTCTGAAAAACACTACCAATTAACCTTATCTGTTGTTGTAAAAATTTTATTGTGTTCAAAATTTATGAAAGGCACTTTTTATGTTTTTCAGTGGTAGCGATTCCAGTGTCGTTTCCTGTGACATGGACCAGGTTCTCTCAGGTTGTCTACTTCCACGACGACTCAGATGTACTCATTGACATCATCAGTCTACGACTCACGAACACCTCAATTGGACTGAAGAGTGAAGAGGCAACATTGACTGTGAGGATCAAACCACAAGACAGACGACCACCGGTTATGGTCACTAGTGGAGAGTGGAAAATTGTCAATGGTTAGTAATAGTCTTCATTTATAATGGATGTCAGTAGTCATCAACACTTTTACATCAGTTTTGAAGCGGACAATGAGAATGGGTTTTTTAGGTCTGTCTATAAATGGGGTAATTATTTTCATGTGTTGAGAAATGCAGGACTCATTTTTGCAAATGAAGGACAAATGCCACTGGCCTTTGAAGACGCATCATGAATGTTACAAATGTGGAAATGAAAAGGCGTGGTGAGAAAATCTCAATTTATTATTCGCCAATTTTGTTGGGAAGAAACACGAATCGTACCAGGAAATTTCGAACAATCTACAGAAACCAATGATTATCCATTCTTATCGATATTTATAATTTTCGTTTCTTTTCTAAAATTTTGGTAACTAAAACAGTTATTTACTTTGAGCAAATCCTAACTCGGAGCATTGTCTCTATGTTCGCATTTTTGGCTCCAATGTGTATTGATTTTGACTTTTGAATGCTCTGTTTCGTGAATTATTGCTCTTTAATCTTGATATTGGACATCAATTTTTTGAACTTTTGAATCGCAAGTTGAGGACTTTGTTGAAATTTCTTTACACAGAAAAATTGCCATTATTTTTCATTATTTCGTCTTCGGTTGTCTTTACTTAGTTGTTAAGTGTTGTTTAAATTCGTATTTGTATCTTAAACCTGGGGTGTAGTATATTAGGCGAAAGCTCGATTATGTGCAACCAATTTTCGTTGATATTTGGGCGAAAGTTATCAAATAACTGTTTGTTGAATCTGGAGGAAAACCATTTACAGCTCTTATAGACAGTACTTCAAAATTCAAATGACGTTGTAAAGTACTCAATCGTCCCTAACTATTTAAATGAAATTGAGTCAATGTAGTCCTCCTAAAATGTGCTATTTTTAAACTCTTTCATCTTTATAACCCTCGGAAACATCTGAGAAAATGGTTTTGCCAAAAGTTACATACGAAAGAGTGGGAAATAAGTAAAAAAAAATAAATTGCTTTATTTTAAATAGTTTAGTGGTGGCGGAAAAGGAAAAGCTTTCAATTTTACAAGCAACTTGCAGATCTTGTACATAGTATGCCGAAAATCAAGATCGTCGCGTAAATGTTGATAATAAAACTAGCTCAAGCCAAATTTGGTTTTAAATATAAACTTTGGAAAAGAGCACTTCTTTTGGTGGCTGCGAAACTATTAGCTGAACGCTGATATAATTCAGTACTCTTGAATTTTTGTTTCCTCGTTTGATGCTCTTTTTAAGCGTTTTTTAACGGCGCAAATCTCAAAACAGCGGTTTTGCTCAACTTTGCGCTTCCTAGCTGATTTTTTGCGTGCTTCATTTTCTACAGTCGTTGGCAGTTAGTTGTCAGCTTAATTGCGGGATTAGTTTTTAATTGCTCTGAAACGAAGTTTGTAGCAATTATTTAAGTACTGATGGTCTTTTTATGCGATTTTTCGCTTGACCGATTTTTCGTCTGACCCATTTGACTTTTCCTCCTTTAAAACAGGATAAACAGGTATCGCCCAGAGGCCCTTAGCCGCGTTTAATAGTCTTTCAAGTGCTTAGTGTAATAAAGCTACCGGAAAGGCAGTAGTTAAAGCTTAAAGATCTTTTTAAAAAGTTTTTGAGCCCAAAATGTTGAAATTTTTCGTTTTTTCCTCATTTTTGGAATTTTTTGATGGACCAGTCTAAAACTGATGCTGGTTTAAGTTGATAGCGATTCTTTTGCAAAACATCAGTACTTTCCGTGATGACCTTTTTAAGAGCTAAATTTTTTGGTAATCCGAACAAAAACACGCAAATTTTTACTATTTTTCACAATTTTTTTTCAAGCTTATTGATTATTTTTGTCATTTATTGAGATTTTTGGGTCCTAAGTGTCAAGGAACCTCCTCTAGGTTTTGATAATAGGCTACTGCATGGTTTCTAGTGTTAATGGAAATGTTGTCAACATTGTAAAATCACGAGTGTTAGTATTTTCTGACAAAACTTGCATTTTTTCAATTTTATATTTATTGTCATTATTCAACGCTTTCCAGGACCAGGGGCCAGAAAACCTTGAAGGGTTGATAATAGGTACCCGTTATTTTTTTTGCTATGAAATAGTTTTCAACTGTTTATCTCAGTTTTTTCAATAGAGCTTGCATTTTCAAATTTTTTCAAAGATTTTTTCAAAGATTTTAACATCACGAATTTAAGCAATTCTTTAAAAAATAAAGTTGCAATTAAAGTTTTTTGAATTTTTTTAATTTTTTTTGTTTTTTCCGGCACCACGGCCCAGAGACTTCCTCCAAAATTTGATAATAACGCTCTGCGTGGTTTCTAGAGTTTATGGAATTGTTATCAATATTTTAATGACTCTGTTTGATAAAATTGATTTTTTTTCGAAATTGCGGAAAATTATTATCGTGTTCCAAGTTTATCGATATTTATGAGCCAGTGAAACTTTTTAAAGCTTGAAATAAGGATGCTGAATAGTCTCTTGAGACAATGGCGAAATAATTCTGAAGATATTAATATCACGAATTTTAGCAAGATTTTGTTAAAATTTGCAATTGTCTTTAAATTTTTTTAAATGTCTTTGTCCTCTTCTGAATTTAACGATCATTACTGACCATTACTTAAAAAACGTATCATTACCTCAAAAACGAAATTTTTTAAGTCTTGCAGATGGGTTACATGATAGAGTTTCAGAGACAGAATATGGTTTTGAACCTTTTTTTTTTCAAGTTGAAATCTGAAAACTTTAAATTTTGCACTTTGTTTTTTTTTTCTGTATGATTTAGTTTCTAACGAGGCTGGAAAACCAGAGCTTTCAGAGTCGAATCTCATCATAAAAATTATTCTTGGCTCTCTTTCTCTCTCTCTCTCTCTCTCTCTCTCTCTCTTTGTCCATTGGAGTTTCTTTCCTTCTCTTTTTCGTTCACGTTTTATCTCTCTCACACTTGGTCTCGCTCTCTCTCTTCTTGTTCTTTTTTAGCTTTTTTGTTAATGCTGCACTTCAGCTGCTGTTACGTGGCGTGATGTCATCATCTTTAACCCTCATTAACGTTGATTTATAGTTGAAATGTTTTTTATCATAAGTGACCTAAGTGCCACTTTTTAGGAAATCATTATTAATTGCTCTCAAATGAAGTTTGTAGCCATTAGATTAATCCCGCTTGTCTTTTTATGCGATTTTTCGCTTAACCGATTTTTGGTCTGACCCACTTGACTTTTCATCCTCAGAAACCGTATGAAGAGGTAGCACGCAGTGGGCATTACCTTCTCTTAGAGCCTTTCAGTTCACTAGTCTCCAAGATTTCACAGAAACTGTTTTCGAGACTTGCACTTAAGGTGTGAAGGGTGCTTCTTGTAAATTGATCACCCACTCCCGCCCACCGCCCACAAATCAGCCCCCAGTCCCCACCCCTGCAAATCGTTCAGGACGTAAGGCCCCCTGCAGCCAAAGATCCCCTTTCACCGTTGCACCCGCCTGCTCACCTCAAGCCCCTTCAATTAAGCTAAAGCTAGCCTCACTAAACCGTGGCTAGCTACTGACAAAGCCAGCTGGTCGTTTGAGAGCAATTCGCCCGACGTTAGTCGGTTATGTTTGATAATAATGACTTACACTCTTCAAATGTCGTTGAGACTGGTATTAGGGTTATTTGAGGTTGCTCTAGATCCTGTGAAGGTCAGTAAAAGACTGTTATTTATACTGAATGTTGTTGGTAGTAAATAAATCATCACAAGTGAAACGAAGTAAGCAACTCATCCTCTTTTCAATGAAATAATTGATTTTTGTCCTTGAGACTGGTGTTAGGGTTATTTGACTTTGCTCTGGATTCAGTAAAGATCCGTAAAAGACTCTTATAAGTGAAATGAGGCAAACACATCATCCTCTTTTCATTGAAATATTTGATTTTTTACATGTATGAATTACATCGACAACTCCATCAGCTGAGGTCTGTTCGCATCTGTATTCAAATACAAGCAAATGTATTTGAATACAGCTAAATTAGCGATAAGTGATAATCCGGCCATGGAATTGCACTGTCTGTTGCCAATGAGTTTTAGATTTATTGATTGTAAAAAAATAGCATTACAAAACGAAATTAGAAATCTAAATAAATCAAAAAAGTTTGAAAACTCGTTCTGAAATTTCTAAAATTCTTTCACTAGACTGAAATAGAGATAATCACGTTTTAATTGCTCTCAAACGAAGTTTGTAGCAATGATATTAGTCCTGTGGTCTTTTTATGCGCTTGATGATTTTTCGCTCAACCGATTTTTCGTCTGACCCATTTGACAAACAGGTGGTGCTCGGAGGGCATTTAGTGCTTTTAGAGCCCTAAGCCTTACTATACTCTAAGAAAGCGATTCACCAAAACTGTTTTGGAGATAGAATTTCATGGTGTGAAGAGCGGTTCTTAATCTTTAAAGTTTGACCCCCTCAGTCATCTCACCCCGCCCCCCTCAATACTCCCAATGTCCACCCTCATCCAACTGTCGATCAGAAATTCCATGAAATATTATATGTCGAGCATATTTTGACTGATTTTTATACATTGCTTTTTAATCTCTTTTTCGAGCGTAGCTTTGTTTAAGTTGTTTCAAATTCGTAATATTGGTTGACGTTATTTAATTTTCTGATGGAATATTGAAAGAAAGTTGCTGCCAAAAATTTGTAGTTCTGCATAAAATTTAAGACATTTCAAAGATTATGGCTGAAAATTGAAATTTTGCTATTAAAAGTTACACTTAGCTAATTGTTTTCAATGGCTGTAGAACAAATTCGATTGAGGCCCTTGGTGTTGACTTGACGTCGTTTTTATCGTCATCATAGTTCTTTCCAAAATCCCTTATTTATAGAGTTTAATCGCTTACAGGTTGGTGTTTAAACAAGTATTTCAATATTTTTCTCAATAGAAAGATATTTAGAAAATATGTCTTCGGAGTGAAAAGATCGGGGGCCACCGTAACCGACAAATGATCGGGCAACTGTTCCGGCATTTCGTTAATATCCCTGCAGAGTGGTTATTGGGCGATTTTTAAAATCATTTCACAATCAAACGTCCGGGAAGCATTTTTTCTCAATCACAATTTTTCCCTAACGTACACTGTGAACAAAATTTATATATGGTTTTTTTTTATTGATACAGAAGATAAACCATTTTTTCAAAATAAAAGCTGTCACCGATGGCTATTTTTTGCCTAAAATTTAAATTAATTTCATGCTATAGGCTCTTGGTTTTCCGAAGCAATTTATTATTTGAAGAAATTAAATCTGAATTTATCACTTTTTACAGAAAGACCTAAAAAAACAAAAAATTTTAAACAGGCGAAAAAGGACATTAAGATAAGAAGTTGTTTGCGGTTTCTGTAGTGTCTGCGTACATATGTATTATTAGGTGCTCGTTGTTCGTAATTTGGTTTTAACTTTTCCCGAGGTAAAAAGATTAGAAAAGAATTGCATTTTTTGAAATAGTATCAACAGGATTTGTTTTCTATTTATTCTCTCTTTGATTATTAACCTTTTTGTGTGGCCCCGTCTACATTGCTATAGATTTTTTTATGGCCAGTGCATGAAAAATTGGTGAACATGGTTGCCTAGGTGAAAAAATTTTTAAACGAAAAATTTTGTTCTTAAAACTTTTGATACAGACGAATTAACAATTCAATCCAGCGGATGTGAGAATTTTTGCATAACATTTTTAAAGTTATTCTTTAGATTTATGAGTTTACATTCAGTACATTTTACTGCAGCCGAATACGCGCCGTGAAATTTGCAAAAATAATTTTTTATATTTTGTGTTCCGTCTTCTCCAGCAACAGTTTTAATTGCTTTCGAATGAGAAGCAATTATTGTAAACGTGTGTGACTTTTTCTGCAGATTTTCACCTGACCGTTTTTGCGCTTTTTTCGAGTGATGCTGTGACTTTGACTTCTCAAGTGACTTTTTCACCCACTTCTTGATTTTTTGAGTGGTTTCAATTGCTCTCACTCCACAATAAAGTTGTTGTTCAACCAAAGCCGATTTTTAGAGGGACGATGACAAGGCGAGTGGTCATCTTTTAACTGAGTGGTTAATGCCTCTGTCCAGGTGACAGAAGCGGTGTCAGGAGCTCGGGGTTCAAACCCGACCTTAGTTTGATGTTTTTGCACCTATAAAGAAAAATTTATCTAGGCTACAGCCCCTGAATTAATTTACCCCGGATGTCATTCCAGAGCAATTTTTCCGACGTCAGTCGATTTATGTTGTTTTTCTTACTCTCTGCCTACCTGTAGTCATTGTTCAGCTCACTGTCGAATAATTTGTTTTCACCGTTTCTGAGGCAAAGATGGCAACAAATGCATTTTTTTAAAAAATTTCTGATATAAGTCCTTATTTTAACAAAGTTTTAAGAAAAATTGATATTGGATTCATCATCTGGGGTATATCCAGCTACATTTATTGGTGACTTTTTAAGATGATTTAAAAAATATATATGCAGACTGAAAAACCTGTCTGTGACCATTTTGAAATTATGAGAAAAAGTCGAATGCTTGAAATGCGTTGGTGTAGAAGATGGCGTCTTGAGCGCCCATGAAGGTTGTCAAAGTTGCATAATTATGAAGTTCAGACAATGTTATAGTGGATTGGGTTTTATTTTTGTGCAAAATTATTTTCAGGAGTTTTTTTGTTTTCAAGATTTTAGCAATGGATTTTTGTGTTTATTTATTGGGTTTTATTTTTGTGCAAAATTATTTTTGGGTTTTATTTTTGTGCAAAATAAAACACGAAGTCTTGGGTTTTATTTTTGTGCAAAATTATTTTCAGGAGTTTTTTTGTTTTCAAGATTTTAGCAACAGGTTGTCTTTGAGCAAAGAAGCGAAGCAAGAAAGGCAGGTCTGCCAGCTTTTTTCATTGCAAGGAAACCAAAACATTTTTGCAACCTAAATGCTGTTGCATATAATCTAGTTTTCCTTCTCAAAAAGTTTTTGTCTCAACTAGAAGCTTTACTTCCAGTTTTATCTAATTTTGAGCTTTGGTTTGATTTAGTCCTTCTTCCTTCTGCAGAAAGACTAAGAAAGTAAAACAAAAACAGAATCTTAATCAAAAACAGGATGTTATTTTCTTTGTCTCTGTGATATGAAAACAGAAAACTGCTGCATATTTTAATTTTCTGTCGAAATTAATTGTGCTTCAGTCTGTCAGTCATTTGGTTTTAAAGAGTTTTTGATTGCAAGTAGTACACATGCTTCTTAGCGGCGTGCGAAATTGTGTTTGAATGAAATAAACCATTTATTTTATGGAAACAAATATTTTGTGTTCGATCTTCGAAAACGTATTAATTTGCACCTATCTTACCTTGTCGTCGGCCACTTTATTAGTCGGGCCAGCTGAATCTTTTGCTGTGACAAAACTGTAAGGCCTGAGATCCCGTCTTTGTTGTGCAACGTTCTGCGACGAATCACATCCGGAATGACACCTAATAGACTTGTTTTAGTGTCTGGGTATTCAGCTAAATGAATCAAGTGTGAACACAAAAATATGGTCTGTGATTTTGTACCTTTCACTCTCCAAATAATACATTTATAAAGTACTTGATGTAAGATTTCCTTTCATGGATAGAATGTGTTGATCTCAGAAACAGATGCAAAAATATTGCTGGTGTTCTTTGAAGCAAAAACTCAATAGAATTACCACCCACTCAAAATTAGTGATTGAATTTGATCAACTATGTACTTCGCCTGATTTTAGAAACAGGCTCTTAAAATCTCTGGTTCAAGTGAGCTAAGTGAGACGATTAAATTGAGCGTCGACAAAGCGTCTAATTTTTGATTGAACTTGCGATCAAACTTGATAGCAATTGGTATTTTCCCAACGGATCAGTAATAATTAGCTGTCGATGGCTTGAAATCGAGTTTTCGATTATTGAATATTAAAATTACGGATGAAATATGGAATATTCGACTGTTGAATATTATACTTTCAATCTTATTTCACGTTGAGCATTAGCTGAGGCTGTAAAATCAATGCTAGAAACTTTTTATTGCTCCAATTAAGTTTTGTTGACCTTGATGACCATTGTTTTTCGATTTTTGCTTTCTTATTATCGTTATTGCCATGATATTGCCACGATTGTTGTGCATTGCCAGAAGGTGAAGATATCAGTCTCAAGAAGTGTGCCATTAGCAAATAACCCCGACAATAGAACAATAAAATATTTAAATTTTGCTCCGAATCCAAACTGAAAATAATCCCATTTGCTTTTACAGTTCAACTTAGCGTGAACACTGTCATAAAGTTGCAATACAAAAATACAATCATTCGCATTCATTGTGGAAACGTATAGTGATTTATGGCTAGGTGTGTCGTTTTACTTTTCACTAATCTGAGAAAAGATAAAATTCGGTTTACAATTTAAAGAGCGCCTTTAATCATTTTTTATTTGAGATCAACAAGCTATTGGCGCCAAACGCATGCTCCATGGCTCGTTTTTTACCAATACATTTTACTGCTTTTGTGCATGACATCTACAAATAATGGAGTAAAATGATTTTGGTCTCATAATTGATTTGGAACAATTGCTCCAACAACAACAAAAATTCCACCCCTGTTTGTTTTGATATTTTTATGCAACCCCTTTAGTCCTTTACATCCAGACTAGCAAGGTCGAAGCGGAGTTACGTCTCATTTCAGGTTTATTTTATCTCTTCTGTCAACCAGTTCCGCCTTTCACTTCTCAATCCTGACATTTGTTAGGCTGATAATGCAAAGCGACATACTCGATGTTTTCAGACGTCTGCGTTTACAAAATAATTGATTTATCCATCTTCCCCTATTGTAGGCGATCCACGAAGATTGTATTTCTTGATTTATGTCCATTTACCGCTCGGGACCTGTAGGAAGTTTTCCCTTTATCCATAAACTGGGACCCAGGGGTGGGAGGTCAGATAAATTTTTAGGGAGGTGGGGGAAGAGGTCTTACATAGCGGTGGATTTTGTGTTCATAAATGCTAGCATAAGTATCTCGGAAAATAAGAAAGGTTAGATAAGGGATGTAGGCTGTGGTATATCTAAATATATGGTGGTATCTGTTAGAGACGGGTTGTGGCAAGGGGTGACCGGGCGGGGGAGATAGGGGGTCGGGTTAGTGGTTGTTGTTCTTGCTGTTGTTGTTTGTTGTGTTATTCAATTTATCAATTTAGATTAATCGCCGTTTAATCTGACCAGCTTAGCGTGTCAATTCAGATCTCAGCGACCTCCCTGGGCTCCAATCTAATCGCATTAGAGACCATGCTTGTTTTCCACTTGTTCTTTCCCATTCATCATTATAGTCACCGCTCAACAATTTTTCTGTCTCTCTCAACAAACAACCATGCCACTGCTGTCCATTAAAATATCAACAGATATATTTATAATACACAACTACCTGTCCGGCAACACTACTCAAATCAACATAACATTGTTCATTTAAAAATTGTCTTGTACTGCTATCAAATAAAGGTACCAAAAATTTGTCCTGGCTGACCCATATTTTTTTCATGACTAGATTTGAATTCAAAATTGATGCGCTATATTCACGCGAATCAAGCTATGAACAAAATAGTGTTTTATTAATGGAGTACCTTTTCTGCAGTGCTCCGCCGCTGTTGTAATAAATTGAGTGGTTTATGTTTTGGTCCAAATTACCACACATCAAAATTCCCCCGTTCTGGATCTGCTCGTATTTTTGAACTGGGACAGGCGCTGCGTACAAGGTGTAAACAGAGTAAACAAATTGTTGACGGGCCAACATTGTTGTTGTTTGCCCATCCGTCACTTTTCACCGGAGTTGCTCTCGGATCTGCTTTTGTGCTGTTATATTCGAACACCAGGAAATTTTCCCCTTCATAATTTACCATCCCCTTTTCCTCTCTCTCTATCTCATCACCCCCACCGCTCCACTCGCTGTGCTCCATGCTAGAAAATATTGCTTCCCCTTTGTCCACTTGTTAAATCCTTTTATATTGTTTATTTAACAAAAATGCTCAATTTTGTCATTTAATATCCGCTCCTTCACTCACTATTTGTTTGTATTTAAGTGCGTGAAATTTGAATATTGGCCTTTTGTAATCTCAAATGTCCGTCTTAATTTGTCTTGTCTCATCTCAATTTAGAAATTCTGGAAAAATTTGCTAAATCTTTGTTTTGTGCTTCAATTTGAGACAAACTTCACTTTACGCTTAGGTACCTTCTAATGAATTATTTATTGCGTTATTTGTTTGTTAACAAGTAAAAGCGCTTTTATCTCTACCACGAAGAGACGAGAATTTATGTTATCCACGTGTACTTGAAAAATCAATCTTTTATTGAAATTTTTGTATTTTTATGAATTCCATATTTTGGAAAAAAGCGCGAGGTCCTCCCATTTTTGTTCACTCCCTGTTACAAGTACAGGTCCTTTGTTTGTCCTCCCCTTTTACACTGGTTCTTGATTGTAGACCAAATTTATCATCTGGCTAAAATAAATGTTATCATTTTCTCAGTTTATATTCTAGATTTGACTAAATGCCGGATGCTAACCCTGTCGTTTCCCTGTTTATCTTGTCTCTGGCAAACCCGTTTACAAAAAAGTCTTGAATAAGTTTCAGAAAGTTTTCTAACGGCTTCATTATTATTGCTTCAGAATGACTGATCATTAGTTTTTTTTAGTAAGATGACAAATTCAATGTGGTTCAATTTCATTAATTCAGGTTTGGCAGAAATTGTAGTTCTTCTTAATTGATTTGGTGCTAATTGATCCTAGTCGACCTGAGCAAAATTGTTCCAATTGAGTTCCTTGTTGCCTTTACTTTTAAATTCTCCCAAAAGCATGAATTAATGTAATTTTTCACCCAAAGAAGTTGCATTCCCAGAGGTTAGTGCCAAATCAATTGAGAGATTAAAGTTTAAGAGGCATGATCTTTTTAATTGCTCGCAAATGAAGTTTGTAGCAATTGTATTAGTCCTATCGGTCTTTTTTATGCGATTTTTCGCTTGACCTTTTTTTCGTCTGACCCAATTGACTTTTCGTCCTCAAAAACGGGATAAACATAGCGCCCAGCGGGCATTAAGTGCTCTTAGAGCCTTCGAGCTCACTAGTCTCCAAGTATGCGATTCACAGAAACTGTTTTGGAGACTTATACTTATGGTGTGAAGGGCGGTTCTTCGAGGTTTATGTTTAAAGTTCATAGACAATAACAGAACGATTCTTCGTTCATAGACTATAATAGTTTTTGGGTGGAGAATGTGCGCATACGGCAATGAGCTCCTGCGTGCTTATATTATCTCTTGTTTCGCAAACAAAGTTGATATTAATCCTTGTATCATCTTTTTAAGAAAGGAGTATGTCTAGATACAAAATCCATTCAAAATTGCTTGCAGAAAACAAACTTTTTGTATAATTAATTTTTCTTTTTGTTTGATCCCAAACAAACTTTTTGTACAATTAATTTTTCTTTTTGTTTGATCCCAATCGTTGTTATGGG
The DNA here is from genome assembly GCF_964194025.1 of Convolutriloba macropyga. NCBI lineage: Eukaryota > Metazoa > Xenacoelomorpha > Acoela > Convolutidae > Convolutriloba > Convolutriloba macropyga. Next base: position 27,841,052 of record NC_134474.1, on the reverse strand, counting down.
AATCAATGGCGGGAATCAATGTCCCGGAATCTGCCGGGTATGTTGAAAAATTTAGAATGATCACACTTTATCGTTGATCTATCTCATCTGAAGACATAAATTAGTTTCTGATTATTATGCTGATTAATTTATGATGCGCCAATTGTTAGATGCAGTAGTGAAGCAGAGGGAATTATCGAATAATTTTAAGTTCTGTACGTCTAGAATACAAATCCTTAAATAGTTGAGGAATTTCTGTTCGTTTGAAATAAGATAGTAGAGGCATGCATTTTTGGGCTTAACAGAGACATTTTTTCTTTCTGATTATATTTCATGCAGACATAGTCATATTTTACTTGATATAATTTGTCACTTTTAACCTCAATAATTTGGGGCTAGTGATATATAATAATCTCTTACGCCGTCATTTGAAACCCCCATTAGTGATTTTAGTTACTCCCCCCACTGAAGCAGGCTGTAATAGATTTGAGCTCCGACTATTTGTTCGAGAGCAATTTTTCCGACTTTAGTCGGGTATGTTATAAATTCGAGCTCCGTGGTTATATTTTTTATACTCTTAAGAAAAGAGACAAAAGTATGAACACATCGATGCAGAGTTCAGATTGTCTGTTTTTGATCGAATTTTAGATTTGACTTTCTAGTTTAAGATTTGTTGTTTCTAGAATGTTTTAAATTTTGCCCATAGTATTTATTGTCGTAAGAGTTCAATTTAGGAAAACTGTTTTCACACAAAATTTTTCGATATTTTGAATTTTCTGGAAAACTAATCTTTCTAAGTATTATCGCTTTGTTCTGTTTTTTGGATTGAATTTTGGTTATTTTGATATATAGTTTTTGGTTTTTATAGTTATTAGTTTAGTAATTTTTAGTTAATGATCCGTAGATGAACCATATTAAATTTAAATACTTACTTATTTTGACAACAAATACAATGTTTTAAATAGTTGATGAAAACTTATGTTTCATCTTTAATTCTGAAACAAACTGTTCATAATTTTACGTGTTTACTGTTATGACAACTTACAATATCAAAAATACTCAAATTTTTTACCAATTTTTTTTTCAAACATTTCAGCCCCTCTTCAAGTTTTTTCTTTCTCTCGAACGAAGTTTGTAGCTATGATATTAGTCCTCATGGCCCTTTTTATGCGTTATTTTTCCTACTACCGACTTTCGTTTGATCGTTTTTTGTCTGATCCTTGAACGTTTTTTTGTCCTCAAAATGTTATAAACAGGTAAAGCCCGTAGGGCATTAAGTTTTTCATTAAGCCTCATTGTATGCTGGTTTCTAATTACTAGTAAGACGGTCTCTCTGTGTTCACCGTAACCCCTGTCCTTCCCAATCCATTGCACCCCTCCTCCCCCCCCCTCAGTAAAGTTAAAGCTAGCTACTCCAGTCTCCCTAAGCCGCTGCCAAATACTGACAAAGGCAACATGACCGGTCGTTAGTTTGAGAGCAATTCGTGCGACGTCAGTTGGTTGTTTAATTAATAGCCGCAGTTCAACTGATATTATTTAGGTGCTCTCCTGTTTTTATAACTCAAAAAAATTGAAGTGTATTGGGGCACCGTCTTTTTTTAAGATCGCTCACACATTTTCATGATTTTTTAAGTCAAGTTGGTGTGATGATTTTTGGTCACGCCGGAATATGAAGTGGAGCGAAAAAGCGAGTGGTTCTGCTGCGTGAATTTTTTCACTCAAATTTTGAAGAAGAGTGAAAAAATTTTGAAACCAGTTTTGCTACTGGTTTTTTTGTTCACATGCGGAAATTTTCCGCGTTTTTGTGTTTTTCTAAATTTTTAAAAACTTTTCTAAATGGTTTTTCCAATCCATTAATAGTCCATTCTAGGTCTAGTTTTTGTTTTTTCAGTGAAAAGTCTTTGAGTTGTAGGCCAGGACTTGCCCTGCTGTTCTTTTTAAATTCACTTCGCCTTTTGATCATGTTTTTCGTTTCACACAAGTCGCTATTTTCACGTTTAACTTCTGATGTACCTACATCTGTTTCCACTGAGTGGGTTTTAAATTGTTTCACTCATTGAAATACGTAATGAAGGGAATACAGTCAAAGTCGAAAGGCAAAATCAAAACAAGCGGGGTAAACATATAAAGCCCGGTCATTTAGTTAGTGCATTAGGTTATGGAAATTCCTTAGAGTCATTGCTAGCTGGCATTAGCATTATGCCTAATAGCGTTCAGTTTAGAAGCTGAGTTAAGTTTAATTTTAGAATCTAGCCGAATATGCAGAATTTGCACACCAAATAAGAACACTTTGACACTCAGACAAATTCTGTCTATTTCTATCTCTTTTTTTAATAGCCGCCCTCATCTATTCAGCCCGCTATTATAGCGCTCCTATTTTTTTTTACTTCGTCGAATAAAAAAATGTTTCGCTTTACCTCATTTTGCCGCCTTTTCAACATTTTGCGTGAAATCTTTTTGACTTCTCTAGGCTAGTTTCTCTCTTCTCTCATTCTGCTAAAAGTGATTTTGAACATCAGTTGCGCAGCAAAGCAATTCAAAATGAACAGGGTCAGTATAAAAAATTGAAGTCAGAAGTAGAAACGGGATAAACCCATAAAGCCCAATTTTAGATGCCCGCTATTTGAACGTCGTTCCTATAAGTCTTATTTACCATCTCTAATGCTTATTGTTATTGATAGGAGCCCCTGTAGCCTCTCTCTAAGAAACAGAAGTATGTTCAACTACGAAATGCCTTCAAAATAAATCGGACTTAAAAAAATGTTTTTGTACAAAAATCTTTCTTTTTCAATATCTTCTGTTATTTCAATCCCAATCATGCTTGTTGGAATCAACGGCGGCTATTTTCCGGCAATCTGCCGGGTATGTTTTCTGTTTTAATCGCACTGTGCATCAAGTGGGTCAACGGTGGTGATCGTCCGGCAATTTGCCGGCTATGTTTAACTGTTTTAGTTATTAATCTGATCTCTTTAAGCTTCGCTTGGATGATCGCAAACACCTGCTGATGCAAAATTTTAAGCTGTTGCAAAATGTATCGATAATTTAGCGGATAGGTACAATTTTTGACCAAAAAAAAACAAAAAAAACAAGCGATTAACACCACAGGTTTATTTTAATCCACAGTTATGCTCCTCAATTTAGAAGAAAACAATTGAGCGACATTTCTGCTCTGTTAAAACTCCATTTTCTTAATCAGAAAATGCGAAAGCTGTGTATGAACATGGTCCTTATTTTGGCTGGTTTCTACTTATTCCGCTGGTTTCTTCGGAAGGTTTTCTATAGACGAATTTTGATCTTCGTGATCTGCGCATTTTTGCGCCCGTGTTTGCCATCTGTAGGGTTTAAAATGCTGGCATATGAATGTTGCAAGGCTATGTTGCCAAATGTTGAGTAGAGATGAAGTGTATTGGAGTGAGTGGTTGTGTGGGCTTGAGGTGCCCAGTAGAGATGCTTTTGTTGTGTTTGACATTATCTTTTTCTGTCTATTTTCTCCCCTCTCACTCATGTGAAGTAACGCATGCAGTGCTCCGGTCTTTTCCTACTTTAACAATATTACGATATTTGAATATTTCACTACTTTGCAATATTTCGATGCTCGCATGGAAATTACCTGTTTTGAAATTTACTGTGTGAGACATCCGTTATTTGTTTGTGATAAATTTATTGCGATCCCTCCTATGGGGGACTGAGTCGTTATCATTGAATTACATTTTGTCTTTGCTTAATTCCAACAGTTTGCGGTTTCGTTGTAACGCACGATTGTGATCGTTGATCAAACATCCCTTAAGTGTCTTTTATTTTCATTCAGCATTTCTCCTCACACAGTAATGGTAAATCTTTTTAAAGTATAGGGCCACTATGGCCAATTTTAAGCTGACGTGCTTTTTACTTAATTTTGCAGGATTTATGACGGTTTTAACAAAAATTTAAAAAAATGAGATCTGGGAATTCAAATTTTAGCAAATTCAATCTAAAAAACTAATTGACTTGCAACTTGAATAGTAACACTTTTACGGTAAAAGCAGCCATTCTCTACAATTCACCAAAAAAGTGACTCTGATATTTGCTGCTTGATGATTGCTGCTTGCATTAAGAAAATAAAGTAAATTAGTATCGAATGACATATTGTTTTTGCTTAATTGCAACACTATGTGGTTTCGTTGTAACGAATGATTGTGATCGTTGATTAAACATCCCTTACGTGGTGTCGTTTATTTTAATTGAGCATTTCTCTTCACAGAGTATTGGTTTTTTTTTTGTTCCGACCCCTCTTGTGGGGGGAGGAACTATATACTCAAATGAGTTTTTTTTGTTCAGTCAATTTTCGCCGATCGATATATTCATCGTAGAGAGTTGAGACTGGTATCATTAGAAAACTCGTCCAGCGTAGAATATGGAATTTAAAAAAGATATTTTTTATTTTTGTTTTCTACAGGGAGTTATCGAGATTTAAACTTAATAGAAAAGTAGAGTGAATTTCACGTTGTATTTATTCACATTTTCCGAAATTTTTGTCTAAATTTTCGTCAATTTTACAAAAATTTGTTAAAATTTTTAACAATTTTACCGTTTATTTTATATTTAAAGACAAACAAGCCTTGTTGATTATTCTGATTAAATTTTGTTGGTCAAAAATTCTGGATAAAAATTTCAAAATTCAGCCTTTTTCATCAAAAACAGCACGAGATAAGCTACTTTAGTCCACTTTGATTAAATTTGCCGGCACTACACTCCCAAACAACACAAGTAAAAAATTCGTAGACTCAGAAGGGGGCTATTCCTATTTCAACTTCCGCTGAGAGTGCTCTGTAATTAAAACTTTGCCGTTTTTTTTCCTAGCTTTACTCGTTTATTATCAAAAATTCAGAATTTCTTTTTGAGTTTTCAACTAACAAATTATCTATATCTACAATATTCGAAAACTTTATAGTTCCTAAGGGACAATAAGCATTAGCAGGGCTAGTTTGAAGCCAATCCCGGACTTTTACAATCCAAAAAGAATAAGGATTGCAATCAGTCGGTCTTTTTTTTGAAAAAGAACTTTTTTTAATAATAAAGAACAGAACATATAAAATGAAAAGTCAGGAGTGATAGGTCTAATTGGCTTCCTTAGCAGCTCCAAGCTAATGCATTTAGTTTTTCACTTTAAAGTTTATGACCGTTTCGACTTTTAAAAATAATTGATTGCTGAAAAAATAATTGCTTAATGAACTTTTCCTCCATATTTTTTTCTTTATTTGGTCAACTTGCAGTTTAGTGTCAGCAAAGAAAGAATGCTTCTTCATTCTACTGATTTGAAATTTAGTCTCGGTTGCGTTTTTGAGCCTTAAGTTATTGTTTTCTGGCTTTGATACTACTAGATTTCATATTTTTGTTTTTAGATATATGCCAGTTTTCACGTTTTCTAGTCACATTATCACATTACTGACAGTTTTCATATCACATTATTAGCGTTCAAAATAAAACACAATTGAAAATATAAAAACCTTTAAAGATATAGATTATCGTTTTAACGGCTTCGACACTTCTTTCGTCAAGAAATTAAATGAATTTTTTAATTTTGTCTTTAACTGAACAGAACATGTCAAATCAAAGCTCAGGAGTGATAGGTCCAACCAATTCGATTGCTAAGCAGCTCCAAGCTAATGCATTTAGTTTTCTAATTGAAAATTTATTGTCGTTTCTTTTTAAAAATAATTGACTTTTCAATAAATAATGGCTTAATTAAATTTTCCTCTATTTTTTTCTTAATTTGTTCAACATCCAGCTTAGTGTCAGCAAAGAAAGACTGCTTCTTCTTTCTACTGATTTGACATTTATTCTGTTTTAGTTGCAGTTTTAAGCCTGAAGTTATTGTTTTTTGGCTTTGATACTACAAGATTTCAGATTTTTGTTTGTTTTGATATTTGCCAGTTTTTCACGTTTTCTAATTTTGTCACATTATCACATTATTGACAGTTCTCATGTCAACTTATTAGCATTCAGAATAAAGCACAATTGAACATATTAAAATCCTGAAAGATATACATCATCGTTTTAACGGCCTCGACGCCTCTTTCTTGAAGAAATCAATTGAATTTTTTAATTTTGTCTCTAACTGTCATTTATACTTTGTCATTTCAGCCGTATGAAATATCCTGTATAGTGATAGTTTACACTGGCTTTTCATGGAAAAATAGATGAGCTGATATTCTGATATTAGTAGATAGCTTATGGCTTTCATGACTTTGAAAACAATCGTTTTCCAAAACTAAAATTAAAAAACTTTTTAGCTTCGCAAATTTGTTCTTTCTTTTTAATTTTCTTTTTGTTGCCTAATCTAACAGCGAATTTTTTAATCTAAAACAAGCGAATGTTTTAACTTAACTGTTTTTGGTTCTTTTTGTCTAATTCATACCATACCTTTTTATGGTCCATATCTTTTCTGGTGATTTATAAGTTATTTTGTTTAGTTTTAGGGTCATCTGACGGTATGTTGACTTGTTATTAAATTTTGTTTTTTAAAACGGACAAAAAGTTTTTGATGTAATTAATGTTTGTTGTTGTTGTTGTTTGATTTTGCAGTTCGTCTTGACTCGCTTTCTTAATATTGGCATATCGCAGCAATTTAATGCTTCAATTTTTTCTCCGCTGAGTCATTTGCTTTGGAAGCTTATCGTTCATAGACAATTTTTTTTTAAATACTTGGGCTTTTTTGGGTTTTTTGGGATTCCCAAAAAATAATTTTTGGATTTTCTATCTTATGCCAAAATTGTGGTTGGGCGGGGTCGGAACCTTATGTGCCATCGCGCATTGTTGAGCCGCCTTGTTAAATTATAGGGCCAATGTGTCCAATTTTAAACTTCAGTGCTTTTGTATGATTTATGACGTTTTAACTAATTTCCCCATGCAAGTTATCTTGGGGTATAGTTTTTAATATTTAACTTATAGTGAAGTTTGGTTTATGAAAATTTTTTCTGGCAATAAATCCTCTTGAACATCCAGTTTTGAGTATCCATGCCATCAACTCAAAAATTGACTTCACTCACGCAATTTACTTCACTCTCTACTTCACTCACGAAAATATTAAATCTCAATTAAATATTTTAAAGAAAGTCAATGTGAAATGCAAATGAGTAAATATTTCATTTCGCTGGCCTGGAAAATTGAACTGGGCAAAAAATTTTCTCAAAAATAAATAGGCTAGTAGTTTTTCAAGCAGAAAAATGCAATTTTGTCAAGTAAACATCTGAATTTGCAAAACAGAGAAAATGAGAACCGTGAATTCAAAATCTTAGAATTCAATCTACAAAAACGAATTTACTTGCAACTTGAATACTAACACTTTTACGTTAAAAGTAGCCTTTCACCACAATTCATCAAAAAGTGAATCTTTTGCTCCTTTTGCTGCTGGCTTTGAGCAAAAAATAGAAAAAAGAAATTTAACAGTTCTGAAAACATTTTGCAATTTTTTTGGTTTTAAATTTATAAGAAATTAATTATATGACAGAAATTTTATTCCATTCAACGTTATCAAGCAGCCATCATGGTTTCTCAACAATTCATTAGTTTAGAAAACAAATAAACTTAAGGTCATATAAACCTTTGACTATCAATTGAAATCAATGTGTATGTTGACATATGTATATTTGAAAACCAGTGAGACTTTTCAGGGACTAGACTAAATGATCACAGAAATAATAACTTGTGAAGCTAAAACTCAAAAGTGTCACATTGTGTCAAAGCCATAAAAACCATAAGCCAGTAACTGAAAACATAGGCTCTCTTGGTTAGAAAACCTATCAATAAAATGTCATGGTGACCTGTCAATTATAAATCTACACGCTGAGACAAAAAAAAACAAAAAACGGGTAAAACTCATTAACATCAAATATTTTATGAAGGCACAGTATCAAAATCATAATCATCGATAGCGATGCATTGGTAGTTTCCAGCAATAGCATATATGCACCATAGAAGGTATATATCTGCTTGGATGCAGTCTTGAGAAAATCAAGAGAAAAAAAGCAAAAACATGAGTTAGATTGCCGCACATATTAAATCTTTATTTGCCGCACATGATAAAGATTTTTCGAAACACCAATTTCTTGCTTTACCACAAAAGGAACCTGAGAAGTTTATGCTTTAGAGAAACTCTCGTTTTTGCTCTTCTTACTGATCAAGCACTATTGAATTCCTTAATCAAATTTATTTTTTCACTGATATCAAAATGACAATAAATTCTGAACTGATATTAAAAATTAGAAGATTGCGTTAAATCGACTCGAATCAGCAAACAAAACTGCCAAAAGTGTTGTTTCAAAAAGATTTGCTAGATAGCAGGGGTTCAGCTAGCCCTGATTTTAGTTTGACTATTATCTGATTAGGTTTCGTAGCAGTGATTCTTTATAGCTATTACATTCTTAGGTTTTCGCTCTCTTGGGCAATTTAAGTCGACATTCCGTCTTCACAAATTTGATTAACCGGTAAAGCCCTTGGGCATTAAGTCCTTAAGTCTTTGCGCTGCTCTCTTAAAGTCTTATTGTGCTGTTGGAGCTTTAGTAAGCACTTATCGAGCAAGTAGTTTATAGAAATCTTGAGTTTGTGCGTGCATGTCAAATGTTTTAGTGTGTGAAATTTATCTTGAGCTGGAGTCGTTTTCTCCCAAAGATCAGCCACCATCTATATATTTGTCAAAAACTTTAAGCTGTATTTTAACTTAAGGTTGTATTAGAAATCATCAATTTTCCATTTGTTTTACGTTTAGCAGTCAATAGGATAGTGTTTTGGCTCTTGTGCAATATGCTTAGCTACTATGTACACGGAAACTTAATTTGCCTAATTAGTTCCTTATCTCAAGTTTCTTTGTTTTGCATTAGATATGCTAGATACTTTTTCACGGCTCAGAATTATCTAATTCTTTTGGATTTTTTACTTTTGGTTTTTCTCTTCGAATACCAAGTTCTAGTGTCAGCTACAAGATTAATTGCTCTCGAACGAAGTTTGAGGAAATTTTGTAAACGTATGACTTTTTTGTATGCAAAATTTTGCTTGACCGCTTCTGTTTTAGAGCATTTCGTTTTTACTTCCCGAGTGACGTTTTCACGCTTGATTTCTCTGCGATCTGATTTGCTCTAATTTAGAAGCAAAGTCTTTCTAAAACGAAGGGGTTTATAAGATGAGATATTACAAGGCCCTGATAGCCGAATGGTTCATGCTTCAGTCTGGAACGGCAGAGTTTGGGAGTTCGAACCCCTCCTTAGTCTTTTAAACCCACAAACATTTGTCTAGGTTACAGCCCCCTCTGAATCAAGTTGCCCTGCTTGTTGTTCGATGACTAAGAGTGAAGATTAAAAGAAAAAATTATGAACTGCTCAAATAGAGGTTTTGAGGTTTTTTAATTAGTTGGGTTTCGCTGAACAAAAATATTTTTGAATTCTGACTATACTTCTCTTGTAGGTGATTTATAAAGGAGTTTTATTTTTGCACCTTAATCTGGCGTCAGTAGTTGGTTATAACTTTTTTGTTTTTTTTCGATTGTATAATTTAATATTTTTATTTAAAGCATAGACTAAAAGTATTTACGACTAATGGTTACGACTCAATCGGTTGTCTTTGACATTTCAGTCCCTCTGGTTTTTCTTTGATGCCAAACCAATGTTGATAAGCATCTATTTTCTTCCGTAATATCCTCATGATAGGAGGGAGTTTTGCTTTGTTAAATTATGGAAATTTTGCTTTAAAACAGGCTTGGTTGCTTCTCTTCAGTTTTCTGTCTTCTTTCTTATTCTAGTAACTTTTTTACTTATTCAAGTTAATTTCCAAAACTTTTGGTTATAAACAGCATTACTCAAAATCAAACAAGAAAAGCATTTTCTTTGGTTTAATTTCATTTTTAATGCATAAAATGTAAACACGAATTGCATAATAGCTTAACAGAAAATAAAAGAAGGCGGCTCGGTAATGTGCGATGGCACATAAGGTTCCGACCCCACCCATCCACAATTTTAGCATAATTGTCTACCAAATGAGGAACAGATAGAAAAACCCAAAAATTATTTTTTGCGAATACCAAAAAAGCCCAAGTCTTTTTCAAAAAATTCTGTATGAACGATAAGATAGCCTCCAAAGCAAATAACTCAGTGGAGTAAAAATTGATGCATTAGATTGCTGTAATATGTCAATATTAAGAAAGCGAGTCAAGACGAAGAGCAAAATCAAACAACAACAACAGCAACAAACATTAATTACATCAAAAAATTTATGTCCCTCTTAAAAACTAAATTTAAAAACAAAGTCAACATACCGTCAGATAAACCTAAAACTAAACAAAAATAACTTATAAATCACCAGAAAACATATGCGACCAGTCCATAAAAAGGTTTGGTAACAATTATACAAAAAAGAACAAAAACAGTAAAGTAAAAAATTTAACTTATTTTTTGAAACAGTTAACTTCAAAGTAATAAATACCATTAGGAATCAATTAATATTACCACAAATTTACGATTACCACTGCTTCTATAGAAGAGCATTAAGATCTGTCCTTATTCATTTTTTAAAGCGGCTAAAAAGAACAACAAAAACAAACAAAATTTCAATTGAAACTTGCCAGAAAACGCTGTCAAAACCGTCAAGCCAAATTTTGGCACTCAAAAGATATTTGATTGCACCTTCTTCAAACAACTATAATGTAGTACGTGGCCATTCATTAGTAAGACTAGGTAACAAGTAGACAAAAAAGCGAAGTGCTAAAGTATGTAATACTTTTAATTTTTTTTTCGAAACAAAATTAAATTCAATGTCATGAAAGGCATTAATTACAAAAACAGCTATTTAAATAGGGTCGTTTATTCATGAAAAGGGCGCCCTCGAGAGCTGTAATTATCCAGAATTTTTCTTGCATCTACAAAAAGAACGTCAAATATGACAAAACTCTAATTAATTTACTTTTTTTTGTGAAAAACCGGTGTCGAAGCCATTAAGGTCATAACAATTTCTTTAAAAAAAAGATTTTGGGACACCAATCCCTTTTATTCCCTTGACACCCATAATGTCATATTTGACCTGTAATTAACTAACGAGTTTAGGTAACAAGAAGAAACATAAAAAGAACAAAATTGCAAAGTTAGAAATTTTTTTTTTAATTTTGGAAAACGATTGTTTTCAAAGTCATGAAAGCCATCAGCTATCTACTAATATCAGAATATCGGTTCTTCTATTCTTCCATGAAAAGCCAATGAAAGCTATCACTATACAGGAAATTTTATACGACCGAAACGACAAAGTATAAATGACAGTTAGAGACAAAATTAAAAAATTCAATTGATTTCTTCAAGAAAGAGGCGTCGAGGCCGTTAAAACGATGATGTATATCTTTCAGGATTTTAATATGTTCAATTGTGTTTTATTCTGAATGCTAATAAATTGACATGAGAACTGTCAATAATGTGATAATGTGACAAAATTAGAAAACGTGAAAAACTGGCAAATATCAAAACAAACAAAAATCTGAAATCTTGTAGTATCAAAGCCAGAAAACAATAACTTCAGGCTTAAAACTGCAACTAAAACAGAATAAATGTTAAATCAGTAGAAAGAAGAAGCAGTCTTTCTTTGCTGACACTAAGCTGGATGTTGAACAAATTAAGAAAAAAATAGAGGAAAATTTAATTAAGCCATTATTTATTGAAAATTCAATTATTTTTAGAAACGACCATAAATTTTTAATTAGAAAACTAAATGCATTAGCTTGGAGCTGCTTAGCAATCGAATTGGTTGGACCTATCACTCCTGAGCTTTGATTTGATATGTTCTGTTCTTTATTATTAAAAAAAGTCTTTTTCTTAAAAAAAAAAGACCGACTGATTACAACCCAATTTTTTTTCGTATTGTAACAGTCCAAGAATGGCCCAAAACTAGCCCTGCTAATACTTATTGTCAGTTAGGAACAATTGCTTTTTCGAATGTTGTAGATATAGATAATTTGTTAGTTGAAAACTCAAAATAAATTCTGCATTTTTGATAATCAACGAGTAAAGTTAGCAAAAAACGGCAAAGTTTTAACTACAGTGCACTCTCAGCGGACTCTGAAGTAGAAATAGCCCCCCGCTGAGTCTACAAAGATTGTATGAGTGTTGTTTGGGGGTGTACTGTCGGCAAATTTAATCAAAGTGGACTAAAGTAGCTTATTTCGTGCTGTTTTTGATGAAAAAGGCTAAATTTTGAAATGTTTACCCAGATTTTTTGACCAAAAAAATTAAATCAAAACAATCAACGATGCTTGTTCGTCTTCAAAAATAAAATTAACGACACTATTCTTAAAAATTTTAACAAATTTTAGCAAAATTGACGAAATTTTAGGCAAAAATTCCGGAAAATGTGAATAAAAACAACGTGAATTCACTCTTCTTTTCTCAGAAGTTTAAACCTCGATAACTCCCTGTAGAAAACGAAAATTAAAAAAATCTTTTTAATTCCATATTCTACGCTGGACGAGCTTTCTAATGATACCAGTCTCAACTCTCTACGATGAATATATCGAGCGGCGAAAATTCACGGAATAAAAAAAAACCATTTGAGTATATAGTTCCTCCCCCCTCAAGAGGGGTCGGAACAAAAAAAACCAATACTCTGTGAAGAGAAATGCTCAATTAAAATAAACGACACCACGTAAGGGATGTTTAATCAACGATCACAATCATTCGTTACAACGAAACCACATAGTGTTGCAATTAAGCAAAAACAATATGTCAATAATGTTCTAAGTTTGGTTAGAGCAAAGAACGACGCTTACTACTTAACCTAAAGTGTTCTTAGTAACCTACTATTGACGAGTAAATTAATCTTCAAATTTATAGCAAAAGACAGTACGTTCTCTTTTTCTTGTAACTATTTTCTCTTCATTCACTTTTATATGATAACAGAAAAAAATTACAGGACGTTTTTACAAAGGAAACAATTACAAGCAATTTTTCTGTATTTTTGCGCAAGTGTTTACTGAAATAAGTTTGCTTAAATTGCTGCCTAATTAAAGTTTTCATAATGAAAAGCTGAATACAGCTCTTTAACGACGAGAGGTTGGATTGTGGAGAATTAAGGAAACTGCGCGGAGTTTCAAATCTTGGGGTATGCTATTTTATGGTAGAGTTGTAGTTAAGTTCAACTCTTGGGAGAATTTTGTGACTCGTATAATCCTTCAGGTCAAAAAAGAATTGTTCAAAAAGTCGTTGAATTGCGCAAATGATTTTGCTGTCATGAATATCATTTTTTCGAACAATTTAATCAAATATCCTAACCTTTTAGTCATGGTATGGTGCTCTCCTTACAAAAATTTCAGCCAGTAAACACTCTTTTATCTTGATTTATGGCACCGCAATCTTTTAATTTTTTCTCGTCTTCGTTTTCAAAGACTATTTGAGCTTTGGTGCTATACACAGATCAGCAGGAGCCGTGCTGTTAACCACTAGTCTTAATTTCTCCCTTCATAAAATATCCTTCTTTTGAATTTTAGCATTGAATAATTGAAGTTTTTTTGTGTTGTTGTTTTTTGAGCTCTGTCTGCTATGAATCTAATTTGGGATCGTAACAAGAGGTGAGGGCATACGAGCCCCCACTTCCTGCAGTGAGGTGGCCTTTTGTGTAATGACGACGGTAGTGATGATGGGCTAAATTAATCCTGGTTAATATCTGGTAAAGGTGTGATTATTAAATTGCTTCCTGTCAAGTGGGGGTAAACCGGTGTGCTCTTTTGTCTGGTGTTGGAATTAGGATATGAATATTTTAATATCTCATTACACCGTTCCTCTCTCTCTCTCTCTCTCTCTCTCTCTCTCGCTCTCCCCTTGTTCACACCACATAGATGATGAGATAATAACTCAACCGCCAATTTTAATCAACAAAGCCGATGTGCGCTTAACCGAATTTGATCCTCAGCTTGTTTCAAATTGAAGCATTTGTCATGGCACGCCATGCCATGAAAGAAAGCAGTCTTTGAGACCTAGAAGTCATTGATGAAGCTTAAACGTTTGGGTTTGAAAATTTAAAAAAAAAAACTAGTTTCTGAATCCTCGTAAATCTAAGTGTACTCATTTTTTAGTTTTCAGTTTTTCAGAGTTCATTCACTAGCAAAGTAATCATTGTTTTATATTTGTGAGATATTGTTGAAGAATTTGATAACTGGTTTGCAAGTGTTTCAGTTGCAAACATTCTGTCGTTTTAATTGAAATGTTTTGATAAGCTGAGGAATGAATTTCGTCTTGCGTGCATTGATGTCAGTGGAACTGTGGACATTGATTATCTTCATCTTATGCCTCTCTTTCTATCCCTGCCTTTGAAAAATATTTGATCTGTCTTATCTTTTCTTCTGCTATAGAAGCTTTAACGTGATAAAGAGGTGTTAAGTATTATGTATTCTAACATTCAATTGTAGTTCACTAAAAGAACCTTTCCTTATTTAACAAATCGTAATTTTACTTCATGTTTACAGCTTTTGAAGAAAATGAATATATCTTTTGAAAAAAGAAAATCGTGGAAAGCATTCTAAAAAATCAATGGCGCAACAAATTGAGTCTTTGAAAATGTGCCTAGTTCTTTTTCCACAGTTACGTAATAGAATTAACTATTAGTCTGTTGTTATAAACAACTAAACACTAGGGTTTCATTGTGGTTAGGCACTGGAGCGGAGCTGAGATTAATTTCTTATTTGACGGTGGAAAGAGTTGTTCACTTTAAGTCTTCTTAATATCGTAACTGGTCGCTTTAATCCCTCACAAGCTTAAAAAATCTTTTCATCTCAAAATTCATTGATTATTTGCGTCACTTTTCTTGAAACATTCGTTGATCATTTGCTTTGAAAATTACCGATTCCTTGTCTAATGAGAACAGAACAGGTTTCAGGTTTTTATATTTGACTGGCTATTGAATTTATGCTTTTGAAATCATTTCAAAGTAAAAAAAATATTCATTTTATGTCACAGAAAGCAGACAAAATGCAGAGTTGTTAAATCTGGAACCAAATTGAGATGGTTGATTTTCTGTCCGTGTCGGCTTTAGACACGCTCTTTAATGTTGTTTCATTTACAGATAATGAAATATATTTTGCTTTCGTTTTTGATATTAAATGTAAGCCAAGGGCATCGTTTATTTAGCCTTCTGAATTGGCATTACCTTGCTGGAATTTTGTCGCTGTTTTAAGATGAGTTGTTAACTTGGTTTTAAGAAGACGGAGTTAGCAGTGTTAGTAAGTGGAGCAGTGTTAGTGTTAGTTGATGATGGTGAATTTGAGGCGATGGTATTTGTGCTAATCGATATCTGCCAATGCCTTTAAGATCAAACATCCACACGTCAACATCATTTCTCGTGCTCTTAACATCTCTCTCCTTACTTGCGCTTTTTGCGCAGCGCACCCTCTGAGATAAGCTACAACCCGGCCGGCCGGGCTTTCCTTTCCCTCTTTTCTTCACTCCCTCTCCTTACTCTTAGCCCACCTTTTTAACATCAAATTAATGGTCGGGCAAAATATTGGTGCTCAAAATTGAAGCGCATACATAGCAATACAGGAGTTTTCTAGTGAAGCTTAATTTGCTTTCAAACTTCATTATTCGCAAATATTTTTTCATCACTTTTTGGTTAGAGAAAATTGCGAATGTTATTCTTTTGTATTATTGTTTGTAATATATGGTTTATTACCACACTGTAATACTGTCACTGCTGTGGATTCCTATGGAAAGAGTTTATCTTTTCCCCTAACTTTGACAGACTTCCCCCCACAACTTCATTTAGTGTTCCGTTTTATCTTTCGTTAGATTTCTGATTGAACTTTGCCGAATAGTTTACAGAAACTATTAAATTGCGGCTGTAAAAGCGTGGTGCTTTTTACTTTATTGACTCTAATAACTCGCAAAACGGAGAACTAATTTTGAAAATTTATTTTCGTTTTTCACAAATTAGAGCCAATTTGTACCTCAAAACTAATTTGAGAAAAAATCAATCTTTATGAGAAATTGCCAACTACGTACTTGCTCTTGATTTTTCCATTACTATTATTTGAAGGAAGTAAGATATTTCCTTGACTTGCTCAGATTAGAAATGCTGTCTAATCAATAAATTTTTCATCTCAGTTTAGAATTTTTCTTCTGAAATGTCATTTTAGTTACGCTTTCAGTGTATGTTCCTGTTATATGTATGTGTTTGCCATGTTGTTCGCCAATCTTGAGAACTTCATCTATTTTTTCATCAATTTTGCTCGATTTTCTTGCTTATTTTATCTTGACGATTATTAATTTGATTTAATTTTTCTGATTGGTTCCCATATCAGACCTTAGTGTTCTAAAACACTAAGGCGCTTCTAAAATCTTCCGGAAAAGTTTGTTGGATTTCTAGAGAACATAATCCAGTGACTTTTGAATAATACCATTATCTTCATCATCATCAGTTCTTATTTGCTGCTGCAGCTTTTTGTGACGTTTTTTGAGCTCAACTCGGAGTGACACTGTTGTTAATAAATTCAGTTTTTCTTAATTTCTTATGGTTATATCTAAGATTTATTTTTATCAGTTGTTGTAATTACTTCGTTTTATGTCTAAACTTTTGCAGCCAGGCAACTCTATTTTGGTATTTCTTCCGCTGTTACACGTCACAGATACGACGACCTCGTGGCTCCGGTCTATTGGTAGCATTGTTATTCACCTCCCCTATTGAGCACCTAAGCCTGATCAGCAAGGCCTTTCTAATCATAATCGCAGCTGCTTTTTGACTTATTTATCCTCAATCGTCTATTGTTCTCCCCAAACATTTCTTATCAAAAATCTATCCTAAGAAGCGGCAAGTAACAGAGCAACCTTAACGAGACGCCGCCATTGTTATTCGATCTACTAACTGCGCGCATCGCAACTATTGCTCTGTGGGAATTAGTTGAATTATTCAACATTTGTTTGGTTTAAATCTGCTTTTCATTCTATTTTGGCCCCTGAACAGTGGAAATAATCCGGATACAGAGTAACTATTAGCTGTATTATCTCATTCATCATTTTGACTCCTCCTCCTTCTAATTCCAACAGTTTCAAACGCCTCCCTTTGAACATGTGATTGGGAATCAGTTATTTATTGCCACTCAAAATGGTATTTTGTCCTCTCAAAGCAATAGTCACCAATTTTAGTCATTCGATGCAAAATACTTTGACTTTTATGCAAGCTTTGCTCCCCGTAATCTATTTTCAAGGCTGCATAACTTTTATATTTTCATCATAGAGAGAGTTTTTTATATTTAAGTTGTTTCGTGCTTTTTCTTATTATATACAAAATCACCAGCAAGAAACATTTTTTATCTTTAATTTCCTTTCAATATTTCACAAAATTTGTTGGTAACTATTTAACTATACATCTGATTTGTCTCTCATAAAAGTCTAAACTCAAGATGTGCATAGGCTACAATGTTCCTCTCGTCATATGTCACATGTTAAGTGCTCATCACACGGTTATTGAGATGACTTTGAGTACGGCTTGTGCGAGTCTATGAGTGGTACTGAGAGTTCAAACAAAGTCCATGGTAGACAGAAAAGTGACATTTTGTTTTTCCCAATGGCCGAGTCAAATTGCCTTGAATGTGGCTGTATCATCTTCCTTGCTGTGCCGAACGCTTCACAATAATATATAAAGATATATTTGATGTCAACAAATTCTCACTACGTACTTTTTTACCCCTCCCGGTATGATTTATTTAAAGAAAGAAAGAATTTATTTATCCAGTATATCATCAACAACAAACAGTATAATATATTAAGTGTTACCGATGAGACCCGGAAAGGACGGAAAAAGGGGTCCTGTGACCCTCCAGGTAACCGCCCTGGTTACACATGTTGTTTATTGATGGCAGAGCTAAGTTATAACAGCTTATGGGAAACAAAATTTAAAATAAATGCACACGTTGGTTTCTGGTCGAGAAATTTTCAACTTTAAAATATTGACGAGGGAAATTCAGCTTGCCAGGGCACTCTAAATAAAGGCGTTGATCCATGTGCAGAAGGCTGGAATTTGAGAAACAAAAAATTTAAAAAAAATTGTATCACCCGTAACCCAGCCCGCTCGACATCCACGTGCCCCTCCCGCCCCTGACGCGCTCACTCCACGCCTCTTCAATTAGGCTCAAGCTATTCTCCTTAAAACCATAGCTATCTACTGACAAAGTCAACTGCTCGTCATTCGGTTGAGAGTATTTCGCTCGATGTTATGTTTGCTACTTAAATATTGTTCCCATAATTTGACCACAATAATGCTGCATTTCCATCGAAAATCGCTTTTCTTATAATTGACTTTTTAGCTGCGTTTCTAGACAAAGCATGACGTTTCTTCCAAAATTGGTCTCATGCTTGTATCAAAATTGTATAGTGACAGGAAAAAGTTAGGCTATACTGATGCTCTCAAGTCAGCTCTCTTTTTGATCTTTTAGCACATCGTATACTATTCTGTTTGTACTATTTTCGAATTATGTGTTTGCCTTCCACTTATTTTTCATCTAATTTGTTGTTTTTCGTTAAGTTGTACTCAGATCGTGATGTATTTTTTCGGTGACATGATTTATCTCCTTTTTGTCTGCTTTTGTTTATTCTACGGTTTTTTTTCACGATATTTCTGATAAGATATTTAAAATATCTGTAGATTATCTCAATCGCCAGTTTTATCAGCTTTGAATGAGTCAAGTGGAAGAAGTGGATTCAAGTGCAAGTCCAATTTCTCTGCAATTTTGGTTAAACTTGTTTAATTGCTCTTAAACTTGGTTTGCAGCAGTTATATTGATTTACACTGTTGGTCATTTTTTGCGAATTTGTGTACTACGGACTTTTTGTCTGATAATTTGTTTCGTTTGACCATTTGACTTTTGGTCCTCAAAACGGCATGAACATGTAAACTCGTAGGGATTAATTCGATGAGCCGCTATCTTGGAGCCTAACTAGTTTCTAAAAATGCAAATTGCAAACGCTGTTGAGGAGACAAATTAATTTTCTCAGGGACAGTTTTTTGCAGTTTTGACCTCGGCTAGCTACTGAAAAAGCCGACTGCACCCTTTGAGAGTTTTCTGCCGACCCGAGTCTGTTATTTCTTGTTTCCAAAGCGTAAAAAACCAGTGCTTTAACCAATAACCGACAGAATTGAGTTCATTAAACGAATAGGGTTAATTGACATTATCAGGAGCATTCAAGGTTTTCTTGTACATAATGAGATCTAAAACTGCAGTCGTTTCTTTCCTTAATATTGAAAAAATAAAGAATCTGTTATCTTTGGTTTTTCTGTATTTGATGATCACTTCTTCAATCTAAAATAAGGTAATTTTTGAAATAGATAGTCGAAAAATTTAAAAGTGCTTAAAACTTTCCAAGATAACCGGCATGTTCAAACTTGAGTTTTTTGGACAGTTAACATATTTTTTTGAGAGGAATAGTTTTTAATTTTAATATTTAATTTTACCAAACTTGATTTTGAGGGAAACTTTGATTGAATAGTTTTTTTCATTTTTCATTGCAGTACTATTTATTTATTTGACTCTTTAGACTGGTGAGGAAGGTTTAAATTTTGTTTTGAGATATTTTTGGGATTCCATGTTTTGTATTTGCATTTTTTGAATACTTCTATGATTTTTATATCGGTGCTTACACCTTCAAAAGTGAAAGCAAAATACTGGAATTTTTCTGCTGTGTAATTCGTTTAACAATCAAGTATTTTTGGTACAATTAAACAGATTCTTTTTATTTGTCGAAATTTGCAATACAATAAAACTCATAATCTTTCATTGTATGTTTCTCAAGTTGCGCCTCTATTACCGAATGTTGGTATTGTTTTACTTAGTTTCAGTTCTGATAAAACTTACTATAACCTCAACTTAAAAGGTGCTCAGTTACAAGAACATTTTTATTGTCTATGATGAGACCAGGGTTGTTAATTGCCGCCGTCAGGCTCACAACGGCTATTATTTAGGCGATCTTCTTTTTGCAATTCAAAGAATTTGAATTGTATTGGGGCGCTGTCTTTCTTTTAAGATCTGTTCAAACATTTTCATGATTTTTGAAGTCAAATTGGAGTAGTGATTTTGGTCACGCCGAAACAGGAAATGGAGCGAAAAAGCGAGTGGTTTTGCGGCGTGAAATTTTTTCGCTCTAATTTTAAAGTAGAGTGAGAAAATGGTGTTTGAACAAAAATTCGCTTTCTCGCTAGTGGTTTTTTGTTCACGTGCGGCAATTTCAGTTTTATTTTTTACTATTTTTTCGATTTTTTGGATCGGATTTTCTTTCTAAGTGGTTTTCTCAATCCATTCATAGTCCGTTCTAGGTCTATTTGTCTGTTTAGTCAATGAAAATTCTTTGAATTGTGCGTCAGGACTTGTCCTGCTATGTTTTTTTTAAATCGCTTCACTTTTTGATCACGTTTTTCGTTTTATATAAGTCCCGATTTTCACGCTTGACTTTTGACTTACTTACTTACTTCATTCACTGTTTCAACTGAATGGATTTTAAATTCTTTCACTGATTGAACTACGTATTGTAGTGAATATAGTCGAAGTCAAAAGAGCAAAATCAAAAGAAACGGGATAAACGGATAAAGCCCTGTCATTAAATCATTGTGCATTAGGGTATCAAAGTTCATTAGAGCGATTGCTAGATGACATTAGTATTAAGCTTTATAACTTTCAGTTTAGAAGATGAATTAAGTATAGTTTAACCTATCTGAAACTGCATCCCAAATTAGAACTTTATTTGAACACAACAATTTCGGTCAATTTCGATGTCTTAACACCGAATTAGAACACTTTGGCACTTAGAAAAATTCTGTCGATTTCTATCTCTTCATTTTTCTTCTTTTTCTGTTTCAATCCCAATATGCATCAAGCGCATCAACGGCGGCTATTTTCCGGCAATTTTCGGGTTATGTTTAATTATTTTGGTTTGATATGCAAAATCTTGTCTCTGATAATTTTTGTCTGTAAAATTTTTTACTTTTTCTCTGTAAAAACCAGCACCAAATTACTCATCCTAGCTAGCACTTCTACGAATTCTCAAAATCGCTGCCCTGAGACCTATGACAATCTTAAACCAGGGCTAGTTCAACCTCTACGATCTAGACAAACTCTCTGGAACAGCAACGTCCACAGTCTTTAAGAGACTGCAAATTTAAGTAGTTTTGATTCCATTTCATTCTGTTTGTTTTTTTTTCAATTTTTGGATTTCCGTAAATTGGATTTTTGGATTCAGTGAGCGAAAGCAAGGGTGACATATTTCTCTTTAAGACTGTCTAAAAAAATTTAGATCTCTTGATGCGTAAAAATTTTCATCTTTAGAGGTGAAGCGAAAAATTGGTGTTTGAACAAATTTTCATTTCTTGCTTGTATTTCCACTTTCGCTTGCTTTGTTTTTGCTTTTTCATTCTCTGGATTTGTTTGAAAATGCTATTAAAATGGATTTGTGTTTTATTGGTGCACATATGCTTATTCCGAACCGATCAATGGGCCGCTATTGTTTTCGATTATCTTCGTACTGTTTTTTTAATGTTCGTGAATATTTGATTTTTGCCGGTTTTTGTTTGTTTTATCATATAGTCGCATGGAGGCACTTCTCTTTGACTTTTGGAGGAAGGTAATTGTGCTTAGGAAAATTTATTTAGTGTTTTGGCTGATCGTTTTTTTGGCTTTTACGCTATGTGTATTCTTAAAAGTTTAAGAAGTTTAAAAAGAGTTTTTTTCCTTATGTTTCCTCTTAGCCTCATGTTTTAGCCTCAGTGCTCACAAGTCTTGTTGATTTGCTGAGGAGACCTAAGTTTAAGTAAACATTGATTTAAGTTGATAGTGAAAGCTTTATGTGACTTTTTTGTTTTACGCATTTTCAAAAATATTTTTTTTTTACTTTCGCCCCTATTTCCCTATTTTTTGTTCTTTTTGTGGACTTGTAACTTCGTGGCATTAATTACAGGTCCGTATTGCTTTGTACTTTATAGCACATTAATATTGAATATGTTTAATGGTTGTATTTTTAATCTAACGCTTTTTACAGTTATTTTTACTTTCATACTGTCTGTTAATGAAAAATCGTTCATTTTGAGTTTTTTGTTTTTTGTTGACACAATTTTGGCCTAATTGTTTGTTTTTTGTTGACACAATTTTAGCGATTTTATAAATCTTGCTTTCCATGACTGTTTGTCACATACCTAGATCTATTTTGTCATTTTTGTCTCGCAATGTCAGGTTATGATGTGGTCAAAGAGTTTGATGTTTGTTTACACCTTCTTTTAACTTTGACCCCACTTATTTTCAAGAGTTTCGCAGTTGTTCATGTTTGTCGTTGTTTTGACTTTTTTCTGAATTTTTATCAGTAAGGTGGTGTATGTTTTCTGAGAAGCCGTATTTTGCAATTCATAAACATGATTTTCTTTGTTTTTTTTTTATATTTAACACAACTAATTTTGGAAGAGAGTTTTCAGTTTTCTTTATTTTTGCGTATGTAAGGTCATTTGCTTTGTTGATAATCAAAGGCTGCTATTCCGGATAAAATAAAATGTTGGTATGCAATTATTTTTTTTTTTAAACTTAATTCTGTGAGCTCAAAGTCTCGGTTTTCCAAATTTATATATTTACTTGATAAAATTGCTTTTTTTCTTCTTGAACATGTATTAGCACATGATTTTGTTTTGAACCAATTGTATTGACCAGTTCATTTTTATCCAGGCTAGTGAAATAGGAACAATTAAACCCACTAGTATACAAGTCTCTCCGTGTTTGAGATTACATTACTATATTGAAAGTTTCCTAGTTGGATGAGCGGGTTGGGAACATTGTGCTAGCGGGGTGGTAACAAACGGACATTACCGAGCCCCCTGATGCATGTCAGCTAATTTTTCAATCCTGGTTAAAACTATGGAAAGAGGAAAATTGGAGTTTCATGAAATTCTTTTCTGCAGCTCTATAGTTTTCTCTAGATAGTTTTTTCTTTTTCAGCAGCTATTGAATCAGAAGTTTTCGGCTGTTTGATGAGTTTGTCGTGTTTGAAAATGCCGGCAAGACTGTCTGTCCAGGTATATAACACATAGCCTAATGTAGGATTTCGGGTTACTTAAGAAAATTATCGTTATTACTCTCTTCTAGCAAATGCTAATCATTTAAATTGGGTCCGCAAACAAAAGCTTTTGTGTGCTAATCTATGAAGTCTAAAGACCACAAGATTATAGACTAGGTGGAGCACACAACCATGCTGTAACATCAGATAAAATCAAAGATCTCTTAGATCGCAAATTGATTTTTGTAGACATCGGTGACGTAATCATAAACTTGACTAACTTAGAACCTCCTTCCATTTGACGAGTGCAAATGTCACAAAATGCTTAATTCTGCAGTTGTGCCGTATCTTATGCTTCTTGTTGGCGAGACCTTTTCATATGATAAAAGTGTGTTCAATCAGAGTTGTTCTCAGTTTCATATGTGTCAGATAAATGGAGTAGTTATTTGAACTTGTGATAGTAAAGTGTTGACAAATTTGAATACCTAAGTAAGTTTCAACCGCAAATTTTGGTGCAAAAAGTTTTTGTTTCAAATTAATACTTCAGGCTGCTCATGAGCGGTACTTATTTCAATAATAAGCAGTAAGAACTGCTGTTTTCGTTACTGACATTTAAGTAACTGAAGCTGCACTAAAAATTGCAATATTTAACTCAGATTTTGATCATTTAAATGTATAATTTTCACATTTTGTCAATTGTTTTTAACAAACATCATGCTTATTTTTTAAATATGAGCAGCTCATTGAGATCACTTAATGGTATCAAATTGAATTATAACTCTGGCAAACATTGCTGTCAATGATACTTATGAGCAAAAATTTGGGATGTGCTAAAATAACTACGAGCCAGGGGAAAAATATTGTAACAAAAACGGCAGGACAAGTCCTGAAGTACATTCAAAGAACTGAAAGATTAAAAAGACATCACTGTACAGTTTATTAAAAGAAGAACCTCTAAAAGTTAGCAAAGAATATGGACCCACGTGAAACAAAACAAAAAAGAAAGAAAAGATCTGGTAATTTCCTTTCTAAGGAACCTGTGGTACCAACTCTTCGAAAGCAATAACTACGTTAGACGTTCAAATTGGGTGCCGTTGCAAAGCGTACACCTCTTTAATGAATAAATGTAGGTACAGTGACAAAATCGACAGGAAACGAGGGCTGAAATCTGAATTTCACAATTTGAAAATGTCAAAGTCAATTAAAACGCGTAAAAACACATTTGGTTGCCAAATCTGAGTACTTCATTTAAGAAGGGATATTTTATCATAAATTAGTACTACTGTTTTAGTAATTATTTGTTTTGCGTTTTACTAAGAAACACATTCGACTTGAAAATGGTGATACTTGACAAAGAGAACACTACATACAGGCAAAACTGGAGAATTCGAAATAATTTCGAAGTTATGTCAAGCGTAATTAGCAGTATCTGCCTCTTAGTATCTTCAAGTACTTGCAACTAGCACCATTAGGAGATCTAAGTAACTTCTTATTAGCATGTGTACCAATCCGAACCATACAAAAACAGTGAAGAGCTTCTTTTTGAAGGCTTCAAAAAAACTCACTCCATAAAGCTAGCATACTAGCGTTTTTGCACCCCTACTGCTGCCGCTTGACTAAAACACCTTTCAAGCTTGTCTTTTTATCTGCTTCGAATGTCATAAAATAGTGTGAACAGAGCTTCCAAAAAAGACAGCAACAATACAATCCAAGTTTTTTGAACTAAAGAATACTCGCTATGCTTTCAGAAGTATTGGTTAAATGAGGGGTTGCGGCTCAAAGACTTTACGGAAAAATGTTTTTCTATCTTCTCATAAATACTTCCTTGTATTATTTTTCTCGGAAACTATCTGGCTTTTTCCATTTTTATCCGACGTTAGCGTACTTAAAAACAAATTAATTCCATGATATTGCAAACATGAGTAAACATGTTGCGGAAAAGCAAATCGAAACCGTCAAAGGATTTGAAAAACTGTTGTTCGGTCTTATTTCTTTTGCATCAGCACATTCCTAGCCCTTTAATGTATCAAAAGTATCAATATATATATTTGATAAAGTATACCGGTATAAAGAATTTCTCTCCATTTTCCACATGTTTTTGTACAAAAGTTTGAACCACTTTTTTGTATCGGGAAATGTCTTGCGGCAGAGCTCAAACAATGTAAAAGGAGAGGGTTTATTCTTAAAAGTGATGTCGATGACAGGAAAGCGCAAAATATGCAGGATCAAATAAGATGCATCTAACATTGCTGATTCTATGATGAATGCAGTTATGCTGATTTCTTGTTTCGTTTTTTTAAAAGAATTCGGTTGTTGTGGGCTAGTTTTGTGTTGGACACTCTTTGGCCTTGGCTTAACTTATGGCAGCTCTTTTACCTAATCATATGTGTTTACAAGTTCGACTAATTGGTTAATAAGAAACATTTACAGTAGAATATTTAAATGTTTTTTAGTGGCGGAATTGTTAGAAAGCTCTAGTTTTCATGCTATAAACACTGTATGGTGAGGTTAAGTTTTTGAGAAAATTTTTGACTGCTCTCAGTTAGAAAACCTGGCAATGTTCCACGAACATCATTGTAAAAATTTATCTACGCGGGGCATTGAGACGGCGCGTTTTAATTGAGAGGAATGAAAGCTATGCGCAGAACGATGAACGTTTTGAAAATTTTGAAAACGTTTACTAATTTAGCGTTCTAAATATTTTGGTCAAATTTCTCTATATAAAACAATTGGTAAAATACTGAACTTTCTCAGTATTTACTGAGATCTTCTTCTGGCTTCTATTGCTGATGAACTTTCGCAATACATTGGATAAAAATAGTGGCCTATCGTGCGCGGAGAAGAATGTTAGCTAATGATTTTGTAGACTAATGGGCATTTTTATTAACATTGGCAGATTAGCATAAATGTTTGATGAATAATTTCATCAGTTTTGAATGAAAAAGTGAAAATTGGAAACATACGCTGGAGGTTCTTCTTATAAATTGCTTACATTGGGAAAGCATACCTTAACAGTATACAATAAGTTCACTGTTTTAAGGGCCGAGTGACATCCGTTGCACATGTGTTATTAATTATGCTTATACTGTATTGAGACAAGAATTTGCCTATAAATTGTTCCTTCTCAAGGTTATTACAATTGGAGATATGATCAAGTTTTTCAACCTTGATACTATAAGTTACGAGTTTAATGAAAACGGCAAAATTATGTTAGTTCATTCAACAAGTCTGCGTTTCTGTATCTAGCATGCAGTCTTAACAGTTTTCTCTGATGCAATTGGTGCATAATAATACCAATGATTTTTTCTTCTAGCGCAATTTTTTGGTACCTTTTATATATCATTTGTACCTATTTGTATTATTCTACTAATTGTGTTGAAAAACGATAATTAACTAATCTCCAGAGAAACCCGAAAAATTAGATGTGTTATGCTACATAGATTTATTAACTGGTTGTCGAAAGCTCCAATTGCCTACTTCTCAACAAAAAAGCAGCTTCAAAGAAATTTTTGAGATTTTGAAAACAAATTTGCTCTCCTGAATTGTCTGGTTTAGTCTCTCCATTCTGTAAAATTCCAAAATAGAAAACTGGCTGTCAAGAGTGCCAATTTGCCAGATGTACCGTGTTTATTTTTCATTGAACAATATACACAAAACGAAATGATTCAAACAAATCTCACAATATCAGTCGCAAACAACTGTTTCGTTTTACTTGTGCATAGAGTGATGGTAAAAGCTGTAAAGCTCAAGTTATAGCCCCTATGATTGTGTAAAAACTAATGCAGGGAATGACGTTTGCCATAACCCCTGGTTATTTAGTTCGTTGATATTAAGGCTTCTGATAGAGCTTTGTTTTTCCATGGCTTGAGCTTTTATGTAATTCTGTTAAAAACAAAATAATGCAAATTTTTTTGTCATATAGCTCAGAGATTTTTACTCTCAAAGATGCGGACTTTCACTTTTTCTTTCGCTGAAGTTCCTAATTGTCTTTTAATTGTGAAAAATAGTGGTAAATTAAATCATTGATTTTTGTTCTTCACATTTTTGTCCTTGTTTCTGTTTAGGGAAATTTGTCACTACTGATGTCTATTTTTTCTCCAGTATCTCACCTGATTGAACTTTTGACTGCATTGGTTATTAACTATAGTTTAATTCCTAACTGAAAAGAAGTCAAAATAGGTAATTTAAAAGTGTCAATAAATACCCCGTTCCTTAGTTTTATCCATTATTAGTTGAGACTGTTGGCGCAATTTTGGTATTCTCAGATTTCTTCTGTTCCTTATTGATCAATTTCAGTCACTGAAATAGTTTTAGGGCGAGGGCAAACCACCCGGACACCTTAAAAAAATTTTGACAATAAGTCCGAAAAGAAGTATTTTTTGTGTAATCAATTATCATGAGCCGGTATCTTTATAGGTATCTTATAAAAGATGCCATTTGGGGTATTATAGATAAATGTGGCAACTTTAAAACTGTTTTTGGTGTATTTTTTTTATAGAACGATACAATGTAACCCTTTGCGATTAGTAGAATTTTAACAATCTTTAAGTTGGTTGTCTTACGTCAATTGTATAAGAGGGAAAGAAAGAATTAATTTCTCCGCTTCCAATAACATCAATTTAACTATAAGTACAAATACTACAACTAGAAGGTATATAAACGGAGCCGTATGGACCCACCTACTATCTTCCCCGTGTTAAAAGATGATGCAATTTTTAACTTTTTTCTAAAAGTTTTTCCCTTTTTCATTCCGAAGTGAAGCATGAATGTCAAAATATTTCATTTAGAAGGCTGTTAATCTTAGTTTGTTTTCCCCTTTTCACCACCACGGTGATAAGAAAAAAAGCTTCTTTTAATTTTTTTTGTTCCGACACCACTGGTGGGGGGAGGGAGGAGGAACTATATACTCAAATGGGTTTTTTGTTCAGACAATTTTGGCCGATCGATATATTCATCGTAGAGAAATGTTAGTGGTATCATTAAAAAGCTCGTGCAGCGTAGAATTCGGAATTAAAAAGATTTTTTTTAATTTCCTTTTTTTCGAGTTATCGAGGTTTGATGTTTTGTGTGAACACATGATATTTGGCATGATTTTGTTCACTTTGAGGAGAATTTTCATTCAAATTAAGATTTTTTCTGTAAAAATAGTTATTCAAAATTACATTTCATGCCACAAAATGAATCCATTTTGTGTTCCTAATAGACGAAAGGCGATAAAAAAAGACTAGTTCTGGCCTCATAGGGAAGTTTTTTTATCAAAAAATTCGAATTCTAATTGAGAGCTCCTCTTTTTGGAAAACGTTTCATATTTTTTTAGAGGCTAGCCACTTTTCATTTAGAGGTTCCGTTAATGACAAACCTCATTTACAGTCAAATGAAGCCCAATGAACAAAAATGCGTTTTCAAAGAATCACTCATGTTTTTTTGTCGACTCTTTAAGTTTTCATAACTTCGATTGAAATTTTGATTTTCTTTTTTAGGTTTTTTTTCCGAAAATAAATTTTCGGAAATGTTTTTCAACATTAACCAATCATAACCTTGTTTTCGTGAACTGTACGTCAGTCTCCGTAATTACAGGACCCCTTTGTTTACTACTGCAGCCAAAATTATTCTGGTTAGAAGTTTAATCTTCTAACTATTGGTCATTTGACTTCAATGTCACAAGATTTCGAAAAATTTTTCTAGGTTTTTTCGTATTATCGGTTCTTTTTAGAAATCTTATGACATCATCCTAATACTGTTAGCTGCCATTGGCTAAGAGAAGACGTTCAAAGCGCCATAGATAATGTTTTCAGAGAAAAGCTTTTGATTTAAACGGCCCGACACATTCTTCTCGCACTTTTCTACTGAATTTTTGGATTTTGCATGTATTTGTTGTTGTTTTCATAGTCAGTTACTTGTTGTAACATCTTATTGATGAATTCTGAATGACAAACGTCGTTGTTGTCCCATCGAGGCATAAATTAGCGTATTTATTGGCTTCCGTTAATATCATATGAATTCAATGGCGTTGATAATACGGGTTTTCTCAAAACTTTCAAGGTTTTAGTGTATTTGTTCATATTTGTTGATTTATTGAAGTCAATTTGTTGAAAAGAAGAATCCCATTGCTGTTCAAGAACTAATTGAAAATAGAAAAGTTTTTACTGAAAATTTCATTTTCAATGGCTTTTCGCTCGACACTTTTCTCGCCCAATTTTTTTTTGGAGTTTTTGCCTGTTTTTTATTCTTTATGTAGCCGTAAGATGCTAACTGGTCTCATATGCTTTTAATTAAGTATTTAATGAGTGATGTTACCCAAAGCCGTCAGTTTATAGCGAATAGTCATAAAGTTTATGACATACATTTTCAAAAAGTTTTCGAATTTTTCTGTTTTTGTTGTTCTTTTCGTCAACTTGTAACTTATTCTCATCATTGAGTGGTTCCATCCAATTCCCTGTATTTCAGTTATTATCATATCTATTGATATTATGTCGTAACTGATGTTTTATATGTTGGTCAATATGCATTTTCATAAAAGTTTTGTGAATGGTATATTTGTTTTTTTTTCGTTTCTTTTAGCACATTCGGGTAATGACATGCCAATAACTTATTTATTTTTTCAGTATAATTTTAGTTGAATTGGTTTAAAAAAACTTAAATGAAAATACATATTAATCAGATAATCGCTAATGATTTTAATGGCTTCAATAATTTGTGTTTCGCAAATTGTTTGTATTTTTTTGAGTTTTTCTGTATCTTTAGTCTGTTCCCATGGCCGAGTCTAACCAAAGCCAGGTCCTATTGGTTTGACAATCACATGTACTAATTTCTTCCAGAACTATTTCGTTATAAGCTATTGATTAAAACATTTGAATTTATTTGGTTTAAAAAATGTTGATTG
Organism: Convolutriloba macropyga; assembly: GCF_964194025.1. NCBI lineage: Eukaryota > Metazoa > Xenacoelomorpha > Acoela > Convolutidae > Convolutriloba > Convolutriloba macropyga. The sequence continues at coordinate 27,811,175 of NC_134474.1, read as the reverse complement.
ATTTTTGACTTTCGCCTCATTATTTCTTCTCTTTGTCGACTTGTTACCTCATCTTATTAAGGAAAATTTCCATCTGCTGTACAGTTAGGAAAGGCAAGTTTGTGTACTAAAGGGGTTATCTGATTGCATTTTGACGTTGTTACTAAGTGGTTTTAAATTTAGATATTGAGTTTTTGCCGTGAAATTTTTGTTTTTGCTTATTTTGTTGTTTGTTTTTTATTTCGTGGTTTTTTTAATGGCAGATCTTGTGAGTATTGTAATGAGGCATAGCATTATGTAATTCAATTGGTAGTTAGGTTTTGTAACGAGTTTTTATACTCAAACATCTATTTTTTTTATTTCTTCATTTGGTTGCAATTAAGTCAAAAATGTAGATGAGCTCGGGCCGGAACATCATGTGCGAACGCACATTAACGAGCCTCCTTGTTTTAAATAAGTGCTTTTATTTTTAAAAAATCCGAAAAGCGGCCATTTCTCCTAACCTAGAAGAGTTAGGGGTCAGAATTTTTGGCTGGAATCAGGGTTTAGATTGGGCTTTCGTTAGCATGCAAGCAAGCATTAGAAAAAATGGAAGATATACAGTTCAAAATGTTCAACCAATTCTTAATTTTGTAATAAAATGTTTCCTTAAAGTTGTGACAACACTTTTATTTTCAAATTATTTGCACAATTAAGATCACTTGTGAGAATGCTGCTTTTCCTAAATATTTAATTATATAAGACCAACGTTCGATTGTGTATAGATCATAATTTTAACTGCGTAGCTACGCTACATGGTAAAACTAAAATTTTCCTGAATCTTTGCGTCAAATATTTGAAAAGTAATCTAGTATCTGAATGGTTTAGGAATGCCTCATTTTGTATCTCTGATATCTGACTAGTTTTTAAAATGGAAAATGTGAGCAATATATATAAAAATGTACTTGCATTGAATAAAGTAGTTTTGATTTATTTTGAGAAAACCATCTTCAAATTTGGGATGAAAGACAAAAGCCGTTTGAAACACCGTTTGTGATTTTTTTTGTATTAAATTGTATATTTTAGCCGGCTACTGTTCTGTCAAACATAGTGTATGTTTTGCCAAGTTTTAGTCCCTTTGTTGTCTTCGTTTTTGCTTTGTTGTTTGGATTTGTATAAATAAACAACGCCTTCCAGCATGGGTACTTGAAAAGACTACGGAGTTACACGTAGGAGCAGATTTTGTTCAGATTTTTCCATCTCTGTTCTCTCTCTTCCTTTCCTTACTTCATTAATCTTACGCTATTCCAAGTACCAGTACCGGCTCAAGTCCAAAAGGTACTACAAAGCAGAGTAGATAGTTGCTATATGTGTCATTTATTAAACAGAGTAGGCGGTACTTTTCCCCACATATTACCACATAAGTGAGCACTGCTATTTTCTTTTCATTTCTTGTTACAGTCTTTTCTTTTTTGGCTCTTTGAACAAGAGCTATTCGGTGGTTTGTACTAACAAGGGATAGACCATAGCGGAAAACAGGAAATACAGACCTTTAAAATAAACAAATAAGCGTAAAATGAGAAAATAAACAATCCAAACAATTTTGTTTTCCAAACTCTGTCTCACTTTCTATCATTTATTTCCCTATTCCTTCCATCGAGTCAAATCAAAAACCTCCCACACAACAATGTAAGGAGTCTTTCTTTTAATTCGCTGCTTGGCTTGAAACCAATCCTTTCTTTCCTGACTTTATTCCATTGTTGGCCAAAAACGTGCTATCTACAAACGTTAAATTGATAGCAGCCGACCAACTTGGTTTTTGATTGCGCGCCGTTTTTTGTTTGTTGGCTTTTTTGTTCTTAAATAGGTATACTTTGCTGTCCCGATTATTTTTGAGGCGATTTCAATTTTTCTACATAATTGGTATCAATTCTGCCGCCTTTTGTGTTAGTTATATCTGAATCTAAGCTGAGCCTTCATGTAATGAAGTAAGCGCCGCTTTGTTCTCTTTTTTCTTTCTCTAGTTCAAATATACATTTATTTATCTGTTTGAAAAGTGAGCGAATTTGAAAGGGAGTCTGGTGTAGTTAGAATTAACTGCGTATGATTGGGGGGATCGAGAGCATTTGTGTAAAGATTTGTGGTGTGTTTTGTTTGAAGATGATGTTTATGGAAAGTAGCACGGCGGAGTAATTCAATTATCAATTGGCCCCTGTAATCTTGTAGAGACCATTTCCGAAGCACATTAGTGGTGGAAAGACACGCGTTGCCTCCGTAATTCAGACCCATGCATCACTGCCCAAAACGCGCCTCTCTTCCTCTCATTCATGGCTGCCCGCCTTCGTTTGCCCAACAACCACCCCACACCCCCCAATCCCTTCGCACCCCTCCCCTTCTCCGCAATCCTCCTACTTTCCATTCTCAAAGACCCACTCATTGATATCCAATTGCTCGGTTAATGATCAAACGCTTTTTCATCGCCCATTGGCGTGTTTAAAGATGGACAGTTACGTGGGCGATTGAGATGATTTTGGGTAATTGGCAATTTGGTAGTTAAGGTGGGTGGCGGTGGTGTTGTGGTGGGTTTGAAGTGATTGAAAGTAGGTCATGTGGAGATCCGTTCACGTTCCGTGCCGCGAACACAGCTATTACCCCTCAGTGTTTGATAGAGTGAGGGGTGTTTTGTGCTGGGGTGACTATTTTTGTGACTATTGTTTTTCTAGTGATGCGGAGCCGGGCGTTTATTAAATTTATTGTTTAATTGAAATTCCTGCGACGCAGAGCTATGTTTATTCTGCTCCAGGAAATCCTGTTTTGTCACTATCCATCATGGAAGAAAGGGGTTCATAGCTGCCTTCTTGTTGGTCGCAGCAAAATGCTAAATACCACCAAAGCACCCCGCCAATATTGTTTGTTGTTTGTTTCGCTAAATCTACTATTAGTTAGGACAGTGTTAGTAGTTGTTGTATTACTAATAGTAGTACTGCAACTGTTGGTACTACTACCTGTGCAACTTTACCTTTATTCAGTCACTACAATCAAGAACCAAAAAGTCCAACAATTGTACTCCTCTTCTAGTTATATTATACTGCTAATAACCCCACTACCACCATCACTACTACCTGTTGTAGCCCTACTCAGCTTCCTTATTCCTCCTTCTCCTCCTAGTTCTGCCTTTCTCCCTGCCAGCAGCCATCCCAAACTACTTTGTAATCCTCTACCCTTCCAATCTCACTCCATTCCTATACTAGCCTCTTCTCTTTATTGTTACAAGCGCCCTTGTTCCATTGCCAGTATTGGCTGTAGTGCCGTGTATTGACGCGGCTACTGCTTTACAGGACCAATTATCGGTTTTGAATGTGTGTTTGTAAACCCAGTTAATCGTGACCAAATTGTCCCTGGTGGAGCTTCACGCCATTTATCGCTTTTCATTACTTTTTGGTTTGGCTGATTGTGCGGCTTTTCTATTCCTTTATTTGTTGTTATATTGTCACCATTATTACCACAACACCACTACTCATCTCGTAGTGGAGAGTGGATATTACTTGTTTGTGTAGAACCAGAAGAAAACTAGCCCGTTGTGTTCAATTGGGTCCGGTAGTTTGTTCACGCATTCAGCCGGCCTTTGTTCAAATTGCAATTCATGAACAAATCACCTGTAGACTCTGTGTCGCCGCCTTCGCTCTCGTCTCCTCAGCTCTCGCTGTCTCGCTCTCTACAACCTCATTACTCCTCTTCCGCCTCCTCCTCCTCCTCCTCATTAGCCTCCCTTTCTGGGTTCTCAGCCTCACAACCAGTTGTTGTTGGTGTTGGTGCTGCTACAGTGGATAATCCGATTCCTGTGCCCGATACTGACTCCAGGTTGTCTGTCGCCGCCTCTGTCGCCCCTGCTCATGTCAACAAGTTACCTTCATCGTCTCTAAAGGCCCCCTCATCAACACAACAACAACAACAACTGCTACCCAAATTAGCATCATCTAAAACATCAACTACAAATGAAGTAAATAGCAGTGAACAATCAAAAGAAGAATTGAAATTAACCGCTGTATTACAAAGCGAAACTACTGATCGAAAAGCTGATAAAGAGCTGATAAATGGTGAAGAATTGGATAAAACTGGACGATTAACACCAAGAAACCAGCCGGACTTTCAACCAATCAACATCAAAGAGGAACATTTCGGGCCAGATAAAGACGCAGCATCTGGAAAGCAACTTGAAAAACAGCCACGAGAACGAAATTTGTTCACTCAGAGATTTCAAAGGTCTCAAATTGGTGGAGATCTGATAACTACTGCAAAAGTTGTTACTGGAAGTTCGGTTGAAAACAGACTATCATCTTCCGATTTAAAACTTGATTCTGAACCTGAGAAAGCAGTGACTGTTGCCACAAAAACTCGTGAAACAACAACTGCACGGGAATCAATTTATAGCAACAATTATAACAACGATCAAGGTTTACAGGACGCATATTACCGACCCAAGGGCGCGTCCAGATCAATTTACCCGTTTTACCCAAACTATAAGAACCCGGGCTCGCCTTTATATCCGGAGTACCAACATTCGGACACCTCTGAGGAACCGCAAAGCGATTACATCATAAGCTCGGGGGGAGGAACTGCGTTGAACATGTTGGGAACTTGCTCGTTGACTCACACCACTCGTAGTTTCTCACTTTCAGGCCAGAGCTGTATCATCACGCCCCAAGTGCTGCAGGCGCAGGATGCAGAGAGTCTGGATTTGGACCTGCTGTACGTGGTGAAGGAGGTGACGAGTGGGTCCGTGGTGCTGGCAGAGGGAAGAGCCAGTCGACAGGTTGTGACCAACTTTACACAGCGCCAGATCAACAACGGAGATGTGGTCTTTCAACATCAGTACGCTACCGGTTAGTTGGTTTCCAATTGTTGTAATGCTTCGAAAATTTGGAAAATTGATTCAAATGCTCTCACGGGAAGTTTATAGAAACTATTTGGACCCTATTTGTCTTTTGAGTGTTCCGGAGATTTTTTTGCTACACCTATTGGACCTCTTTTTGAACGACTATTTCCTTGCACGTCTTGAATTTTTGTTAATAACTTGACTCATTCACATTTGAAAGTTCTTGCTGCTATAATCCTTTTCGCTTGCTTACTGGGGCATGATTAAATGTCAATTAAGGCTGCACCGCATTTCATTTCATGGCTAAAATTAAATGCATTAGATGTCGATAAAAATGAAAAAAATTAAAGTGGAAAAAACTGTTAATTATGTATGACAGCTTTTGTGATATTAAGATACGTGGTTCCGTACGGCTGATTTACGGTGCAGAAAAAAAATTGCACCGTTTTTTGCAACAAAATCCTTGAAGTCGAATACAAATCTTCCGTTCAATGAATGAAGCCATAGTTTGACGCAAACGCATTTTAAGTATTATAATTTACAATTCAAGCCATGAATTGAAATTTAATGGAGGAATAGGTATTTGCTCAAATAACTTGAAGGTGTGTTGGTCAAAGGTAACGGTTATAATAAGTGTGTAGTATGCGTCTCGCCAACGGCAGTCACACTTGTTATATGAATATGATTTTACAAATAAAGTTTATGCAGACTTTGGCCGACATCAAGATTCTTATTTCTCAGGGAACCTTTTAACTTTTGAGCCTCACTACTGAGCGTCTTTCTTTATTTGGCGTCACTATTACGAAAATTTGGTGTTTTAATGTTGATATTGTGACTACTATTTGTGTGCATTTCTAACATATATGTAAGTTTTCAGAATAGATGAACTTTTTGCTTAGCTGATTGTTTGGTCCCTGTAGTTGAATAGTTATCGTATATTCAAACTTCTGTTTATATTAAAGCTTCACCAGGCAGTCATTGTTCATTCTAGGCCTAGTGTTTTGTTTGAACCAAATTTCTTTTTTCTCGCTTTGCGGCATTTTGACATTGATTTTTTTTTTATTTTTTTGATCTAAGTTTTTTAGAAATGGTTTTCCCAATTCACTCATAGTCTGTTCTAGGTTTCTACCAAAGTCAACTGCCTAGGCGAAATTGCGTGGACTTTTCTGTTTTTAGCTTGCCCAGGTTTTTTGTGAGGATATCAGTGGTGTAGTTTTCTGGAAAAATTTCAACTCTAATACATCTTCTTCGCACAGATCACGGGGATAGTGACTTTTGATTGCAAAAGTTTTGGGCGTACTGATGAGAAGTTTGTTTGTTGAGTGCAATACAAGCTTGACTGTCGACTAAAATTACAGGTTTTTTTAGGCACCCTACTTTGTAACTCTGCCAAAATGCCTTTACGAATAACCATTTTTTATGCAGCAAAGACTCTAGTATGAGCTCTGCTGTTGGCTTTCCGATACAAGTTTGCATTTTACCTGCCCAGCTCATTTTTACACCAAAATTGTACACACATTTGAAAAGAAAAGCCTCGTGTGTTTTTCTATGACCATCGTTTTCACGCCAATCAGAGTCACTGCATTTAAATATGTCGATGTCATCTCATTGCCAATGATCTTTTTCTGGTTAATTGAATTTTCATTATTTCCAGGTTGAAATGTCGTGCCCATAAACCAGCTAAATTTGAAGCACACAGGCTAATGCAATCTCGTTGTTCCATTTTTTATAATAGTTGCGAAGCTGTAAGCCGAGCGGAGCTATATTGCGGTAATCTTGCTTTTTTTACAATTCAAAGAATTTGAATTGTATTTGTGCGCTGTCTTTTTTTTAAAGATCTGTTCACACTTTTTTCGGCTTTTTCACGTGAGTGAGAAGTCAAATTAGAGTGGTGATTTTGGTCACACTGAAATAGTAAAGGGAGCGGCATGACTTTTGTCAAAATACTTTTAAAGTGGAGTCAGAAATTTTTTGAGATGGATTTTTTCAGCTGCGTCAATTTGACTTCTGTTTTCAGAGTTTCATCTCCTTCAGTGCTTTAAGGACGATACATATGTGTTCTAATTTTGCCTGTTTGCCTTTGCTTGAATTCATTAAGGGGCAGCTAAAACTTTTTATGACTTTGCCACAATTTGCTGTCATAAAACAGTGAATTTTTGACTTTGCCCCCTTTTTTTATTATCACTTGTATTGTGTTGTATAATCACTTAGTATCATCAATGACAGGTCTGGTTGTTTGTTAAGGAGGCATAAAAAACCTACTTAATGGCCCAAGTTAATAGCTAGTGGTTTTCATGACTTTGGCACTACTTTTTGTCAAAAATTTCTAGTGAATTTTTGAGTTCTGCAAGTATTTGTTTTAGTTTTTGATGACTTTTCATTTAATTTCCTTGGGAACAGGTCTCTGATGCTTCTTATAGGGGTTAAGTTTATCGATTTAAACGTTTTTGTTCAAAGCTAGTGCTTTCTATGACTTTGACACTAATGTTTTCAATAATAATTATAGGATTTCCAGTTTTGCGAAGTTTTCTTTTCAACTTTGTCGTCTTAACTCTTAGTCTCATTATTGACAGGTTTAATTAGTTACTAAAAAATCTGCAATTAAAGCAAGTCGTTGCAGTTCATAGCTGTCGCTTTTTGTGACTTAAACGCTTGTTCGTTTTTTTAAAAAAAATCTTAGTGAATTTTTTTAGTTTTGCTAGTATATGTTGTACTTATTGCTGACTTATGACTTAATCGCATCGATGACAGGTCTCAACGGTGGTCTTTGAGGACTCAGTTAACTGATGTAATTGTATCTTTCAGTAGCTGTTGCGTTCTGTGACTTTTATACTAAGTGTTTTCAAAAAGTTTCAGCTAATTTTTTTGCGATTTTTTTTTATTTGTCTTATCTATTAATTTTTATTAGTGAGAGGACTCATTGACATTTAATGACAGCTTGCTAATGAGAAATGGAGGAATATAGTTGGCAGCTTGAGTTCATATCAGTTGTTTTTTGATGTTAATCCTGTCTTCAAAAAATTAAAAAGTTGATTTTTTTGTCTTGCTTGTTTTTGTTGTTCTTGTTGTTTTATTGCTTAGTATCATTACTAACAGCACTCGTTTGCCTTTTAATGGTTGTCGGGTCATAATTTAGTACAATGTTTTGAATTGTATTTCAGGACTTGTCCTGCTATGTTCTTTTTTTGTTTCGTCGCCTGACGCTCTTTTTCGTTTTACATTTTTTTCACACAGCAAAGCTGAAAAAGTCAATTTTTCTAAATGACTTCTTCCTCTCACTAACGGCGTTTGCGCGCGTGACGTCATTTCTCTCTCTCTCTCTCTCTCTCTCGCAAAGGTTTTAAGATCATTTGCCTGATTAGATTTTGGTCATACGTGACTTACCTCACTCAATAAAATGACTTTTGCACTTTAAGACTTAAGTTTAATTTGATTTAGTTTGAGGTCAAAAGAACTTATATGTACAGTAAAGGTCCCTAATAAAAGGCTTCTGCGGAGTGATTGTTAACAAGCTTTATTAATTTATCGCTGAATGTTTTTTATCTAGCTTTTTGAGCGGCGTCAATTTTTTTATTTAGATCTGTATCTGTTTCTATCTCTATTATACGGCAGGCAAGTCTATTCTTTCGCATCTATCCCGGTAATCTGCTGGCTATGTTAACAAGACAGGGATCGTGTTTATATGCACTGAATTTGATTGTTTCGATATGACCTTTCAGCTTTAAGAACCAATTGCTTCCGGGCTTCAAAGCGTAAATTTTCGGCATAGAAACTTTACTCCGTTCGAGTCAAATCCCCCCAAAAACGTTGCCTCCCCCCACAAGTATCAACTTTCTGGAATGACTTTCTGGTGCTCAATCGTCTCGTAGGTGAGGTTCAACTATAGGCAACGCCTTGTTGCTGGTTGCAGGTCTTTACTTGCAAAGTCCTTTAAATGTCACCTACTTTCAATAGGAGTAACATCAGGTAGGCACACTACTCATCCCAAGCATTGTTTGGTTTTCTACGATAAGCATTTTTAAATTCGCGTTGTAACGCGCCAATCAAAGCTCACTTTTACATGAGAAACATTCTTGGCAATCAACACTTGCCTGATTAAACGTAATACTTCTGCAGAGAACTCCAAATTGTTTTCGATTGAATTTCGGCGTGGCGATCTTCTAACATACGTTGTCTTTGGCTGCAGTTCTGTTAAGTTTTATCGAATTAAATTATAAATTTTCATCCCAATGTTGTGTTGTTGTGACAGTTACTAGTAGTGATGACACCAAATCTTTTGATCTCATTTATTCGTGTTTTTTTTTTTACTGAATATCATATTTTCGTGAAACGTTCCGATATGCATTTTTGCTATTTTGACGGCACACTCTCCTTTTGTTATTCATAATCAACGTTTTTATGTTAGAAAAAACCTAGAAGTCGCGCGCTGTGATAAAAAGCTGAGAGCTCTGCAACGAAGAAATTTGACAAAAGATATTTTGTGTTATATTTTTCATATGGTGTTTTTCCAATCGCAGAGGAAGGTTGGTTTATTTTTTTTCCGAACAATGCCTGCTAACTTCATGGCATAAGTCCAATACTCTTTGCCTAAATCATAAATGCCAAGCAAACATCTGGTGATCCCTGTAACATGTTCAATTTTGCTGTTTCACCAGGGGTGTAAGGTGCCCTTAGATATAGTCGAATTTTGGGTTCTTTACAATATTTTTCAAAGTTCTTCAACCTAAGGTTCTTGTTTCCGTCGGCTACAATTATCTGAAGCGAACCTACATCAGAATAAAATTGCTCAAAAAATGTCATTACGCTTCTTCAGGAAGTACTAGCAAAAAAGGTATTAGTAAAACAGTAGCAAACAAAACAGAATCGTTTTTCGTGATCCAACTCTTCTTGTTTCAAATAAGCTCTTTCCACCAACTGATTGTCCTAAAAATGTTCTACATTCTCTCCTGTCATGATTACTCGTTTTGCAGATCAGCACCATTTTTTATTAATTTGCTGAGGTTTCTTTATTCCACCGCAATCACGAAGTATTACATAGAGTACCCAGAACAACTTTCGATGAAACCGATTGCGTTTTTCAGCTCATCAATAGAAAGAAGTAATGGAGACACGCAAATCTGCACGATCAGACAATTTTCAACGATTTCAAAGCTTTCTTTAGGCGCGAGTATGCGGGTCGATTTTTTAAAATCACAAACTTCATACTGCATGTCGTCTTTGAAATAGCGTTTAGTTCCCCTCCATCCACCTGATTTTGCCATCTGGCCATGAAATGTTGAAGGGTATGAAAATAATGTCCTATACCAGCATGGCAAACTTTGAAGTCTGACGCTGTCAAACAATTCTCCTCTTGTTATTAAATTTTCATTTTTGCCATCGCAATAATTGGCGCTCTACTTAAAATTACTGTTCCCTTGTTGCAAATAGAAACTGTTTCCAGGTTTTGCTGATCAGTTTCTCCAAAATCAGTTGTTTTACCCGGTTTTGTTTACCAACAGATGCAGAACCTCCGCTGATGTAATTTTTGTCCTTTTCCAGTATTTCCGCGGACAAAAGTTTCCTCCCTATCTTTTCCTTTTTTTATTTGTGATTTGGTATTATTTGCACACTCTACAGTTCCCGAAAACTTTTTACGAAGGCTTGCAAAAGGCTCATGGTGCTTCAAAATGCCATTCGTACAGCCTGAATCAAATATCGTGTCCAATTCACCAAAGATTTCAGGAAGATCAACAGTATTAGCAAAAAACAGAATTGTTTTTTTTTGTGATCCAACCTCTTCTTGTTTCAAATAAGCAGTTTCCTAAGACTGAATACACTGTTTTTTCTACATTCGCTCTTGTCATGCTAACTCATTTTGCAGGAGCCTAAATTTCACTAGTTTGCTTAGGTTTCTTACATTCCTCTGCAAAATGAGCAACAGTACTATATAAGATTCTATTCTTTAAACCCTCCAAGTTTCCGAAGAATTTTCATGATGACGAGCATAAAACAAATCGGCTTCTCTAGGCTAGTTTCATTCTTCGCTCATTATGCTCAAATTATTTTTAACCAGTATTTGCTCAGTGAAATAAAATTGAAATGTACCGCTATTTGAGCTTTGTTCTTGCAAGTCTTAGCTACCATTTCTAATGTTTATTGGCATTGATACTAGCCCCCGTATCATCTCATTAAGAAATAGGAGTATATCTAACATCAAACTGAAGTGAAAATAGTTCGCATATTTAAAATGTTTTCGTACATCAATCATTTTTTTCACTGAATCAATGACAGCTATTTTACGGCAATCTGCCGGGTATTTTTTTTATTGCTGCTGACTTCGTATTTAACCCTCGAAAATTGCAAATTGACGCCACAGTGCTTTCAGAGCCTAATAATGCCTTGCAAGAGCCAATTCGGCCCATATTTCTCCTTCCCTTGTCAAGTTTTCGCTTTTTCATTAATTTAATCGTTTTTGGATTTTCGTGCTTGTTTTTTTTGTGAATTTTTGTAAATTGCAACGTCCCTTTAATAATTCATGCACCTAACGACTCTTTTTGGCATTTTTTTGGATTTAGCAATTTTAGGCATACTAAACCGATGCCTTATGCTTTCGCAATGTCTCTTTAGAGTTTGTTCATGTTCTCTGTTTATGTTTTTAAGACCAGCATCATGAACTATGTCCTAACCATTTTTAGGCCAATGGGTTCGTTGAGCCTATCTTAATTTGTCCATCCTGAGAGTTTTGGGTATTTTTAGCGTTTCCATATATGCATCTTTTAATACGAAATTTTTGGGTATCATATCCAGATATCATATTAAGATTTAAATCTGTGCGGCACTTTTTGTACGGTTTCTGAATGGTTTCATAAATGCTTTTATGTTGTATTAAGTGTCATTTGAAACTTACAATGAGCTGTAGCCTCTGATTAATGGCTAAATTGTGTCCGGTTTTAAACTAATTTTTATCTTCTAAATCCCTATATTAATTCAAATGTTGCTTTACTCTGGTTACTAGATTGTCTTTCAACAAAATTAGTTGGTTTCCGCTTCAAGTTTTGCGCACCCAAAACACTGTTTAATTTTATGGGAAGTAATTGACCTCTAGGGATTGCAATTTTTGTCTGTTTTCTATGCTTTTTAAATCTCATTTTTATTAGCTTTCTAACTAATGTTTTGATATTTTTTTCAGAATTGCTTTGAAGTTCTTTATCTCCAGAGTATGTTGCCATTGGAAATTTGATGCATGTGAATAGCTCTTTTAGAGCGTTTAACACATGTATCCGAGTTAGGTGTGTTAAAAATTGGCATATGATGTGGAAGAAGTTGCATGAAAAATGTCAATTTAGAGCGGCCTACGCACACTCATTCCAAACAGGCTATCTTGCCTGCCGATTACTTTTCTTGAAAATCGATTAGGTTTTGCTGGTAACCTTCGATAGAGATATTTTTTGGCTTTTTGTATTAAGAGGGTCGTAACCCTAAGTTTTTTCTTCGAACAGCTACAAAGTTGTTTTCTTCGAACAGCTTGGTAGTTAGAAATCAATGATTTGCTCACCGTTTTTTTATATTGGAAGAGGTAAATCTGACAAGCTACGTTGCCTATGCTTTTAAACTCTATATGTTTCATGCTAGTTGGTGTTCATTACATGCAAATGCACGAGCTTTTGGGAGCTCTATATCTTGACTGAAACGTCAAAAAAAATTGTTAATTGACTTTATACGTTTTCTTTGGTCACGCGATTTGTTTTTATGCTAACATTTACGTATTGCATTTGTCTGGTGCACCGTTTTCAAGCGATTGTTCAAGGAGTTTCAAATAGTTTAAGAGAATAATTTATTTTTGAATCATTCTTGCGTGGCACTTATCCAATTAGATTTTGAGATTTTTTGATTTTGTCCTCCTTGTTGTTTTTAATTAGTAAGTGATATAAGCGAGTAAAAATTATTGAATATTGGAGTCGGATATTCGAGTCAAATAATTCCATTGACAGCTTCGCTTTTTATCTTAGAGGCCGAATACCGCTCATTTTCTTTCTTGTGGAGATGTCAATAAGCAAGTGAAATCTTGATTCTCATCCTTTTAAAACTTCGAGTTTTTATTTTGAGATTTTATTGGTATTTGAAGTAGATCTCAAACCGAAATTGTGAAATTTTCTCTAGTGTCGGCTACGGCTTACTGTTGGTCATTTTTTAATTTTCCAAAAGTGCTGGCCAGTTTTTATTTTTCCAAAAGAGCTTCAAGTTTGTTCAGACGACAATAGTCGCGTCTTTCAGTCTCCATCAAGTAGCAGATTGTCAAGATCCTTCAAATGAGTCAAGAGACCAAACCTCTGTATCTTTGCAGATAATTTTCGATGACCACAAAGTCGCATTATGGAACTCATAAACAATTATCGTTCTGAGATAGCGAAACACTCAAATTTTATCAGTTTTAGCTTGTAATGATTTGTTGTTATGCTCACTTTTTGTGTTCTAAATTGAGTCGAATTTGTGTATATTTTTGACATCAGAAACACTCTTAAAAAAGGTAGTCTTTTGATTTTGGAGTTATTTTGGGATCAATTTGAGCAGCTTAGTCCCTGCCTACTTTCCTGAATTGAACTACTGTGTCATTGGACTAGCCGCTCGCTCCACCGGCTTTATTCAATATCCAAATTGTGAACCGGGATTTTTGGATGGAATGAAGGGACGTACGTGGATAATTAATAATTTATTTGACGTTTTTAAAATGATGTTTATTGGAGTTGAATGTTTGTGTCTGCTCCGTGTGGAGGCTAAAATCTGCCTGCGTGCCAGTGAAGTCGCTCCATTCTTGAGAATTGTACATGACAACAATGCCTCAATCTTTGAACAATGTTTTTAGTCATCAGCTGAATTTTTGATAGCTTTTGTGTCTTTTCAAAAGCAAATATTGATAAATTCTGTTTCAATCTACCTCTGAGCTTCACAATTTTGTTTGAAATTCTTCAGTTTTTCTGGCTGGAAGCACAGTTTAAAATAAAATTACGGCTGCAGTTTTTATGTTGAAAAGGGAACTTTTGTACCTTCAACCGTCTAGTCTGGCATGTTTATTGGATAGTACTTAAGCTGATTTGGTCCCTATAAGCAGCCATCAATCAAAGGATTCTTGTATTAGTTGATGGTCAACTGAAAGTGGTTACTTCATGTGTCTAGTCGAGACTTATTGGTGCGCTGTTCTAAGCTGGCTGCATTAAAATGTACTCAGCTCTCAAGTGATTGAGTGATAGGAGAATAATTTGGATGAGGTGATTCAAGAATGTGACATGCAGCCCAGTACAGGATGCAGTTTTTTCCTGCTTTTTTAATATGTAAATAAGCGTGTGCATGGAATGAGTAGATTAGCAAGACTTAGCATTAGATGTAAAGCAACATAGAATTGATTTTTGAATTGGATTTTTTCCTTACTTTTGTTTCGAAAGGACACAACATAATGTATAAATGTGGTCTTTAAATGTTTTCACTGTTTATAACTTGTAAGCATCAATTGTTGTCTGCCTTAATGTGAGGAACTAGATACTGAATTAAATTGTCTCCTTTTTTGCTGAGTTTAAGTGGTAAGTGTGACAAAATGATCTTGTCCTATGAGTTAATTATGAGGATGTTGTGACCTTCTCTGCGCCTGATTTAAAAAAAATTCTGGCGCGAGCTATCAAGAGACTTGACTTACTTACTGAACAACTGCTCGTAAATTAAAGCATTAACTGAGAAAGGTTTATAATAAATACTCCTACTTCATAAAAAAATGGAACCAAGTAGACAAAGGCGTGGTTCTGATACTTATTAGTTGTTGCTGCAAACGATGTATGAGATCTTTCGCTTGATTGATTTTTCTGACTTTTCGTTCTCAAAAAAACGGGACAAACTGATAAAGAGCGAGGGCATTAAATGTCTTTTCAGTGCTTTGAGAACTCTACTACCGTCTAATTATAGTGTTTTACAAAATTATCTGAGCTATAATTTCACAATTTGTAAGTCAATTTTATGAAGTTTGGATCCGAATTTTTTTAACCCACCCCCACCCCTATTTTTTTCTTGCAAGGGTTGTTTGGCAAGGGTTGTATCAATTATCAAGCTCCTAATTTTGCATGTGTCTACCTTTTAGATTAATGTCACTAAACTCAGAGCTCATATGCTTATGTAATCAATTGGAGAAGTAACAGTATTATCAACCAGTTTTTATGGTCGTGAAATTAAAGCATCATTATCTAAAATTATGTCGAGACGGCTCGTGTGAGACTGTACATGGCACAGAATGTTCCAACATACGTCTCAAATTTGTCAAAAAAATTCTTTGTTTTGAGAGCAAAGGATCTTTTGATTATCAGTTTTGCAAGGCTCAATTTGGATTAATTTTTGGGGGCAACCCTAAACTGAGAAAATGACTACCCCTTATTTTGACGATAATTTTAGCAGCTTTTGCATTGCAACAATAGCAATCTGTCGCAAAGAAAACTATAACTTGAGCAAACACAGCTAGTAATTTGTAAGATATTAATTGCAGCGATCAGTGTTTTTTCTCGCCACAATTTTTTTTCTCATTTAAATTTTGGCCTACTGATGAAGTGTTACCAATCAGTTTTACCCACGATCCTGTTGAAAATTATTCTAAAAAATGCTACCGAATATCAAAAACTCATCAAAAGTAAGAGCTATTGGTTAGATCAAGGTTTGTTTATTTCGTAAAAGCTATATTCAATTAATTCGTCTTATATTCAGACAATTTCTCATTTTGTAATGTGATTTACAATTTCTCATTTGAAAATCAAACAAAACAAATTTGATATTTATGTGTCAAATCGAAGAAAAATGTTTCATTTTCCAATTGAATTACTTACATTATTGTATATCAATTAACTTGCGCGTTTAGATTCAGTAAATTGATGATTCCATCAATTTTGAGTCAATTAGCAACGTATGTTTTAAATTCAACTAAGCATACGTTGAGAAGACAGTTGCTGTGTTGACAAAGATAACCTTCTTCTTTTTTCTGAATTGACTGTTTGTTTTCTGTGCTTACTGCTGCAATTACCTCAGATTGACCAATTCGGCTACTGAAAGTCATATTGAAATTTTAAATAACTGAAGGACTTGCTTTCCAGTAGTATTTTGCAGTAATTTAGTAAAGTTTTCCTCAATAAAAGGGTTCTACTTCTTTTCACCCCTATTCATTTAACCCCCTATTATTTAACCCCGATTTATTCACCCCTCTTTCATTTAACCCCTCTATCATTTCATCCCGCCACTTAGCAGTCGACATTAAAGGCATGTTTTGTCATAATTAAGTGAATAAATTAATCCCACGTTCGGTTGTGATAGTTTCATATCAAGTCCCACGGGCCGCTGAGGCATGGCCATGGCCCGCGAGGCATGGCCAAATGATTATATTGCTAATTTAATTATCCTTATTTTATAGAAAGATTGAAATCGGGGTGAAATGATAGAGGGGTTAAAAGATAGAGGGGTTAAATGATACAGGGGTGAATAAATCGGGGTTAAAAGATAGAGGGGTTAAATGATACAGGGGTGAATAAATCGTGGTTAAATGATAGGGGGTTAAATGAATAGGGGTGAAAAAGCGGGACACCAATAAAACATTCTTATAATGGTTTTATAATTTTAGGGGAAACTTATAAAAGACCATAAATTTGACATCTAATCAAATTAAGCCAATTTAAGCAGCAAAAGCATCAAAATCAATTTAGGTCTGTAGTCTAGCTGGTTCAAAAAAGTAAACGTTTTTTTTTGTTCTTTCCTTAAAAGTTGCCGTTCCTGTTTCTGGCTGCCCCTTAAAGAACCAAATCTTTTATTTTGTCACGTTCTCACATAAAACATTGTGGAGATGTTGCATTTTATAGATTAAATTTGCGCAATAATTTGATTTTCTACTTTTTGATGTTTTGGGTTGTTTGTTAAGTTAAAACATGCTGGTGATATCTTTTACGTTTTCCCCCATTTTGTGTTGACAGAAGTTGCTAGTCCTTCAGAGGCCAACAGAGATCCTAAATTCTAGTCTACTGACGCATCAGGAATTATCGACAGAAATTAGAATTGAAAAAGACCCACAATTTGTCCTTCAGTTCTGCAATATCTCAATCAAATCAATCTTAAAGCGAAATGGTTTTGGCGTTAAAAATATTTACGCACATAATTTAGTTATTTTCTAAACAATCTGATCTTTCCTCATATTGTTTCCCTTCTTTTTTAGTGGAATCAATTAATCTGTGATATAAAGGCTCTAATTTGCCCTCAAAATTGTTTAATCGGGAAGTCAGAGAAGCGACTAAGTAGATAAACAAAATATTGCAACTTTGTTGGGCCCTTTCTTTTTCTCTAGAGAAATTGTTTCTTATTATTTCTTGTGCATAAAGAGTATCTCAGTTATCCATTTTGGAAACGGTGCCTGGCAAATAAACTCAGAGAAATTAACTCTAAGGGAACTGATTTTTTTTGAACTAAGGGAACTGAATTTAAAGATATCAAAGGAAACTGAAGTTAAATTTTCTCTGCTTTTGCGTTCTGAAAAATTAGCGTCTTTTTAATAGCCGCACAGCGATATCTGGGGCTGTTATTGGCCTTCTCTTGGTTTTTTACAATTCAAAGAATTTGAATTGTATTGGGGCGCTGTCTTTTTTTTTAAGATCTGTTCACACATTTTCATGATTTTTGAAGTCAAATTGGAGTAGTGATTTTGATCACGCCGAAACAGGAAATGGAGCGAAAAAGCGAGTGGTTTTGCGGCGTGAAATTTTTTCGCCTTAATTTTAAAGTAGAGTGAGAAAACGGTGTTTGAACAAAAATTCGGTTTCTCGGTAGTGGTTTTTGTTCACATGCGGCAATTTCACTCTGATTTTTACTGTTTTTTCGATTTTTCGGATCGGATTTTTTTCTAAATAGTTTTCCCAATCCATTCACAGCTCATTCTGGACCTAGTTTTTTGTTAGAATCAAAATTACATATCTCACTTGTGGTTTTTTGTTCTCCCAAGCAGCATTTTGACATTGATTTTCTGTTTTTTTTCCTCTGATTTTTTCAGAAATGGTTTTCCCAATTCACTCATTGTCCGTTCTAGGTCTAGTTGTTTGTTAAGTCAATCAAAATTCTTTGAATTGTACGTCAGGACTTGTCCTGCTATGTTTTTTTATTTCGTCGTCATGATTTTTATTACGACCATATGACGTCACAGCCACTTTTTGTTCATTCGTTCATGCAATTTCAACTGAATTGCATGTGTGACGTCATTTTTCGCGCTTAGTGGAGCGAGTTTTTTATTCATTTGCGTGATTAAAGTTTTGGTCACATTTGACTTACCTCACTCTCAAAAATGACTTCCTCACTTTGAAATTGACTTTTATTTACTTTAATTCAAAGAGATAAGGTCAAATGGGTGTGTGTCACTCTAAATGAAGGTTATTTGAGATCAGCTAATAGAGGCAGCAATAACTTATACAGATTTTTTAAATCAAAATATAACAGATAAGCTTTCAATCAAAAGACAATTTTTTTGGTCTGTCTTTTTTACTGTTTTTTTAGACTGCCGATCTACGAATCTATTGCGGCTATTTTCTGGCAATCTGCCAGCTATGTTTAGCTTTTGTAGTTTGCATACTCTTTAAAGTTTTGCATTATTGGTTAAATCGAAAATTAAATTTTTAACAAAAAGTATAAGCCTATAAAGGGGTACTAAACAGCAGAGAAAGAGCGATCAAAATGTAAAAAATTATTTCTCTTTTGAATACCAAATTTTTATAAGTTTTCTCCTTGTTTTGTTTTCAATCAATTTCTTGGAATAGAATGTAAATATATCTATTTAAATTAACTACAATTTTGCTAGCAATTATTTTATTAATTGCTCTCAAAGGAAGTTTGTAGCAATTATATTAGTCCTGTCGGTTTTTTTTATGCGATTTTTCGCTTGACCGATTTTTTGTCTGACGCTTTTGACTTTTCGTCCTCAAAAACGGGATGAACAGGTAGCGCCCAGCGGGCACTAAGTGTTCTTAGAGCTTGTCAGCTCTGTTTCAACTCAAATTGTTTTGGAGACTTATAAGTATGGTGTGAAGAGCGGTTCCTAGAGTTTGAAGACCCCCCCCCCCAAATGTTGACCCCCACTTTTGTCCCCCACGCCCCCGCCGCGCTGTTGCCCCCCCACCGCGCTATTGCCCCCACCCGAATGTTGCCACCCCCATCAGCACCTCCCATGGCTAGTTACTGACGAACAATCGCTCGCTAAAAACATGCAAATTTATACAAATTTTCGCAATTTTTTTCAAGCTTTTTGAAAATTTTTGTCATTTTTGTAGAACTTTTGTCAAATTTTTGAGTTTTATCAACCTTAGATGTCAAGGAGCCCACGCTATCTATTGATAATAGGTTACTGCACAGTTTCTAGTGGTAATAGAATGGTTTCAACATTTCAACTTCGCGAATTTTTGCAATTTTTTGAAAACACTTTTTCAAGGTTTTTGAAAATTTTTTCCGTTTTTAGGTTTATCTGGCCTCAAGAGCCACAGAGCTTCCTCTAGGAAATTACGATAGGCTAATGTATAATTTCTAGACGTAATTGAATTTTTTTCAAGATTTTAACATCACGAATATTAGCATTTTTTGAAAAATAGCTTTTTTTAAACTTTTTTTAAACATTTATTGTCATTGTTCAAGATTTTTCAGCCTCAGGGTTCAGAAAACCTGCTTAATGGTTTGATAATATGTGGCTGCATAATTTTTAGTGGTAATGGAATGGTTTTCAACTTTTTAATATCACAAATTTTATCGATTCGTTTTTTATAAAACTTGCAATTTATCCAAGTTTTTTGACAATTTTTGTCATTTTATAGGTTTATCTAGCCTCAAGAGCCAAGGAATCTCCTCTAGAGTATGATAGCAAGTTATTGTATAGTTTCTAGATGCAACGGAGTGTTGTTAAAGATTTTAACATACAACGAGGTTTAGCATTTTTTTGAAAAATCTTCATGTTTTTTGTTATTTTTTAAGGTTTTTCCAGCCTCAAGAGCCAAGAAGACTCCTTCAAGGTTCGATACTAAGCTGCTGCTTAGTTTCTAGTGTTAATGGAATGGTTATTATTATTTTAATGACTCGAGTTTTAGAAATTTTTTGATAAATTTTAATTTGAAAATATATTATCATGTTCCAAGTGTATGGATCTTTATGAGCCAGTGAAACCGTTTAAGGCTTGAAATAGGCATACTAAATGGTCTCTTGAGACTTTGGAATGGTGTTCTGAAGATATTAATATCACGAAATTTAGCAAGGTTTTGTTAAAATTTGCAATTGTTTTTAAAATTTTTGAAATTTTTTCGTCCTTTTCTGAGTGTAACGATCATTACTGGCCAACGAAGCTTTTTAAGTCTTGCAGATAGGTTACATGGAAAAAATCCAGAGACAAAAGTGTTTTTGAACATTTTCTTTACTTTGAAATGTGGAATCGTTTCTTTGGAATTTTGCACTTTCAGTTTTTTTTCTATATGATTTAGTTACTAACAAGTTTAGAAAACTTGAAAATGTAGAGTCGAATCTCATCATGGAAAAATTCCTAGCTCTCTCTCTCTCTCTCGCTCTCTCTGTGTTGGCTGGCGTTTCTTTCCTTCTCCTCCTCGCTCACGTTTAATCTCTCTCTCCCTCTCTCTCCTTATATGGCTACCCTGCCTGGTACCCGGACATTATCCATATGCGTAGGTTAGAACTCTTGAACCTACAAGGTCTTAGGTGGTGCTTTGGACCGGGTGACTATGCTGGCTTGTTGATTACATCGAATTCCCTGCCAGTTGCCTATCAGCTGATTGAGAGTGATTTACGTTTCTTCTCTGCTATAATGAGCGAACAAAATTGTCTAAGTTTTAACGATTTCTTCACAATTGAGACAAAGAGTGTAAATACTCGTAATATGGACCTGGAACGCTTAGTCGTCTCGCGAGCAAGAAAACGTATTACAGAGAAGTCCTTCTTCTTCCGAGTGCAAAGAGTGGTCAATGACACTGCTGATCTTCTGAATGTCGGTATAAGCAGCTTCAAATCGAAAAACCCATGTCAAGATCTTATACATAATTGTCTTTTGAACTTAACAAAAACGAAATATGACATCAATAATACGTGTACTTGGGCTTTAAAATGTAGATGTAGTGTTTGCGCAGGATAGGCTTTATTTTAATGTTTTAGTTCATTCTTTTTTGTAATTATTAACCTTATTTTCTTTTGACATGTTAACAATGCTCACTCTATTTATGATACTGTAATATCCTATCAAAGGTAATAGAAGTCTTTTACTACTACTACTACTACTAATTCTTTTGTTGATGCCGCACTTCAGCGGCTGTTATGTGGCGTGATGTCATCGTCTATTACCCTAATCTCAGGCCCCTTCAATCAAGCTAAAGCGTTTGAGAGCAATTCGCGCGACGTTAGTCGGTTATGTTTAATGTTTTTGAATATCTTCATCCGCTCCAACCACCTCTAAAAATTCCTGTTTTTCCTTTTCATGTTTTCCAATCAACTTTTTAATTAGCTCCCTCTTTTTCGACCAGCAATACAATTGGTAGTTTTGAAATAAAAAACAAACTAGCCTCTTTAGGTTGTACGCGCATTGTACAAAAAATGAGAAATATCATTTTGTACAATTGAAGTAACGTTGACAAAAATCGAGATAAGATACGTCAGTAATGTGCAATTACATATAAAATGGTACCCAAGGATAATACACTTGAAGTAAAATGTTGACGAAAATCGAGATGATATACTTCAATAATGTGTATTACATATAAAATACCTTGTTTATTCATACTACATCATGAAAAGTAGTGAAATAATTCGATGTTTGTTAACATGCAACTGCACCTAAGCCTGTTTTGCATTAGTATTACGCGTTGTTTTTAAAAGTTCGATATGGGTTAAAAAGTTGTTCTTTTAAGACATTGTTCAGAAAACTAACTAGTATTTTTTATATGTTTAACACTGCGGATTTTGGTAATAGTATTGTAATCAACAATTGGATGTTCTAAAGCGGTTTTGGATGTGCGCTATCTATCTACTTTATGCCATTTTATTAAATAGTAATTGCATTTAACTCAGAAAATGTCCATTCAATCTATAATTTTTGAATTGGCATTTGCCAACTTATGGACCGGCTAGTGCTGCGTTTAAGTTTCCTTTGTGGTTACAGTGTCAATCTTGCTTTTTTCTAATCATAATGCTTTGAGCATAATATTCAGTTTTTACTTAATATCAGCAAATACAATAGATACATCACTTTTCCGTATCAGTCAGAATTGTATATTTTTATGGACATGGTGACGCACCGGTTGCAGCAAAACAATTGCGACTTGAAAAAATTTTCCCACTACATTTATAATTTGTTAATGATTGTTAAGAGCAACCACGCGTTATTTTGTTTCTGCAAAACAGTTCGAATTCATAAAGTTCTTTGTTGATCATAGTTGATGTCTCTTGTTTATGAGAATGTTGACCATCGAAGGGATTCTTCGGTTTTTTTGTATTAAGTACTCGGAAGTTGAAGGCAAAAAATGCAAATGACCGAGTCGGGTCAACCTTGTGATTTTAGCCCTGAGAGTATGTGAAAGTTTGCTTTCGATTTCTTGTAGGCTTATAGCACAGCTCTTAAAAAATTATTAGCTTTTCTCATATTTCGGCTTTCGAATTTAACAATTAATTGCAAACTATCACTGATTTATCTGTAGTGTATTGTTGCTCTTGTCTCAATCGTTTGTTTACGTCATCTTGGCCTTTTCAGATCAATAGTTTTTGTTTCTATTCCTTGTTTCAAATAAACTAGATACTTTAGATCAAAGAAAACTTTTTTTCACTATTTATAATAGTTCGTTCACCGCATTGCTAAAGAATATATAATAAAAAATATTTAATTTTTGCAACCAAGGCAAAGTATTCAAAATGATTTTGTTTGCAATGTTATAACTCATGTATATCAAATGTCAACGGTGTTGTTATTTGTTCATCATATTGAAATAATTTCTATATTTGCATATCGCGTAAACTGTGAGCATTTGGCATAGTCGGATTCTGAAAGAGGAATCAACATGTTTTTTACAATAAGTTTTCTTTGTTAAATTTATTTTTCAATTTGAAATACGCTTTGATTTGCTTCAGCGTGAAAAAAAGCAACCGACTGATCGCTTAGCACTGCGGATTTGCCCTTAGCCGCTTCGTTATATCGTTTTAGCACTAAATACACTAATTGGCTGGGATTTAAATGCTAATGATTTCAGGGAAATTGAATATAAGGGAACTGATTTTTTCAAAAATTAAGATTTCAAAGGAAGTGGAAGTTAAGTTTTTTCTTCTTTTGCGTTTTGAAAATTTAGTGTCTTTTTAGCTTTCTGATTTGCATATTCTAAAAAAAATTTTGATTAAATTGTAAATTAATTTATCAACGAAAAGTATAAACCTAAACTGGGTACTAAGAAGAAGAAAGAGCGCGCGAAATGTAGAAAACTGTTTGCGTTTTGAATGCCTAAGTTTCATAAGTTCTCTTGTTTTGTTTGCTATCAATTTCGTGTAATCGATTGTAAGTATATCTATTTAAATTGACTATAATTTTTCTAGCAATTATTTTTTTAAAAATATTTGAATATTTTCCTCCGCCCCAACCACCCCTTAAAATTCTGATTTCTCTCCTTTCATGTTTTCCAATCATTTTTTAATTAGTTCCCCTTTTTCGGCCAACAATACAATTGGTAGTTTTTAAATTAAACTCAATACTAGTTTTTTACACTTACAAAATGATATTTCTCATTTTTATGTGCAATGCGTAAACAAAAAGTGAAAATTTGACTGAAGTAAAAAAGCCGATCTTACGTATTTATTCCCGTTTTTTGAAAATTGTTGGTTCAGTTTTTAAATTGTTTCTTATGGGCTAGCAATAGTGGGATTGAACAATGTTAGAAAGGAAAAGCAACTTAGTTTAAAGGTGAGTACTCAGCCCCAAAGATCGTACACTTGAAGTAAACTGTTGCGCAGAATCGAGATTAGATATTAGAAATGTGTAGTCACATATCATATATGTTTCGTTCATACTACATCATGAAAAGTAGTGAAATAATTCAATGTTTGTTAACTTTCAACTGTCCCTAATCCTGTTTCGCATTAATAATACGCGTTGTTTTTAGAAGTTCGATAGGGGTTAGAAATTGTTCTTTTAAGAGATGATTCAGGCATTCACACTGCGGATTTTGGCAGTAGTTTTGAAATCAAAGTTAGATTTTTTAGAGCGGTTTTATATGCGAGCTATCTGTCTACTTTATACCATTTTACTAAGTAGTAATTGCATTTAACCCGTCAATTCAATCTATAGAATAAGTTCATTCAATGTATACTTTTTGAAACGCATTAGCAAACTTATTCACCGGCTAGTGCTGCGTTTAGGTTGCGCTTGTGGTTACATTGCTAATCTTGCATTTGTCTGATCATGATGCTCTGAACATGATTTTCAGTTTTTCAATAATATCATCAAATACAAGAGGTATATTAGTTTGGAAGGACTGTATTTTCCCGGTCAATAATAATTGTATATTTTTATGAGCGTGGTGACGCGCCGGTTAAAACTCCGTTGCAGCAAAACAATTTTGACTTGATTTTTCCCCTGCATTTATAATTTTTCGATGATTTTGATGATCAACCTCTTGTTAATTTGTTTCATAAAAACACAGTTCGAATTCATAAAGTTCATTGTTGTTCTTTGTGATGTCTCTCGTTTATGAAAATGTTGAGCATCGACGGGATTCTTCGGTTTTCTTTTCGCATTAAATACTCGGAAGTTGAAGGCAAAAAATTGCAAATGACCCGAGTCGAGTCAACCATGCGATCTTACCCCTGAAAGTATCTGAAAGTCTTTGTTCGATTTCTTCCAGTCTTATTGCACAGCTCTTAAAAAATTATTGGCGTTTCTCAGTACATTCCGGCTCTCGAATTTAACGATGAACTACAAAATATCGGTGATTCTTCTGTTGTGTATTGTTCTTCTGGCCTCCACCGCTTGTTTACGTCATCTTGCTCTTTTCAGATCAAAAGTTTTTGATTCTAGTTTTCGTTTCAACTAAGCTAGATACTAGTTTAGAGTGAAGAAAACTTTTTTCACTATTTATAATAGTTCGATCACCGCATTGCTGAACAAAAAGTGAAAAATATTTTAATTTTTGCAACCAAGGCAATGTATTCAAAATGATTTTGTTTACAATCATAAAGCTCATGTATGTCTAAAATATCAACGGTGTTGTTATTTGTTCATCCTATGGAAATAATCTTAAATTTGCAAATCGCGTAAACTGTGAACACTTGGCATAGTCGGATTCTGAAAGAGGAAAGCACATGATTTTATACCATAAGTTTTCTTTGTTAATTTTGTTTTTCAATTTGAAATACGCTTTTATTTGCTTTAGCTTGAGACAAAATCAACCGACTGCTCGCTCAGCCGCTTGGCTTTGCTTGTTTTCGCCTCGCCATTTGTTTTTGAATCCATCTTTGTGGTTGGTTAGTAAATGCTCAAATTTTACTTGAACTTAAAGACGGAGATGTAGTTAAATAGTTGTTGAACTGACGGGAAGAAATTGATAACGGGAATAATTGGCTCGATTAATTTGAGCCTAAAAGGCAAAAGCCTCTCCATTTCATGAAAATTTGAGTATGCATTTGATTCAAATTTTTTTGGTTAAAATTTGTCAGAAGTATTTTTAAATCTGTTCAAATTTTTTTAAGCTGACGATCTCCATTTCTGACAGTCTAAGAACAGCGGGGGGATTTTTGGTGGCAAGTGAAATCAAATCCAAGATATTTATTAGAAAACAATTACAAATTTTTCTCTTTGAATTTTCGTTTTAATGGCTCTAGAATTCAAAAAACGTGACTTATAGATGTGCGTTGAGGAGGCTGAAGCATTATCTGCACAGCGCCTTTATTTTGGAAAAGCTCGTACAGCTCAAGTTGTACAACAATTTATTTAAGTGTTTCGAATATAGTTGGTTCCAAAACTGATCAAAACTATTGTAAGAAGACACTTTTTGACTGAAGTTAGATGACAGTTTGGAAAGGATGTTGAGACCGTAGAAGCTTGTTTTTTATTTTTCATGTTTAAGTAATTGTGCTACATATCGCCCACCCAGAATTATTTGACAAAAGCTCTTTAGAATTGGAGCTGGAGCTAAAAATGCTGTAAAGCTCCCGCTTTTTTAAGTTTTTTAAAAACAGGATTCTCCAATTGAAGCCTGAACCTTTAGTTTCCATCACTTTGTGATTATTCCGACGAGTGCTTTCTCATGTTTATCGCTTCAAAGTGATTCCACAATATTAAATCAGCTTACACAATTAAGTTTTTTCTTATTAGGAAAATTTGCTCTAGAAATGGTTGAAGTATTCAAAATTTATCCGAGGGATTGTTCTACCTTTCTGTTCCGTTTGCATTAAATCAAGCCCATTGCATTGGTTTCGAAAAATAGTGGTGGTATATTTTATACTCTGTTATAAATAAATAATGAGTTCGCTCTTCTGTCCTAATGGTAACGAGTTTGAGTTTTTTCTTCGAACGTCGTTAGTATTTAGTTCAATGAAAAAATTGATTTTCAATCATGTTTTTTTTTGCAAAATTTATATTTCTCCAAATATTATATTAGTATGATTTTGTTAGCGTAAACATTTGGCGGAATTCAAAGACTGATGAAAAATTTTTGTGCCAACCACTATAGTATCAATTTTATGAAACATTTGGATCTTTTCTGTTTACCCCCCCCCCCCCCCCCCCCCCAGTTCTTTATAGCCAGCCTGTTTGCACCCCACCCCCAAATATGTACTTTTTGATCCTTAGAGATTCCTGATTTTTTTTTCATAATAAATTGCAGGCACCCGTAAAGGATTGGAAAAATTGGTACCATAAAGTCAACCCTATGAGAGCGCAGCAATGGTAAAAAAGACCCATTACTATTTGTCAGCTTACATTATAAGCAAAGTTGAATTACTGCGAATGTGCTACTTTGAAAACTTCGGTGCATTATTAAATTGTAAATGCCTTTTGTGCATAGTTGTATATGTAATTGTATGAAGTGGAAAAAAATACGCTATAAGATGTGTTAGTGGGGGGGGGGGGGAGGAGGAGGAGGAGGAGGAGGAGGAGGAGGAGGAGGAGGAGGAGGAGGAAGAAGAAGAAGAAGAAGAAGGAGGGTTGCATATGGACGTGGTTGACAAAAGCAGAAAAGATCCAAATACTTAGATATAGATAGGTATAGCTGGCAAAATGGGATGAAGTGTGGGGTGAAGTGTGCACGTCAGAGCTATGATGAAACTATACATTTTTTAAAATGAAATTAATGACACTGTGGTGTTCCATCGATAATCTGTTTTTTGAAGGCTAATTATATTATATATATATTGTTTTAATTTTTAAAAATATGGAACTGAATGGATTGAACAACCAATTCAGTTTGCGGTGGATAATTTTTCTAAAATTCCGTTGAAAATTATTTCAAAGAAATAATGAGCAGATTGTTGCCCTTCTGGTGCCTGTCTATAGCTGTGCTTGCAAATAGGCTGCCCTTTCATTTTCATCGTCCTGCCAAAAAACGGGGTGTGGAAAGTTAAAGTTCGAGTTACTTGATATACGGGATAAGCTTTTGATAGCTAGTTTTGATAGTGCATTTTATTTGATTGTGCAATACCATTAATTTAGTCTATTGCTTGTTCAAATTTTCCATCGATTTTGGTAGTGCTTCATCTTTGCTTCATTTTGGTAGTGCTTATATTCGAGTGGTTCTTCAGCCTGGTTGAACTGCAAGTGTTCGTAAATCCCACTGAAATCTCAGTTATCATTTACCTTACAAGCTACATTTTGAAACTTGTTTCGCTTCTGGTTATTCGAATTCCAACGGGGGGTGTTGTCGCTATCGGCTGCATTCCCTTTATAAATCAGAATTATTATTTTTTTGTTCGATGAGTCATCCTCTAGTTTAAGTTGATTCTGTTTTATAGATCCTCTGGGCTCTGGCAGTTTCGCTGAGATTATCTTCAGTGTGTCAGATGGAGTCAATGCTCTTCTGGACCAATACCTCCGGATATTCCCGCAGCCACTGGAACTGGTCTCGGTCCAGGAAAACGACTTCATGTCCATACACCCTGGAGTCACACAACCAATTCCTTTCGAGGTTCTCGCTGTCACCACTAATGACGACTGCAGTAGCAATTACGTCTTCAAATACGAGGTCATCGAGCGATCGGGTGTGGGTCAGATACAATTGTTGGATTACAGCAGTACTTCCTTTTTCTACGACCGCTCAATCAAAACCAAAAATGTCGCCTTTTTTGCCCCCTGGAACAACTACACCTGGCCTAAGTTTGAAAATATAAATTTTGAAGTCACGATACCTGGTCAGAGTGTGAAGACTTTACCTTTAAGATTAAGGGTCAAACTTGACTTCAATGTTCTGGGACCTGACTATCCTAGTCCTCTCATAACTAATAAAAGGTTCACCGTTTTCCACCGTGAAGTGACCTATATCAGCAAAAAAGAACTCGATGCCTCAAATTTGCTGTATCACATGCAATCGTCATCCAACTATGACGTTTCAGAGATCAACTATTTCATCACTCGAAGTCCAGAAAATGGTAACCTTGGATCTGCTGGAAACACGATTTTACAATTCACCCAAGCCGACTTGAATAGCAATAAGATATACTACAATCACACAGGATCGATTCGCGAGTCAACTGAGGATTTTTTCCTGTTTGACGTCACTGTGCCAAAGGCAACAAACGGCGTCATGTCCTTTCCTGGGCCATACTTTAACATCTCAATTGTCACAAGAGATCACCCATTCGCCCCTATTGTGCTTGTAACTCGCTCGCCCGAGTTGAAAGTCGTACAAAGCTATTACGCAATCGTTAACTCCTCGGTGCTCCAATCACGTGATCAAGACAGCCCGCCTGATATGATTGAGTACAGAGTCAGTACTAAGAACTTATCGGGATTTTTTGCCTTCGTTTTTGACCCCGATAAAGCTGTGAATGTTTTCACACAGTCTGACGTTGATAATAACATGGTCGCATTTTATTCACAGTCATCGTCATTGGATAAGGTCGAGTTCCAGATGACAGTGCGTGACTTGATTTCACAAATGAACCCAAACACACAAGTGCCGTTTACTTTCGTCATTCAGCCTGTTGAATTCCGCCTTGAAGTGCTCGGTTCCCGCGTGATCAATTTGGAGCAAGGTGATTGGTCAACTACCATAACCCGAGATTCAATCACCGCGTACACAAATGCGAATATAGAATCTTTGGGATTTAAGGTCATGAAGCGTCCACAGTTCGGAGATTTGACCTTGAACGAAATAACTGTGTACGACTACCAGAAATTTGGTGTAAAAATGATCGAAAATCAACAGTTAGCTTATAGAATGAGAAAAAATGCGAATGCTAATGAGTATGACAATTTCAAACTGCAAATTGATTATGGCGATCGTGGAGATTTTGCCCAGAATATCAACATTGATGTTCGAGTAATCCCACTTTTTTCTACTTCTACCCTTTACATTCAGCCTAACTCATCGCTGCCTGTAACTGATGCTAATCTAAACGCTACTTTGCTTTCAAAGAAAACTGGACAAATTTCATTTTTCAAATTGATTGAAGAACCCAATTACGGCTATCTGTGGAACAACAAAATAAAAGCTCGAGTCTCAAAACTGGACCTTTTTGACGGGAACAATCTAGCTCAGAAGCAGATAGAGTACCGGTCTAACGGGTTCGAACCTGGAGTTGATGACGTCAGAGATGAAGTGAAATTCAAAGTGGGAACAAGTAACAGCCAAGATATGTTCCCAAGCGCACAATGGGTCACGGGCAAGCTGTCCATTTTCATCTCAACCACACCCTACCTCCCGACAACCCCACGAGGAAATGGGTTGGGAGGAATGATGACTGGTGCCCAAAACAAAGACTTGATTGCAATATTGATCCCAGTTTTCCTTTTCCTGCTTCTTTTCTGTCTAATCGGGGTGTTTTTGATGCGAAGACAGCAACGGAAACGCAACATGAGCTTGAAACAAGTAGAAAAGAGCCCTGGATCAATGGCAACGCCTATGGAGTACTCCAAAAGTGGAATGTTCATGCCGTTATCTAATAGTAGGAACGACACCAGTGGTCAACAGTTTCCGCTTCTCGGCATGAAGAATGGTCCATCCCAGTCTCAAAGTGGCGACATCTACATTGATGAGAAGTTCCGAGGTCAATCAACCCAGTATCTAAATGCGATGAATAACGAATACCGCGATCACCCGCATCAGAACAACCATCACACAACTCCGTCGGCGTCCGACCGACTCATTGGTGCTTCCAACTCCACAACATTCCCAACTTGTCCACCTGTTTCTTCGGTTGCGACCCGAGGAACGTTCCCACGAAACGTGCCGACGTTGAGCGAAACCCGTTTGGTCTCGTCTGCCGATTACAACAACAGTTACGAAGCTGACCCGTTGCATGGAGGGTACAGTGGAAGTGACTGGTCATCTGGCGCGGGTCCTGGAGGTCCTTATCCACCCGTTTATGGCGATGACGTAATCTCGGAACCCTACCGTGAGTCACCGATTGGGGTTTCGGGACACCATCCTACGATCAAGGCGGTAGTTCGGGTGGACTCCCGAGGCCATATTGAGACACGAACGGTCCCTGTTATGGACGAGTATGACAGGTACACTGCTCGACACAATTACGACCAGCATCAGCCGAGGTCACAACATGCAAGTCCAGCTGTAATGAACAATAATAATGTGCCAACTTCGGTTACAGTTAATGCTGTTAATAAAACGCCGCTTAGACAAAGCCAATATTGGTTATAATTTATTCTTCTATTCATGTTTTAAATTATTTGAGCAACAAATATTTGATTGTTTCGACTGAACCAGAACTCCTAGTTGACATAAAGTTAGATAGAAATAATTATCATGATAACGATTTGAAAACTAGTTATAAATCATGTGAGATTTGGTTCTGATTTTGCTTTAATGACTTATTTTGAATTGTGTATCTGAAATTTCAAATTTGATGGCATTCCAAATGCATTCCTAAGTGCAACATAGAAACCGTGCATTATTACGCTGAGGTTTTAAAGGAGCTTGCTATTTTAACATTTGTTTGTTACAATTCACCGACGCCTTTAACGGGTCCAAGTTACAGCTGCCTTTGGTTGGAGTAACTTTTCACGTGCAAATAAGATGCATACAGTTTGTACATTTTGGACTGTTTTGTAAATTTATATTTTTTATTCTAATTGAATCTTCATCCTTTCCATTCAAAACCTTTCTTGATTGAGCATACGAAGATGAGTTCTGTCTTTGCAAAGGGGATGGTTCCCTTGTTGAATAATTGTCGCACCAGCGTCCACTCGAATATAATCCATGGACTACTAATAACGTCTTTTTGACTACTTTTTAATTGCTCTCAAACGAAGTTAGTAGCAATTATATTACTCGCGTGCTCTTTTTTATGCCATTTTTCTTATGACCGATTTTTGTCTGACAAGTTGAAATATCTGAATATCTGAAGTCAGGGTTGATTTTATATTTGATCTAATTCAACCTAGATTTACAGTTTTCTGCATAGCAAATGTTCAATTAACTTGTTATACTTTATCAGATACGTAAAATATCTTTGAGGCATGCTTCTTGGAAAACCACTTTGATATTCTAATATGCAACTTAATTTCAGAAAACAGCAGAATTTTGAAATTATTTGACGCTGTGGTGCCAAAAAGAAAACATGCAATTTCCTGTAAACTTTATTTCAAACTGAATGGCGTCCCTCAGTATATAATATTGAAAAAAAATTTAATCTGTTGAGCAACATTCGCTCATATTGGCAGAATCAGTTGTAGGTAATAGTAATACTAATAAATGTCACATAAAATTAGGACAAGCACAAATTTCATAAAGCACAAGCAATTATTAGCTTTCATTATGTTCTAAAACGTACTTTTTGCAAAAAAATGTACATTCTGAGGTTTTTGGAAAGTTAACAGTATCAATTGCACTTAAATTTTCAAGTGCCATCTCATTGACAGAAACTAGTTTGCAATTTGTCCTCTTCTTATTTCAAATTAGTCTTTTTTGTTTTATGTCTAACTGGCAATCGCTGACAGGAACCTTAAAATTAATAGAGTAGTCGTACGTTTTGCAACGTAATCTTAATTGATATTGAGTTTATTACATTGCGATTTTGGTTAGTTACAAGTGCGTTTAATCTCAATCTCAGGTACGCTAGAGCAGTATCGTAGGGTAGCAACAGATTAAAATTTGCAGTTGAAGTTTGATTACAAATTTGATTAATACTGCGTTAAGTATTGAATTTTTGCTCAGTAGTGCAAGGGGCTACAAACTTACTTTGACGTTCTGTATACATGACAATGTCTCTGTTTGAAGGAAATTTCGGTTGATAATTTGTTTTTGCCAACTTTTTTACATTTTCATTTTAATTGACGCATAATCATAGAAGTTTGATAGACGTAATTTTGGATAACATAGCAAGCAAGCTTGCTGACAGAGAAAATTCAAACAGAAGGAGGCCAGTTCTCCGTAGGAGCAGCAGTAAACTGAGTGGCCAAATTTGTTCAACTTGCCTATGCCTCAATAATTTTATCAAAATCCTGGATTGCGATTTTTACCGGTTTATGAGCAAGGTGAACAATTTTACTTAGTACTCAAAATATTGATATTACCGGAAAAACGGACCAACTTGTATTTGGATCGTCCCTGTAGTTAAGTTTTAGATCTTTCAAACTGCTGCTGATTACGCGTAAAATGACATAGAAGTCAGAAGAAACAACCAAATTTACGTTGACTAAAATTGAACTCTAAAACAGGCAGTTTACAATGAAAAATTGCATTTGGTGGGTCGACTTTTGTCAACGAGTGTAGGAAGAGATGTAAAAAAATGAAACGGCATGCTCAACAGCTGATCAACTTGATCATACCTCATTCACTCTACACGAAATTTTACATTATCATTTATAATCCTTTATAATCAAGTTGGACAGCTTTTACATCTGAGCTTAGAACATAAACTTCTGATTCATAACCCACAATTATATCTGGTTGTTCTCTAAGCAAGTTTGTCAGATTTTCAGTTTGTCAGAAATATAGAGAACTTTTAATGATTGTTCATATAAATGATGTGTTGATTCATATAGAATCACAATATAGTCAGAAAAAATGGAATGAACTAAACATCAGAAATAGGCAGGATGCTTGATGAATTTGCATTTTCAGTCCTTTTCTTCTTTCTATTATTGCGTGCGTAGCAAACTGAAGGTATATTGTAGCGTTTACTAGTGTAAATTTTTTCGATCGGTTTTAATTGTAGCAGCTGGTCAGGTTCTTTCTCATTATAGACCCCACTACCAAAAAAAACTATGGTGATATAAGGTAGAAAATAATTTCAGTTAAAATACCATAATGAAGTGTTTTATCTTTTTGATTGTTTGGTGTAATGGGAAGAGAAAGAGCCGCTCATCGTTGGTGTTTCCCTGCGCAAATTCCTTAGCGATTGTATTGAGCAAAGTTGTAAAAAGATTAACAAATGGAACAAAGCCTCCGTAGTGTGCGATCGCACATAATGTTGCAACCCTGTTTATCCTCATCCATAGCTCTTTCTTTTACAAAATGAACTTAAGATATAAAACCTTTGAAACAAAACATTATGTTTTCGACGTAGAAATTCAAAAATGTACACAAAGTCATACAGCATATCAGTGAAATTTTGAATAAACGCGTCAGTTTTTCAATAAACGCGTCATTCACAAAGCCTACTTTTTAATATCCTATTTTTTGCGATGCTAAAAATTAAATTTCATAGGTAGACAAATATTTATGCAACTCGGACGTGATGTGATCTTTAACATTTTAATCGATCAAAGTAATGAAAAGGATGTAACACTCAAAACCACACGAGAAAACCATTGTTTAAGTCTTTCGAATAAACAAAAAACACTGCAGGGTATGTCCTGGCCTACAATCAAAAAAATTGAACGGACTAAAGATCTGGCTATCAACTTCACTACTGCAGCCATCAATTTTCAACAATAAATAAAGAATAAACAAAATATCCAAAAAATACAAATACAGATTAAAAAATAAGCTTTGACAAAGACATTGAATCACAAAACAGCAGGAATTAGAACATTTCACTCTGCCTAAAAACTATACAGTATGTACACTTCACTTGGTGAAAAAATGGCATTCCTTTTATTAAAACACGTAACTAAAATTTATCATTATCTGAAAACCAAGAACTGTCTAAAAATAAAAAGCATAAAACAAATCTTAAAAATAACACTATGCAGCACCAAGTTGTAAAAGTAAGAACAAATGAAGACAGCAACAAAAATGCTTATTGAGGCCACCTCAATGACAACAGTAGAAACAAAATGCAGATATGCTACAGTCGTTCATGGTTCCCTAACGAGACAGTCGATGGGATTGTTATTACTAAGAGTTGAAAAATGAAAAACAAAACAGGTTAAAGTCAGATCTTTTTGAGCGCAAATGCCGTGGAACTCGTTAAGACTGCTAGAGACGTTATAGTTTTAATGAGATCAGGTAACAAGACCAAATATACATTAAAAACGAGCAAAAATGCAATAATCTACGTTTTTCGAACAATTCAAATTTGAAAAATAATAACGACAAACTTGTTGAAAACCTTTAGATATCTGTTGAAACCATTAAGTGTTTTCCATTATGCCTCATTAAAGGGCCGACGACCACAGCTATAAATGAGACCAAAAAAGGGAAATTAGAAAAACTGCACAAAGTGGCAACACTCAAAATTAATACCGTACCAAGGATGTTCATAGCTTTAGTTATTATGCCTCATTTAAGAGCCAAAAACCCATTGTTAATATCATTTAATTATCAGGTAACAGGAAGAACTACAAATACCGGAAAAACTAGACATCACCAGTTTCTAATCAAAGGAAATAATGCCAAAATTATGTGAACATTTAGACTAGAATCGCATTTGTTAAATAGGTTTAATTAGATCACATTAAGTAGTCTCGAATACCCTGAAAACCAAAAATTTTATGCCAGTTAATTGGTTCAAATAGTTGCAACCCAGGACAGAACACATATGACACTTGTTACAGGCATTCTAGGGAAGCAACAGAGAAAAAGTAAACATAAACCGACTAACGTCGGAAAAATTGCTCTCGAATGACAAGTGGGGCAATTTTATTCAGGGGCTGTAGACTAGATAAATATTTTTTATGGTGGTAAAAACAACACAATAAAGTCGGGTAGGAACCCTGACCTCCAGCGTGTGATTTTGTAACACACTGCTATCTTGTCATCGTCACTTCTACATTCGGTTTTGTTTTAAGAATATCTTTCTTTGGGGTGAGAGCAATTACAAGCACCCAATAATTAGAAAGAAGTGCGGAAAAACTCGTTTGAGAAGTCAAAGATTATTTTAGAAGAACAGCGCAAAACCTGTCTAGCAAAAAATTTGCATAAAAAGCATAGCCGGCGGAATACCGGAAACGACTCGAAGCGTTGTGCATTATAATCTCTGATCTATCTCTACCAAAAACAGAACATAAAAATGGACACGAGAAAAAACAAAAAAGTAACCCAAAACAAAAACGTAGCCCTGCATAAAAACCTATTTTGTAAAATATAGACAAAATTTGTCAGTTCAGTGATTGTGGGTAGGTGCTAGGGGTAAGTGGAAAGGGGTCAAGGGTATGCGGGGGAGGGGGTAGTTGGGTAGTTGGGGTGGGGGTTGGTAGGTTGGGACAGCGCGGGGAAGGGGGTTGGTAGGTAGGTAAGTGGGGTGGGGGTAGGTAGGCGGCGAGCAGTTAGGTAGAGGGGGGAGCTAGGCGGAGGATGTGTAGCTTAGATATGTAGGGCTGACTTAAATAATATGAAAAAACATCAAAATTGCCTCACCGTATGCATTATCAGCAGTTCTTAACTACTATAAACTAGAAAACAAGCTACTGTTATAGTCCAAAGCTTGAAATCAGAAGTCAACAATCAAAAACAGAAAAAAAATACGCAAAAAGGAAGAAGTCGAATTTCAAGTCTTGAACAAACGTGCTCTATTTAAAAAAAATAGCCCATAGAGTGCTGAAAAATACTCAAAGAGTCGTGTAATAAAAACTCTATCTAACCCTACATTTTTCAGAAATATGAAAAAAGAAATAAAAAAGCAATATACAGAAAAAAGTCAATTTTTGTGAGAATTGTGGGCAGTTAGGTGGGGAAGGGTAATTGGGGTATGTTTGTGTTTGTGGGGGGGGGGGGGCAGGTGTCGTGGGGGTAGATAAATTTGAGTGACTTATATGAGATCGAAAATTCTGGAAATGAGCATTTCGCCCTGATTAATACTATCAGTTCCTGATAACTTAATTTTACAAATTAAATTGCTTTCGAAGCCTATTGTTCGAAAACAGAAGTCAAGGTTTTACAATATACGTCAATGTTCGAAAACAAAAGTCAAATTTTGAGTCTTACCCCTCCTATTTTAGAAATATGAAAAAAAAAGAAATAAAAAGCAACAGCAACATACAGCATGTAACAAAAATTACTGAAAAAATTAAGTAGGTAGGTGCATGCTTTGGTGTGTGTGGGGATAGGTGTGGGATGGGGTGGGGTGGGTGGGGGTGAGGTAGGTGTGGGAGAGGGGACAAGTTGGGGGGAGGGTGTACACTAGATGGATTGGAGGGGACATACATTGGATCCAAAATTCTCAAAATGCCTTTTCAGCATGAATATTATCATCAGTTCTGAATTACTATATATTACAAGTTAAGCTATCTTTAAAGTCCATTGTTCGAAAACAGAAGCCAACAATGATCTCTTTTGTTTTGGCTCCCCGGTGTTTTTACGCCCCCAGTTCCAAATTTTGTGTTTTTATGTTGCACTTTACTATTTATATAGATAGCACGTGCACCTGGGGGAGTAAAAGAAATTAGTTCACTAAGCTGGGGGGGGGGGGCTCAAAAAAGAATAGATCCGTCAACATTCAAAACCAAAAGTCAGTGTTCGAAAAGAAATGTCAAACTTCAGGTCTTGACTTCAGCTGAAAAATATAGCCGGGAGAATACTGAAAACGACTGCAAGAGTCGTGCAATAAAAACTCTTATCAAAGTCAACTATTTCAGAAAAATGTAAAAAGAAATACAAAAACAATATACAGTGTGAAAAAAAAATCAGTTTTCAGTGAGAAACGCGGGTAGGTGTGTGTGTGTGTGTGTGTGTGTGTGTGTGTGTGTGTGTGTGTGTGTGTGTGTGTGGGTGTTTGTGTGTGTGCGTGGGGTGGTGTAGGTGTGGGGGGGGGGGGGGGGTAGTTGAGGGGAGGGGGTAGGTATAAGGGTTCTAGTTGGGGAGGGGTAATTTAGATCGGGGATCAATTCTGTTTCGGTCCCCCAGCTTACTGAGCATAAATCTTTTCTGATCCCCTGGCGCACGTGCTATCTTCTTACATAATAATGTGCTATATAACAACATATAATTTGTAACTGGGAGTCATAGAAAACACTGGGGGGAGGGCGAAACAGAAAAGATCCTAGATAGGTTGGAGGGGCTTATATGTGTGTAAATTCTCGAAATTACATTTTAAATTTAAATATTGCCAGCAGCGCTTAATTACAATAAATTACAAACTAAGGTACTGTCCATTTAAAGTCTACTGTTCGAAAATAGAAGTCAATGTTCAAAAACAATATTCAAATATGATTTCAGTTTGAAAACACAGGGGGAAGAATACCGGAAATGACCCGAAGAGTCGTGCAATAGGCACTTATCAAACCCTGCCTATTTCGGAAAAATTCAACAGAAAAAGAAAAAAGCAAAATATTTTTATATAGTGAAAAAATATCAATTTTTATTGAGAAATAAGGGTAGGTAGGTGGGGGCGGGTTTGGGGTAGATGTGGGGGCAATTGGGGGATGGGTCTAGTTGGGGGGGTTAGGTTAGATTGCTTGGAGGGACTTATAAGGAATAATAAATTCTCAAAAAGAAATTTTGACCTTGAATTTTACCATCTGATCCTAATTTTTATACATTAAAAAGTAAGCTACTGTTAACGTCTGACTTTCCACAGTAGAATTTACCATTCTAAATCGGAAGTTAGATCTATTCTGTTTCGGCCCCCAGTGTTTTTTGTGACCCCCAGTTACAATTTATGTGTTGTTATATAGCACGTTACTTTTTAAAATTAATGCACTTGCACCTGGGTTCCTAAAACATATTCCCACTAAGCTGGGTGGGGAACAGAATAGATCCCAGAAATCAATGTTCGATAACAAAAGTCAATAGTTTAAGTCATGACTTCAGCTAAAAAAATAGATGTAGAATTTGAACACTCCTCTTCGAGCCGTAAAAAATGTTGCAGAATACCAATACACCTCTTCTAGTAGTAAAAACCTGTAGAATACCAATACTCCTCTTTGAGTCGTAAAAAACCTGTAGAATAGAATACTCCTCTTCGAGTAGCAAAAACTTCTAGAATACAAATACTCTTCTTCGAGTAGTAAAAAGACACAGGCTTACAATAATTGTTTCTCATTCGAGAGCAATTAACACCAGTAAAATTTCTGCTCTTTCTCAAAAAGTTCAATCCAACACTGTTTTCAGTCTACTTTATTAATTAATTTCTTTGTTATTTGTTGTGAACATAGTCACTGATTGAACCAATAGACATCAAAAGTTTGGTACGAGCAATATTGGGAAATTGCAACTTTTATTGGGAAATTGCATCTTTTTTTCATCCTTGGGAACGGTTTTTATTACAAAATAAGCTAACTGCAGCCAATTGTCGGCTGCGATTGTTTGGTTTGGTTTCAAAATTTTTACTTTTGAAAAATTCTCAGGAAAATCTTTTTGATTTCAGTTCTCATTTTTTTGTTTCTCTTTCAAACTGAACAATATTGTTCATGTTTAATTAAAATATTAGACTAATATGGTAGAAACAGGGATGTGTCAAGCAGATGAGCAACCTTAAAAGATTGAGAAAAATAGGGGGAGGTTTGCAATAAAGCTAAGTCGTCGTTTAATTTAGCTGAATACACCCAAATTTTAGCAAAAATGACTTAAAAAAAGAAGAAAATCATCTTGAATTTTGTCGATGTGCATAAACTTTCGATAAATGCTCCGAAAAAAAACGAAATCGGAAAAGCTTTCCAATTCAAATAATCTCCGCCAGAAGGGCTTTCTAGTAATACCAGTCACAACTTTCTGCCGTAAATGTGTCAGTCGGCCAAAATTGGCTGAACAAAAAAAAGCCTAGATGAGCATATAGATCCACCTGTTTGTGGCTCGGAACAAAAAAACTGATTGCCCAAAAACATCATAATGTATTTGAAACAGGTTTTGTGCTCTAGTTTAATTTATAGCCGCTTTAATTATCTTTAAATTCTATCGTCATTTTGATAGTGACTAAGTCTCATAAAGAGTAAATGTGTTCAAGTGTCCAGCATTCAATACAAAAAGCGAGAGTTGTAATTGTAAGGCGGGTATTCTCTCGGGTAAAATAGAGAATCTGTTGATCCGATTGACCGGAGCCGATCAGTGACCGACCGAGACCACGACTGGAAATCTGTAACTCGTTTTGACTCTCGTGGGTTCACCAAAATTGGGTTTGAATAGCCAGTCGGAGTTTGAGATAAGTCTGGCGTCGATTTGCTTAAAATGTTTGAATCTCTGAAAGAACTCGGAGGTCTGTAGTTGGAGGCGGATGCCACTTTTTGCTGCATGTTATGTAACTGATTACGCAATGATTGGTTTTCTTTTTCCAATTGCATAATGCGTGAACTGTTTTCATTTCTGTTCCGGTTAATCTCTTGGACAACTTTGGCAATGTTCGCAACCCGTTTGGCGAGGTTCAGCAATTCGACTTTAACTTGGTTAGCAGTACTTTCTAATGTACTTAAATACATATCTTTGGTATTATTTGTGTAACTTTGCCGGCGAATTTCGTCCTCAAGTTGGAAAATAATTGCTTCCCTGTTTTGTAATTCTTTTTGCAAAGACATCAGGCGATCTGACATTTCTTCTGCAGTTTCGCACATTCGCGAGTATTTCATCTCCATTTCCTGTATTTTAGCGGGAAATGTATTGTTTTCACGCTCTAATTCTATCATTCGATCTGTATCTTTACTTTTGCCCTCCAATAACCCTTTGACCTCGTCGTCTTTCAATTTCATGCGTTCGATGAAACCCATATTTTCGTTTACGAGGTACTCATTCTCGCCTCGCAATGACTCGGTTAAGTTTTGTAGTTCGTTCACTTCGGCTCTAGTTAATTCCAAATCGTGCTCGGCTTTCTCTAGTCGTTCAAGTAACTCAGGGTCAACTACTTTTGTTTCGATAACTTCTGATTTTATCGGTCCTGATGAAAGTTCTTTCTGAGTCGAAACTGCAGCTGAAGCTTCTTGCTCAACCTCCATTGTTTGCTGTTCTTTGTCTAAAACTGGTTTTTTGATTTTCAAAATCGCTATCTCTTTGTTTATTGTTTTGTTTGTCGCTCGTAATTCGTTCGATTCGGTTTTCACTTTTTGTAGCTCCGATTCGTAAGCGTTGAGCTGTTTTTGTGCCTTGTTTATTTTTTCTTGGTACTGTTTTTGGGTTTCATTTAGTTTCACTTTGAAGTCATTTTCGTTCTTTTTAAGCTCGGTGTGTTTTTGTGCTAATGCTTTGTCTCTTTCTGCCTTTAGCTGGCTAAAACATTAATCAGCAAAATTAACAAGTTACTTTTAATTACACTTAATTTTGTTCACGTGATATTCAAAAGTGCACGTGACTGCTGTCCATAGCTGTCCATGATTTCCCTTATTAATATATTAAGTAAATTTTTTATCAAAACTTACGTCTTATGTAAAATACCAGGCCATCAGTAAATCAAGAGGGCCGGGGGAATTAAATAATTAGTTTTCAAATGTAGTGTTAAATTTGGTTTTCCGCAGAGATGGAGGCTTCTGAGAACCCAAAATTAGTTATTGGAAGACACTGATACTTGACCAGTTTCAAGATGGAGCGCTTAAAACAACATCGAAAGCTTCATAGGAAAAAGAGTTGAAAGAATATTTTTGGAAAAATTTTTTGCAAGATGTTTTTAAAAAACTATGATAATTAATTTTTAATTACATTGTAAATATTCACGCTATCCATAGAAAATTCCGAATAAAATTCATGCACTCTTTTACTAATGTATAGTCAAGCTAAACTAATTAAATATGTTTCTCAACTTTACTTAATGAGAAAAGCAATGTTTTTGCAACAATTATTTTTTTCTCAGAAACCGCAAAATTAGAGAACAAGAAAACAACTTCTAGAGAGCATCGTTTCCCCATTGAGAAAAAGAATTGGCAACCATAGGCGATATCGTCTCAAAAATTAAAGTTAGTGTAGTTTCCTAAGAGTTTTTCCAAACATAGGATTATCTCTGCCTTTATCTGTAACGTTTTCCTATACAAGATTCTTAGAATTAATTCTTATTCAGACATTGAAAATTTTAAGATGAAAAAATGCAATCCTCAACAGATCCTACCGGATGATTGAAACAATACATAAAATGAATAACTTGTTAATTGCTCTCAAACGAAACTTGTAGCAATAATATTAGTCCTGTCGGTCTTTTTATGCGATTTTTTGCTTGACCAATTTTTCGTCTGACGCATTTGACTTTTCGTCCTCAAAAACGGAATAAACAGGTAGAGCCCAGTGGGCATTAAGTGCTCTTAGAGCTTACTAGTCTCCAAGTATACGATTCACAGAATCTGTTTTGGAGACTTATACGTATGGTGCGAACGGCGGTTCTTAGAGATTTACTCCCCCTACTGTTGCCACCCCATCAGCCCCCCGGTGCACCCCCCCCCCGCTGCGCTCACTTACACCCCTTCAATTAAGCTAAAGCTAGCCTCACTAAACCGTGCCTAGCTACTGACGAAGCCAACTGCTCGCCGGTTGTTTGAGAGCAATTCGCCAGACA
>NC_134474.1:27764333-27766833 GCF_964194025.1 Convolutriloba macropyga | reverse complement strand
TTTTTTTTTAAAAAAAATTAAAAAAAAATTAAATTCGAACTGATTAGAAACATTACGTATCAAATGAAATCATTAAGAGAAACTTTTATACCTCAATAGAGAGCGAAAGAGGATTTTCATAATCCAGGATATGTCATTCGACTACAAAAAGAACAACAAACACAGGCAAAAACTAAAAATTTGCACAAAAAATTATGCACGAAAACGATGTCACCCCAGCAATTAAATATACAGCTGATCACTAAAAACAATAAAAAGCTTCGTTTGCATTTTTGAGGGTTACAACATTTGTAAATCAAATGACGCCCATTATTGTAATACACTGAAAAGAAAACAAAAACCTACAAAAAGGGTCAAATTTTTCAAAAATCACGAAAATTGGTTTTATGACAACTGGTTGTTCCAAGAAGAAAGACAATTTGAGTAAAAGAAAACCGTTATGTAGAGCAAATTGGGTTTCAGTAGATAAATGATGTGAATTGTATATAGAGATGCTTAGCTACAATTTAACAGAAATAAAATTGGCAGATCTCAAAATACTATCTCTTTTTTGTTAAAAAACAGATATTTTCAAAAATCATAGCCAACAAACGCTTTCGACCAAAGGTGTAGAACGTTTGTCTTGCAACTGCACGGAAATTTTTTGCAACTGTTATTAATGAGACTAATTGATAAGACTATAAAATAACATTAAAAACAAGCTGAACTATTAAGTTTCACAAACAACTTTACGAAACCACAGTTTTGAAGCCATTAAATTTATAAGATATCAACCGCGAGAATATAACAGCTTCATTTGCATCTCCCTTGACCATCACAACGTCTGTTTGTAAAACGACTTTCACAAAATGACAACAAAAAGAACCATAAAACTAAAAATATCTAAACTTCACAAAATTCTTCTGAAGAAAATTATCTAAGCCATGAAGACATCATTTAAAACGTTTAAACAACAAAATTTTTGTTTGATTAAACAATTTATTTAAGAGAGCTCTAAATAATGAGGCTAAATTACGATAAAGATAAAATACTGTAAAATACGAAAAAAACGCAAACCAGAACATTATTACTCTTTTTTTTAGAAAT
This sequence comes from Convolutriloba macropyga, assembly GCF_964194025.1. Taxonomy (NCBI): domain Eukaryota; kingdom Metazoa; phylum Xenacoelomorpha; order Acoela; family Convolutidae; genus Convolutriloba; species Convolutriloba macropyga. Next base: position 27,765,747 of record NC_134474.1, on the reverse strand, counting down.
ATAATTCGAAAGTCAAAACAATCATTAGCTATTTACCCAAATAAATAATTTAGTTCATTTGTTTATCTATAGTTGCCACTGAGACCTTTAATCACACAAAATTTGGCGTATGACAACAAAAATTAACAACAATTAATGGGCAAAAATAAAAAACTCTTCAAATTTCTGCAAGAGAACGGTGCCTTCAAACCATATGTTATGAAATCAAAAAAAATGTACAGTGCCAAATGTTGTAAAGATTTTTTCAATTAAATTGTTAAATATTGCTACAATTTACAAAAGAAACAAAAACAACAGCAAAAGGAGAAGTTATGCACAAAAATCAGAAAGTTTTGTATGAAAACTCGCAGTACCAAAAGCAACAAAAAAAACTTCTGTTAAAACAATCGGCCACAAAGTAAGTTTGCTTTCTATACGGAGGAAAGGTTGACCTGTACTTCCTCAGAATAAGCAAAATGCTGACTAAAATAATATTAAAAAAATGGCAAGTTCAAAAAATCACAGAAATTTCTTTAAAACAAATACATTCAATAACATAAGAGTTAATAGGTAACAACCGAACAAATAGAAAAAATTCACGTGCACTTTTTGAGGGAGAAATTTAGATCTTTGAGTGGTTTAACTTAAAAAATCACAAAAAGAATAACAATTGAAGGCAAAAGACAAGAAATCAGTTAAATTTTACTAAAACTCTTCCTCAAAGCCATAAAAACCCTTCGGTTCTCTGAAAAAAAAACTGTATCTACATTCGGCCTCAAATTTACGTAAATTGGAGCTGTCATTAACGGAGGATAACATAAAAATATTGTCAGTAATTAACATTAAAAAACAAAAGCAAAGTATTTTGAAAAAAAGGCAGCAGCAAAAAAAAACCAAAAAGTCTCTGATTTTAAGTATCCATGAATATTGTCGAACCTCTCCCTGATTTTGCCGCTCGCCCAACAAACCGACCAAATGTTCCAAGTGTTTGCGAATTAGACCAATTGTTGATTGGAATTCTTCAAGTATTAAAAAAAGAACGATGCAATTTTTGTAATTATCGAGTTAAATCTGCAGAAGACGACAAAGTTTTAATTCCAGAAGACTTTCATGCGGCGCCTAATTGCAACTGGCGCTCTTTTTGAGATTAGGCGAACCTTTTTAAGGTTTTTAAGTCACTAAGTCTAGCAAACTTTAACAAAGTGGACCAAAAAGCATGTTTTGTGCCATTTTTGATGAAAAAAGTTCGAATTTTAAAATTTTTATCAAAAACAATTAGCATAAAAAACTTCAATCAAACAATTCAGCAACGTTCTTCTATCTCTAATGGTAACAACAACACTCTGCAGTTAAAAAATTTTAACTTATTTTGAATTAAATTAGAGAAATTGTGCCAAATTTTAGCAAAAATTACTGAAAATGTGAAGAAAAACAG
>NC_134474.1:27579158-27764133 GCF_964194025.1 Convolutriloba macropyga | reverse complement strand
CTTGGCCCAAACTAGTGAAATTGATAATTGTACAAACTTTTTTTTGGTCGATCTGCAATTCAGTATGATGGATTTATTTGTCTTATTTCCGCTGAACTAAATATTTCGTTTTTTGGCCATGTTTACCTCAATTATAACATATCATACTTTAACCTGAAAATAGCAGGACAAGTCTTGAAATAAAGCACGTGATTAGCAGAACAAACGCAACGCAAAAATCCCACTTCTAAACCAAGAAAGAAGTTAGGGAAAAAACAGTTGGATTAACACACAACGGGCCGCTGAATTGTTATTTGCAGAAAAGTGATTGGCATTTCGGCGTTAGCAATACACCAGAAAAAGTTTAAGATAAATCATAAGTTATCAAAATCTATGATAATGGTTGCAGGAAACGATAAACGTTTTTCTCTCACGGATTGAAATCGAAAAAAGATTTTCATTAAAATTTTGGAAATTAAATTTTATGCATTTTTCAACTCGCAAGCTGTGATAAACAATTTTTGAAAAGTAAACATAGCAACTCCGAATGTTACGCAGGCAAAAAGAAATTTATTTAGTTTGAACAAATACAAAACAAAACCGGCAAAGATGTTTTCGCAAGAACTCCTTTTTCTTGCATTTTGTGAAAACATTTATGCGAGCTTGGGAAACATTTATATTTAAGCTAATGAGCAATGAGCACAACATGTCTTCTAATTTATCAGAAACATTCGTTAAGCATCTTTTCTAATTTAATTTTGAGCTAAACATAAAGTTCTCAACATTTAGGGCAACGATTTTGTCGAATTGGTTGATGGTGTAATAAATTTGCAACAAATTGGTTCTGAGACTTAAAATTTTGGCAGAAAAGAACCAAATATTAAGAGTTGCATCCCATAGGAGATTGCTATTTATATATAGATTTGTATTACGACCCATTAATTTTTTTTGCTACATACGGTTGTGAAAATAGATTAAAAAATAGAAAAAAAAATTTGGAAGAAACGTTTTAATACAATTTGGCGGGAGATTGTAAAAAGCGAGGAAATCGCTGTCTTTTTGGGGGATGAGATAACATCCGAAAACGCGATTAAGTGGACAAAATTTTTTTTAGCCATTAGACAAAAATCATGGACCAAAGATTTCTGAAATTAGGCGAATAGCAAGTAAAACACTTAAAAGTGGTACTTCAAAGTCCACTCGATGTTATAAAGATGTCAATTGTCTTTAACGGTCGTTCTTACACGCAAAAGAGGGGTTAACATTAAATGCAAAAAGCATCCTATTTTTCATTGTTTTGCATCTCTTTTACTGTACTCAGTGTCATCACGACCAATTGATTCATCTTTTAAAAAAGTAACAAGGAAAGATTGATGAATGTTCAAAATACTTATCAATAGCTTTAAACGTAAATAGCAATGTAAATAATTTGAAACTATTAGTTGCAAAAAACCCACAAAAATCATGGACCAAAGTTTTCTGAAATTAGGCGAATAGCAAGTAAAACACTTAAAAGTGGTACTTCAAAGTCCACTCGATGTTATAAAGATGTCAATTGTCTTTAACGGTTGTTTTTACACGCAAAAGAGGGGTTAACATTAAATGCAAAAAGCATCATATTTTTCATTGTTTTGCATCTCTTTTACTGTACTCAGTGTCATCGCGACCAATTGATTCATCTTTTGAAAAAGTAACAAGGAAAGATTGATGAATGTTCAAAATACTTATCAATAGCTCTAAATGTAAATAGCAATGTAAATAATTTGAAACTATTAGTTGCAAAAAACCCACAAAAAATTTGGAGAGTTGACGTTAAACTACATCTGAAAATGATCAAAATTTCAAAATTTCGTCCATTTTTGATATTTTAGGCTATTTTTCTACGAAGCCAATAGTTAGAGTCACTTAATTACATTATTTTACTCAGCGGATATTGCAAACACCTCCTTTAAACGCTTAATTGGTATTTATCTAATTTCCAAAAAACCTTAGTTCAGAATTTTCGACTAATGGCTATAATTTTGTTTTTCGCTGGATCGAATTTTTCCTACGCCCCGGCTTGTTTTACAACCAACGCCCTATTGCATGACCACAAAAAATGAGCACGATTGATTAATGGGTTTTTTGAAGAAGAAAATCTTGTTTGGTGGCCCTTGAAAACACAACAAAGATCGATACAAAATAAAATGACTTACACAAAGTTCTGAAATATCAAAAATAATGCCGCAATAGTGCAAAAGTGCAAAACGAGAAAAGATAATGCAGAAAAGATTGTTTTAATCCTGAGATTTAGAACAAACCAAAGCAACAAGACATTGATTTTCAAAGGATCTTGAGAAAAGCTGCCAATTTTGTACAGTTGGACAGGCACGACGCCTCTAAAATCAAAACGTGTTCAACAAAACATACAGCAACATAATCCGAAACATCAGAACTTTAACCAGCCCCAAAAATTGAACATAGAAAACTAAGATGAACGTTTTGGATCTCTCAAGAAAAAATGCATGAACAGCTACACTTTCCGTTTGTGATACGTTTCTTAAGCCAATCTTATAATTGTTTCAAGACTTTTCAAGATTTTGGGAAGAGATCACCTAAGTCACCAAATTAAAATATTAAGACCTAATATGACATGCTAAGTGAGAAAGAGATATTATGAGAGAGCTCTGATACAGTCCTGAAACAGTACGTGAAACTTAATTGATTCAACTCTGATTGAGACTTCATGTTCAGGATTCTGGAGCATGAAGTATGTTACCTGTATTTCTTCATTGTGTTGAGTTGTGATCTCTTCTATCTCGTTGTCGTATTCCTGTTTCTCGTCATTCAACTCCTGCTGAAGTTCTTCCAATTGTTCCTCAAGCTCCTTGATTCGGTTGTCTTTCACCTGCAAAACATATTCCTCTATTGTTGCGAATGTCATCACATAAAGGACATAAAGGAAGCATGATCCGTGAAGATAACCTGGCGTGTAAATAATGTTGACTGTTTGTTCAGAATTAAGACGAGGAATAATAGCCTGGCAAACAAAAAAGGGATCCAAAACAGCTCACTGAAATTGGTCATTGCTTTTTTTGAAAACTTGCTGTTTTTGAGATTCTGCGAAATTTGGTAAGTTGACGGACTTTTAAAACCGGTAGTTATTATACGCCGTTTGAGACATCAGTACATATATGTGTCTATCTACCTGTAGTTCGTTCTCAACTGAGTCAGAGATGGCGTTGATCTCAGTGAGAAACCTCTGCTTGACCTGTTCTGCCTCTGCCTCTCTAGCAACCGCCTCCTCCTTCAATCTGTTCACCTCTCCCCCACTCTTCTCAATCTTCTTCTCCAACTCAGAGATCACTGCGTCCTTCTGATTCGCAACCTGGACAAAATGAAACAAACTTCATCATAATGTAATAACTTATCCAGGTTTTGGCTCCGTGATAATTGATTACATATAAATAAACTTGCTTGTTTCCTGCGATAAATAAGTAACCTGTACCAAACATTCAGTCAGCATCAGAACTGATTCAGAACATTTCCAGGGTAACATTAATTTTCAGAACTGATTCAGGAGATTTTCAGAATCGATAGTTTAGTTCTTGAGCAATTTAAAAGTAGTTGGTTACATTTAAATATATTTGCTTTTTTCTGTGATTAAAAAATTTTGATTTCAGCTCACCAATACATAGCTTTATATCTTCGATCCCGCTTTACATTACATTCATTGTTACATGACATTTTTGTTCTCTCCATTTTTTTAACGACATTACAATAAAGATTTGTAAAGACTTCGAATAAATATCGTTTTGCCATATTTTTGGTTCAACGTTTCTGTAAAAATATTCTGCACTACATTCAATTTTTTCAATAACCGACGGTTTTTACTTAAAGCTTATCGGTTGCTCATTTTCAAAAACAACAGTTAGCTCCAATCGCTATTGCTCCATATTCGCCTTCATTTTTAAAATGTCCAATTAAGCCAATTTTACCTTTAATTCAGCCTGTTTTATCATCTGCTGAGTCATCTTACTCTCCTCTTTTGCCTTTTTGTGTTCCTCTTTCAGAGCATGCAACTCTTTTTCCTTTCTCTCCAGGGTCTTACCCGTCTCACCCTTTGCTTGCTGGATATCTTTAGCTCGTCTTGTTTCCAAATTTTCCAGCTTTGAAATGTAATTTTGTTCCACATCTGTCTTTTCAGCTCTGATTTTGTCGATTTCTTTCTGCATAATTTGTTTCAATCGCTCTTTTTCCGTTTTTATTTCCTCGCATTTCTGTTTGATTTTGTTAAGTTGGTCTTCAAGTTCGGAGATTTTCTTCTTATTGGCAGCTTCTCTGACGTCATTACCTCTGGTTTTGTCAAAGTCTTTGTTCTTTTGCACATCACTTTGAAGCTTCTGGTTCTGTTTTGCCAACTCAGACTTTTCGTTCTGAGCTTTGACCTAAATTTTTAGAAGATCAATTTGATTTCAAAATCTCACATTGAAAGTTATCACATATCCATTAACTTTGAATTTTAAAATGTCTTTTTGTTTATTTTATCTTTTTATTTATCTTTTTTATCAAAATTATCTTTCTTATCAAAATTTTGAACGCAACACAACATTGAGCAAAAATTTGCAACAAGCTGCAAAATTTTGAAAAAATATTTCAAAATCTTTTAAAACGCTTAAATCCATTCAAAATTTTTAACAGCGCCCAATTTTAGTCTGGAGAAATTGGGTTTCCAAGTATTCAAAAGGTGGGTAAAAATAAATAATTTATATTTATTACTTTTTCCTTCTCTAGTCTTGAAATTTGGCCCTTCAATTGATTTAACTCATGGTCTTTGATTTTGTTCTGCTCCTCCACAAATTTCAGTCTCTTCGTTAGTCTTTCTGCCTTTTCGGCCAAGAGGGCGGCATCTGCATTCTCACTGGGTGGACTGGCACTGTCCCGTGAGTTGTCTTTGGCACCAGAGGTCGCACTAGCTGGTCTCTGCACTGGGCGGAGGGGGGTCTTGACTGGAGAGGGCAGGGAGGTGTTCTGAACAAAAAGGTTATATATGATACTTAGCTATAATACCATTCGAGTTATTCGATAACCACTTTGTAGAATGAGAAGTTGAGTCATAACTTAAAGTGGCCCATGACGTTGAGAGGTGAAGTATCTTTTGTAATGATATTATTGTATTTGTGATTACGCGACTTGATGTCTCCTGACAACCCTATTCCAGCCAAGAAATTTATAAAAATAATCAGAAATCTTTGTATTTTATTTGCATTAGGCTTACAAATTAATGCGCCTGTGAAGTCAAATACGGAATGGCAGTTTTTTCAAAAACGTGAAAAATGATGAGTGTTTTATAGGTTGTGCGGGCAAATGCTTTGAGAACCCGAAAAGTTCGCAATTCAAGTTTCGAGTTGTACAAAGAATGTTATCGATTACAATGTCCTTGTGTCACAACAAGGAGGCTCGTTAATGAGCGTTCGCATATAAAATTCCGACCCGAGCTGATCTACATTTTTGGCTTAATTGTCAACCAAATGTAGAGATAAACAAAAATAGATGTTTGAGTTCAAAAATAATTGTTACAAACCCAAACTACTAATTGAATTACATAATGCAATACCTCATTAGAGCGCTCACGAGATCTGCCAAAAAAGGACTACGAGAAAAAAAACAAAGTTAGCAAAACTAAAAATTAACGGCAAAGAAACTCAATATCTAAATGTAAAAGCATCTAGTAAGCAACGTCAACATGCAATCAGATAAAACTTTAACTGCACAATTTTTCTCTTATCTTAACTATACATTAGATGGGATATTTCCGTATTGAGACTATATAACAAGAAAAGAGAAAAAATGATAACGCGAAATTAAAAAAATCTATCAACATTTTTGAAACCAAATAACTTCAAACTTCATAAAAATCTTCAGGTTTTAACAGTATAATTTGCGATACATTTACTGAAAAGTCATTACGAATACCTGTCTTTGGTTTTACTAAGCCATAGAAACGGACAAAAGATGAAGAAAAAACTCAAGAAATTACAAACAGTATGCAAAAACACGCTGACTGCATTGATTATTATCAATCATTCAGTCATAATTTAGAAGCTTATGAGTTCTCTCAGCGTTTTACGACTACATAGAGAACAAAAAAAACTGCATAAACAGCAAACTGAAAAAAGTGAGAGAAGAGTGTCAAAACCATTAAAAAACTTTTCGGTAAGAACGTTTCTATTTTCAAATAATTTTTAAACAGCAATAGGATTCTTCTTTTTGAAACTAAAAGACTCAAAAAACAACAAATGTGAACAAATATTTAAAAACCACAAAATAATTGAGAAAACGCACAGTTTAAACGCCATTTAAATCAATACCTTTCAACAGAAGCCAATAAATACGCTAAGTTATGCCTCGATTGGATAGCAATGCTGTTTTTGTTCACCAGTCATCATTAAAAGATAAGCATAAGTCATATGAATACGAAAACAATAACAAATACAAAAAAAACCAAAAGTTCAGTAAAAATGTGCGGGACGAAAAAGTCGAAGCCATTTAATGCATAAACATTTCTCTGAAAACTTTACCCATGATTCTTTTTTCTGGACCAACAAGAACTATCAATATTAGTATAATGTGATCAGATTTTTAGAGGAACGAAATTTTGAACAAAAAAATCAAAGAATTTTAAAAAAAAAATGAAAACTCGTCGCATCGAAGACATAAAACAAATAAATGCAGTTTAAACCGCTAACCAGTTTAACCTTGGTTGCAGTTTAACGTTGGTTGCAGAGAAGACAGGGGTCGTTTTATTCCCTAGATTGATTTACAGTTCACTAAACTAGGTTTAAGATCGGTTGGCGCTCAAAAGGAAATTGCGAAAAATTATTTCCGAAGTCCTAATGACCATTAGCTGACCACTCAAAGCACCAGATAGGTTCAAAAAATGCTCCTTAGAAAAACTACTGCTTTTTTTGTCAACGTGTCTATGCCATAGGACTTTCAATCAAACTTTCATTAAAATTTACGAACACTAAGAGTCGAAGCCAATAAAGAATATGAGCGATTCCTTGAAAGCTAATTTTCTGTTCATTGAACATCATTGGAATGTAAATGAAGTTTGTCATTAACGGAACTTTGATATGAAAGGTGACTATTCTCTTAATGACCTAAAAAACAAAAAAATGTAAAAAGTTTTCTAAAAAAACAGCTCTCAAGCAGACTTTGATTTTTTCTGTTTGTAAACCTCCCTATGAGACCAGAACTAGTGTTTTTAATCGACTTTCTTCTATTAGCAACACCAAATTGATGCATTTTGTGGCATGAAATGTATATTTGAAATAAAACTTTTATAGAAAAAAAATAAAAGTATTTATTTATACTAATAAATGAACGTATTTATTTATAAAAATATTAAATTTTTACTGCAAAGTGAACAAAAGTGATCCAAAAATCCCGTGTTCACATGAAAATTTGAACCTCGATAACTCCTCGAAAAAACTCAAATTAAAAAAAAAGTTTTTACTTTCGAACTCTACGCTGGACGAGCTTTTTAGTGATACCACTCACATTTCTCTACAATGATTATATCGATCGGCCAAAATTTTCTGAACAAAAACACCATTTGAGTATATAGGTCCTCCCCACACAAGAGGGGCCGGAACAAAAAATGACAATTTTAGAAGGAAAGAGATATCAAAACCTTTGCAAAGATCATAAAATACTGTTAGAGAACATAAATTGAACTTTCGACTGTCAGTGAGTAATACTCGATGTAGTAAACTGCCAATTAAGTGCGGAAAATTTTTTTGGCTGGAAACGTTTGTTAGAATCTGCAAAAACTATTTTCAAGAGTATACCTTAAATATTAACATCTCTAATTTTGTTTATAGAAAAGGTATTTAGAACTTTTTATCCATTCCGGGTCGAGGGGTCAGCAGCTGTAGGGGAGGATAATTTTGTGAGAAATCCGCTGAATTTGTAGAAATTATGTAAGATTTCCGCAGATTGCGCCGAAATTTGAAAAATAACTGCTGAATCAGCTGAAATAAAATATTTCAGCTAATTTTTTACATAAAATCAGCTTTTGATTCGGTACCTTTCTTACATACTTTCATTACTTGTAGAAATTTCAAGTTCAGCGGATTCAGCGTTTTTCTTTAATAATTTCAATACCTCTCTTGCAAAACTTCAGCAGCTTCTGAGCACCTTTTTTTTACGTATATTCAGCAAATTTGAACCAAAAATTATGTAAGAAATGCGCTGACAGCAGCTGAAAAAAAGTATTTTTCAGCGGATAAATCATACATAATGATCCGCTTAATGTGCCGAAAAGCGCTGAAATTATGTAAGATGCTGAAAACTCAGCAGATTTAGCTGATTATTATGTAAGATTTTCCGCTGAAAAATATTTTTAGCGGTTGTCAGGGATCGATTCAGTTGTAATATTGTAAAACTGATTGAATAAAGTATTCCGCCATAGTTCAGCAAGATATCGAATTGATCCGCAAAACATTTTTAACGAGGAAATTTACTCGAATATGACATGTTTCAGGATTGCAGTTACATGCATTTTCTTTACTGTTGCAAACAGCTACAGTAAAGAAAATTAGTTAAAAAATGCTTCAAAATTGGAAATTTCCAGCAGTACAATCAACGCTACTTATTTTTTTTTACAAAAATATGAAAAATTGTGCCGAGATATCATCATTAGTTGTTACTGCTGTCCACGATTATTTTACCTGTTTTGTCCGAGAAACTTCACGGTGAGAATTAAAGACGGAAAATGAGAAAAAAGATTGTCACTGTTGTCTGCACCCCCCCCCCACCCCCCACCCCCCACCAAAAACCCCAAAAATTACCCAAAGGTACGTTTTACGGTGCAATGCCGGCTCGATTCCCACACAAAATAAATTGAATCTCATCAAACATTAATGCACGAAATTATCTAAACCGGGGCAACAGTTTTCTGTTCTTCTCAAGAGAAAAGAATTATTCGCGCTGAAAAATGGGTAACTTACGCACCCGCACTGGAATTTTGCCTCCACTTCCCACACTTCGAGGGGAACTCAGCAGCGATCTGGGAGACGATGCCGACTTCATCTCTAGGTATTGACAATGATCTCTCTTGATTAACACGTAATAAGTTTGGAATTGTAAATATTTGCGTATATCTTCATGTTTCTATGCTAAATTTGAGCAGTTGCTTCATTAAGTGACCATCTTTTATTATACACCACCTTGTGAGAAAGAGTTTTATAAATTATGCGCTAATGAATACATGCTCTATCAAAAAACGTCTCAACGCAAAGCACTCGAACTAAAGAAAACTAAAACATACACAGAGAACCAGAAAAAACATCAAATTTAATAATCTCGTTTTTGAAAGTTTTTCTACAACAATGTGAATTTATTTGGCATTAGTGTAGTTTTCATTCATAACCAATTCAGAACGCTTCAAAATAACGTCAATACTTATACATCTAAGCGCACAAAATTGTAACTTATTTGAAAGCAATAAAAAGCTAAAATTTAATCGTTGCAGTTTTAATAACTAAATATTTGCATTAAGATGGTCTATCAGAATTCCAGAACGACAGATGAGATATTTGGATGATTGGTCGTTTAATTAACTCAAATGATTGAGGACCTGCCTAGTGTGAGTGGTGCCATAAAAAGTTACGACCGTGAAAATGTTTTCAGGGGAAGTATTTCATGTGTGTTAAATCGCCTTTGAAAAAATTAATAATTGTTGCGGTTAAACTAATCAACAACCAAGCCACTCAAATGGCGGGGAGGAACAACTTCGGCACCTTATGCTGTATTGCAAACGATGCTTGCAAAACAAACCTCCATTAAATTGTTTCTGATACCCATATCAGACTAATCAGATTAGATTTAGTTCATTTTATTTGGTGATTTATAATTATCAATTGATGCGGTAAAATTTTATATAGGTCACTTTGAGGGTTCAACCGAATTGTTCAATTTAGTTCGTCAATTATGCACCACTTTTTCAATGCTCTTACTTTGTTTTTATTCCCCGCGTTGTGGGAATACTTAATTATTCAAAATTCTCTATAGAATTAAATTCTTTCTTTCCGCTTTCGCACCTCGTGTGCGGTTGCCCATTTAAATCTCATAATTGTTCCGACCCTACTTTTTGGGGGAGGAACTATATACTCAAATGGGTTTTTTTTGTTCAGACAATTTTGGCCGATTGATATATTCATCGTAGAGAAATGTGCGTGGTATCATTAAAAAGCTCGTCCAGCGTAGAATTCGAAACTAAAAATATTTTTTTGAACTTCGTTTTTTTCGAGGAGTTATCGAGGATTGAAGTTTTGTGTGAACACGGGATATTTGGCATGATTTTGATCACTTTTAAGGTAAGTTTTCGTCAAATAAAGACCTTTTTTTAATTAAATAATTCGAAATTACATTTCACGCCACAAAGTGAAATAATTTTGAGTTTCGATTTGACGAAAGGCGATGAAAAGACTAGTTCCGGTCTCATAGGGAATTTTACCATAAAAAAATCGAACTCTATATGAGAGCTCTTTTTTTAGAAAACTTTTCATGTTTTTTTGTTTTCTTGGGTAACCTAGGGACTAGTCACTTTTCATAAATCGGTTCCGTTAATTGAATACCTGATTTACAGTCAAGTGTAGCCCAATGAACAAAACAAAATTGTTTTCCAGGAGTTTCTCGTGTTTTTCTGGCTTCGCCTCTGAGTTTTCGTAATTTCAAATGTAATTTTGATTATATTTATGAAATTTTACTAAGTTTTAGAGCCCTCTGGCATAGTCTCGTTAACTAAAAGTGCAATCGGTTTTGTAATGAGCATTCAATGAACCTATCTAGAGCTTTCAGTGGACAGCTAATGGCTGTCAAGACTTTGAAAGTTTTTTGTGAGAATTCTTTTTAACATTAATCTATCATAAACTTATTTTCGTGAATTGTAAGTCAGTTTCAGTAATGACAGGATCCCCATACTTTCTATTTCAACCAAAATTAATCTAGTTAGTGATTTTTCATTCTAACTATTGGTGTTACGACTTCGATGCACGGTTAATTTTTATAAAAAATTTTTGGATATTTTTTTCCTAATTTTGGTTGCTTTTGGAATCTTAACCTATTATCCCAATATTGATTAATACATTGGCTTAGACAAGACGTTCACAGAATCATTTATTTTGCAGAGAAATCACAAGTTTGCAGAGAAAAGCTTGTGGTTTAAATGGTTTCGACACTTTCTTCTCTCACTTTTCTAATGAACTTTTTTTCTGTATTTGTTGTTGTTTCCATAGTCATAAGACTTATTGTGATATCTTTTTGATTACCTATGTATAACAAATATTATTGTCCTCCAATCGAGGCACAATAAAGCGTGTCTAATGACTTCGGTGAAGGCTATTGAAATTATGACCTTAAAGCCACAAGATTTCAAAAAAAAATTTAAAAAATTATGGATATTTTATTATTTTTGATTCCTCTTGAAATCTTGTCACCTAATCCCGATATTGATTTCTCCCATTGGTTTAAAAAAAGTTTCAGTGATCCATGGATAAAATTTTACAATAGAAACACGTTCTTCTCGCACTTTTCTTCTGAATTTTTGTTCTTGCCGGTATTTGTTGTTGTTTCCATAGTCATAAGGATTATTGTGATGTCTTATTGATAACTTATGCATGAGCAATTTTCTTGTCTTCCAATCGAGGCATATGCTCCAATTGAATGTATTTATTAACTTCCACTGAGATCTATTCAATTTAATGGCTGTTAAATTTTTAGAAATTTTTTTAAAAACTTTTTTTGAAAATTTACCGATCTTAATTTATTTTTGTGAACTTTAGGTCAAATTTAGTAATTACCGGACCCTCTTCTCTATTATTTTAACTAAAAATAATTTAATTAGTGATTAATCTTCTAAATAATTGTGTTATGACTTCGATGCACGAGTTTTCATACTTTTTTTAAGATATTTTTTTTTCGTAATTTTGGTTCCTTTTAAAATCTTAACTTATTATCCTAATACTGATAGTTGCCATGGCTTTGAAAAGACGTGTAATGGATCATACATAAAGTTTTCGCAGAATAACTTATGGTTTAAATCGCTTCGACACATTCTTCTCGCACTTTTCTAATTTTTTTTTTTGGATTTTGCCTGTATTTGTGGTCGTTTTCATAGTCAATGACTTACTGTGATGTCCTAGTGACGACTTATGATTAGAAAACATCTTTGTTGTCTCAGCAAGGCACTACTTAGCGTTTTATTAGCTTAAGTTTAAAAGTTATTGAAATTAATGGCGTTGATTTTATGGGTTCTCTAAAAAAATTCGTAATTTTTACGTCTTTATTCCGGTTTTTTGCCTTATTGGAGTCAAATTGTTAAAAAAAGATTCCCACTGCTGTAAAAAAAATTGAAAGTGGAAAAGTTTTTACTGAACAGTTCATATTTCAATGTCTTCGACACTTTTCTCGCTCAGTTTTTTTTCGAATTTGCTATTTTTGCTTTTTTATATTTTTAGGTAGCCGCAAGATGCTGACCGCAGCAATAAGCTTTTAACTGAGAATTGAATGAATGATGTTTCCCGAAGCGGTCAGTATTTTGAGAATAGTCTTAAAATTTATGATATTATACCTTTTAAGATTTTTAAGGATTTTTTAATATTTTCAGTTTTTGTTCTTCTTTTTGTCAAATTGTAATTTAGAGTATTCATTAAAAAGTCCCAAGCAATTCCACGTACTTTAAAAATTAACATTTTTACTGATTTCATGACGTAACAGATGTTTTCTTGGTTGGATATTATGCATTTTCATAAAATGTTATGTGAGTGGTGTATCTTTGTCTCTTTTTCTCTTCCTTTAGCACAGTCGCGTAATAACAGATCCCAATGATTTTCACATGTGGCCCAATTGAACTTATTTATTCATCTCGTAAAATTTTTGTTGAATTAGTATAAATTGAAATTGAAATTAAAATACATAATATTCAGATAATAGCTAATGATTTGAATGGTTTCACTAATTTGTGTTTTCGCAATGTTAGTATTTTGTTGCTCGTAATTTTTTGAGTTTTCTTGCATCTTTAGTTTTTTTCTAGGGCATAGTCTAATCAGAGGAGACAGTTTCTCATGACTTTTTATTAAATTTATCAAGAATTATTTTGTTAAAAGCTAATTGTTTTCAACTTTTGAAATTATTTGGTTTAAAAATTGTGGATTGATTTTTGTATTTCGCCTCATTATTTCTTCTCTTTGTTATTTAGTCTATTTGACGAAAAATTCCATCTATGTAGTTAGAAAACGATTAATTTTCTGTAGTTAGGGTTTAGTCTGATTTTAATTTGACCTTGTTACTAGATGCTTTTAAATTAAGATATTGAGTTTTTGCCGTGAAATTTTTGTTTTTTGCTTTTTTTGTTGTTTTTTTTTCTCGTAGTATTTTTAATGACAGATCTAGTGGTAATGAGGCATGGCATTATTCAATTCAATTATTAGTGGGGTTGTGTAATGATATTTTAAAATTCAAACATCTATGTTTGATTATCTCGTTGCAAAAATGTAAGTCTTGTTCTCTTTGACAGTTAAGTCAAAAATGTAGATGAGCGGGGTGGGAACGTCATGTGCAAACGCACGTTAACGAGCCTCTTTGTCTTGTTCTGCAATTTTAATCACGTAAAAGGAGCTCCGTAGGGATTTCGCTCCGGGAACCTCGCTGACAAGTTTTGTGTGGTGATTTCGCATCGCGAAATATATTGTATGCGAGTCAGCATCTGAACGGACCCCAATAGCAATCCTATAGACCCCAACAGCAATCCCAATAGACAGAGCTTCTCTGGACATTCCCTTGCCTTGGGAACAATAACGTGTTCAGTTTAAACTCGCTGTTCTCACAAGAGATAATATTTTTTGGACACCTTTCTCGGACCCCAAACAGATCGAGTACAATTGCCTTCCAAAACCATATACGAGAAAATTATCACTGGTTATTCTGCCCTGAAAACGACCGAAAAAGAAACTCGAGAAATGCTAAAAAAAAGTATGAATTGGCAGAAACTTGTGGATGTTGGATTACTTTGTGGAGACAAACCACGGGATCAGGTGGAGAGAAAAACAGTATCGGCTCTCTTTCTTAGTGTCGGCAATGAAGGTTGTAGAGATTTCAACAGCAGAAGCCTCATCACGAAATTGAAAATTTCACTATCCAGGCTCTATGAGCACTGCTGGAGGTTGCTTCTATTTGAGTACGAAATATCGATTTCAACTGATATGTTCTTTTGAACACAAAGCATAAAAGTGAATCTGTTGAACATTTTTTTGGTGAACTTAAGCAATTAGATGAAAATTGCTACCTTGAGATACAGTAATCCGTGATTGCTATTTTCGCAAATTTAGATGACAACGACACTCAAAATGAGGTGATTTGGGAGACTATGGATCACCGATGTGCGCTAGAGTAAGCAACAAATATAAAACTCGGTAACCGAGAACAGCAGAAGATGACTACCAGACTCACAATCTCTTCGGACCAAAGTGTTCAGAATCTTCAAACCTCCAATATTTGCTTTCGATTGAGACGCAAATGCGACCACATGTTTGAATGGGTTCGTTCGAGAAACTCTTAATTTTGAGGGACAGATTCGTTCATCCATCTTGATAGATTTAATTGGTTGTTTGATTGGTTTGCGAGAGACTGATTACCATCAACCTCTGAATGCAAGGAAGCTATCACCGCCTCCATATTTTCATTGGAATTGCAATACGTTGAATCTTAATTTTCATTATAGGCATAAGCTTGAAATCTACTTACATTGGGCTCTGTGTTATCATCATATACAAAATTAACCTGTTTTTGAGTTTGAGTTTTCTGTCTTGGCTTCCAATATACTCGGTAGTTGTTGAAAAAGATCAAAATTGTTGCACTAAGTCTCCCATGCTAGAAATTTTGTTTATGGTCAATGGTTCACTCTAATTCACAGTTCGTGCATTTTGAAATGGTATTGCGTGTAGAAAAAAATGAGTATTGGGTATTACTCATAAATTCCGCAGTCACGATCATAAGTTTAAATAGTTGGGTCTATTCTCCTATCGATTCCAATATTGAGAAGAGACTGCGTTGACGATAGGTCGGAAGGTATTAAGGTTATGTTAGTCAACTGTTGCAGGTTATGATTACATTTATATCACTAAATTTAGTGCAAGCTGAGGATCCATAGTCTCCCGAAGCGACCGTTGTGTTCCCAATAGCGGTAAAATCTGTTTTTGAAAAGGCTTTTTTCTGAGCCTTGCACTAAGGAATAAATCAACCACCACTTGACACTTCAGGTTATTCTGTTAATCAAATCAACAGCATTGTCCAAACACACTCAGCGTGGCAAAAACCAACCCCCATCTTATTTATCTCATTGGTTGATCTAAATCATATATCGTTAGGTTGAGACTGTACAAAGGATTCTAACCAAACCAACAAAAAGTAGACAAGTACCTATAAATTAACAGACAAAGTAAATACATAACTTAACAAGGCGGCTCGGTAATGTGCGATTGCACATAAAGTTCCGACCCCGCTCATCCACAATTTTGGCATAATTGTCTACCAAATGAGGAACAGATAGAAAAACACAAAAAATTCAATAATTTAAAAAAAAACTGGTGTATGAACGAAAAGATAGCCTCCAAAGCAAATAACTAAGTGGAGTAAAAAATGATGCATTAGATTGATGAGATATGCCGATATTAAGAAAGCGAGCGAAGACGAATGGCAAAATCAAACAACAACAATAGACATCAATTTTATCAAAAAAATTTATGTAGGTTTTTAAAAAAAACAAACTTGTAATTCAGCAGAAAAAAATGTCCCATAGGTTTACAATTACCAATACTTCTATAGAAGGGAATTAAGAACTGTTGGTATTCAATTTTTTTTGCAGTTACAAAAAGAACAACAAATAGACAACAAACTAAAAATCAGTTAAAACTTGCCAGAAAATGCTTTGGAAGCCGTAAAGCCATACTTTAGCCCCCAAAATATGTTCGATTGCACCTCTTCCGAACACCGATAATGTATTATCTGGCCGCTCTTTAATGAAAATAGGCAACAATTAGACAAAAAAGAAAAAAATGCAAAATTATGTAATACTTGTTTTCTTTTTCGAAAAAAAATTTTTTCCAAAGACATCAAAGCCATTAATTACAAAATGAAAAAGTTGAATAGGTTCGTCCATTCTTCTAAAGGAAGCCCTTGAGACTATTATTATCCAGAATACGTCTTACGTCTACAAAAAGAACGTCAAATATGACAAAATCAAAAATTCATTTACTTTTTTTGTGAAAAACCCGTGTGGAAGCCAGTAAATTCATAACGAATTCTTCAAAACCATTAGATTTTGTGACACCAATCCCTTTTGACACCTTCCCTAAACCAAAAATAATTTCGTCTTTAACCTTTAGTTAACGAGACCAGGCAACAAAATGACAATAAAAACGAACAAAATTGCGAAGTTGAAATGTTTTTTTTTTCATTTTGGAAAATAATTGTTTTCAAAGTCATGAAAGCCATTATCTATCTTCTAATATCAGAACATCGGCTCATCTACTCTTCCACTTCCAGGAAAAGCCAATCAAACCAAGTCATTGTACAGGAAATTAAATACGACTAAAAAGACAAAGTAAAACGACAGTTAAAGACAAAATTAATAAATTCAATTAAATACTTCGAGAAAGTATTGTCGAAGCGGTAAAAAACCACAATCTATATCTTTAAGGATTTGAATATTATCAATTGTGCGTTATTTTGAATGCGAAAAATGTGATATATGAATTGACAATAACGTGATAATTTGAAAAAATTAGAAAACATGAAAAATGGGCAAATACCTAAAAAATAAAAAATTGTGAGATCTAGTAGTATCAAAGCCAGAACACCATAACTTAAGGCGTAAAACCGCAATAAAATCTAAAGTTGCATTCCGCAGAACGAAAGAGCACTCGTTGTTTGCTGACTCTAAGCTACAAGTTGACCAAAGTAAGAGAAATATAGAGGCAAAGTTCAATAAGCCGTTTTTTATTTAAAAATCAAATAAATTAAAAGTCAAAAAGACCATAAGCTTTCAAGAAATCAACTAGATAAATTTGATTTTGAACTAATTATGAAGCCAATAGGACCTATCACTAGTGAGCTTTGATTTGAAATGTTCTGTTATTTAATTAATATAAAAAAGATTGAGTTTTTTTTATAAAAAACCGACTGATGACAATCAGAATTGTTTTTGGATTGTAACGGTCCAAGATTGGTAGAGAACTAGTCCTGCTAATGTTGATTGTCCATTAGGAATATTCAATTTTTGGAATGTCATTGATATAGATATTTTGTTTGTGAAAAAATCAAAGATAAATGCTGCGTGCTTGATAATCAACGAATAAAGTTAGCAAAAACGGCAAAGTTTTATTTACAGAGCACTCTCAACGGAAGTTGAAGTGGAAATAGCCCGCTTTTCAGTCTACATTTATTTTGGAAAACAATTGCTTTCAAAGTGATGAAAACCATCAGCTATCTACTAATATCGTGATACCGGCTCATCTATTTTTCACAGAAAGGCTATTGAAACAGTGTCATTGTACAGGAAAATTTGCTACGACTAAAAACGCAAAGTAAGAAAGTTAAAAAATTCTTAAGAAAGTGGTGTTCAAGCCGTTAAAACCATAATCAATATCTCTAAGGATTATAATATTATCAATTGTGCTCTATTTTGAACGCCAATAAGGTGATATTGGAACTGTCAATAGCGTGACAAGGTGAAAAACTTAGAAAATGTGAAATGGGCAAATACCTAAAAAGAAAAGAAAACTTTAAATGTAGTAGTGCCCAAGCAAGAAAACCGTAACTTAAGGCGTAAAACCGCAATAAAGGTTTGATTTGATTTCAGTACAAAGAGGAAGCATTTTTTCATTGCTGACACCAATCTACAAGTTGATGAAATTAAGAGAAAAATGGAGGCAACGTTCAATAAGCCATTATTTATTTAAAAACCAAATATTTTTGAAACCAAATAATTTCATAAGCTTTCAAGTAATAAACTAGACAAACTAATTTGGATCCAATTAGGAAGTCAATTGGATCTATCAATAGTGAGCTTAAAATTGAAATTTTCTTTTATTTAAATAATATAAAAAAGACAGAACTTTTTTTTTATAAAAAGACCGACTGATTACAATCCGAATTTTTTTTGGATTGTAACAGTCCAGGATTGGTCCAAAGCCAGCCCAGCTAATGCTGTTCGTACATTAAGAACTCTTTGTCTTTCGGGTGTTATAGATATAGATATTTTGTTAGTCAGAAAATCAAAAATAAATGCCGCGTTTTTGATAATCAACGAGTAAAGTTAGCAAAAAACGGCAAAGTTTAAATTACGGAGTTTGAATTAGAAATAGACCCTTTTTGATTCTACAAAGAATATGTTAGTGGTGTTCGGATGTGCACTTCCTGCAAATTTAATCAGAAGGGACTAAAGGAACTTATTTCATGCTGTTTTTGTTGAAAAAGTCTGAATTTTGTGAAATTTTTAGCCGGAATTTGTGACAAAAAAATTCAATGAAAATAGCCGACAATGTATTTTGTCTTTGAACGTGAAATAAAAAACATTTTCATGAAAAATTTTATTAAATTTCTTCAAAATTGGCGAAATTTTAGTCAAAAATTTCGAAAAAATGTGAATGGAATCAACGGAATTCACTCTATTTTCTCGAAAGTTTAAACCCCGATATCTCCCTGTCAAAAACGAAAATCAAAAAAATCTTTTTAATTCCATATTCTACGCTGGACAACTTTCTAATGATACCAGTCTCAACTCTCTACGATGAATATATCGATCGGCCAAAATTGACTGAACAAAAAACCCAGTTGAGTATATAGTTCCCCCCCCCTCAAGAGGTGTCGGAACAATAAATCACTTAAGGAAAGAGAGTAAAAATTAAGTAACTGCTATGAATAGAACTTTATCTCCCAATAGTAATCACATCTGAAACTGACAAAACACTAAACCTAAAATATTTTTAAAATTGCTAAAAAAATCATTCGCAGTAAATTAGACATCAAATGCCCAATATAAACAAGCACAAGGACACAGTTTCTCAAATAATAAACTATCCCGCGTCGCAGCTTAATTTTCAACAGAACAAGCGCGAGTCTGATCAGGAGTTGGGGCTGCTATTGAACAATTCACACCTGGTTGTCTTAAACTTTTGTCTTTCCTCTCCCAATTTTTAAATTCCAGTTACGAAAGATGCAGTATCAAAGGATTAAATTTATTAGGTGTTGTTTGGTCCGTTAAAAACTCAAAAACTATTTGCTCCGACTAATTTTCAAAGTTGTATTTAACCACAAAGTTTTTTATCAATATTAAAAACACCGCTCAAACAATCATATAAGAACCGTATCACACGCACGGTTGACTGAATTCTCCCATACCAGTTCACAATTCAACATTTGCCAGGCGGAACGATGGGATTAGTAGATTTTATCTCGCTATTCCCATGCCACTACTAAAAGTCATTGCCTTCTGATCAGGAATTCTTTTTAGCTACATTATCACAGGTGACACATACATTATCGCAGATATTCTTTCATTTCCAACGCAAAAATGAATAATGAAAAATGACTTAGCACATTCCATTAATAAACTTGAATGACAAATTTTACGTTACAATTCTCACCGCAAATACCAGCAAATAGTTCTACTGCTTCGCTAGCACCAGTGCAATCAAACACAGCTTCAATAGACTCACACCTACCAAAAACTTCGAAACACTTACACAAGCCAAGCAAAAGAAAGAAATAAGCAAGTCAAACCGGAAAGCGCCCCAAAAAATTGGAAATAAAAATTATCCTGTAATCAAACTTCCGCAAGGAACCTTACACAATCAGCTACGAGCAATATAAGTTCGCTTTTTACTCAAAATCGTTACAGAAATCGGCACAGCTCCAGCTTAAGTTCGTCTTTCATTAATTACACAAAAAGGTCTCACAAAATGGCGTCAACTAACAAAGAGAAATATCGTCAAACAACATCAACCACTCTTCACGTAACTTCAATCCCAACCTGTAAAACCAATCATCCTTATTTACACCACTAGATGTCTCGCTAGGCGGTTACTCAATGCATAGCTCGAAATTCAAAGACAGCACCAATGTTTTGTCTTTCGGTTCAGAGATTGGAATGAAAATTTTCATCAAGCCGATTATGGTTTCTTTGATCAGCAAGCAAAGACGCTATGTTAAAAGAGGTACTCGTTCCAGCAGGTGGCGAAAAAGTTCGACTGATTCGAGACTTCTCCTCAAACCAATCTAATACTTCTGGGTAACCGGCTCTTCCTCGACGGAAGAAATGTAAGAGACGTGCGGCAGAGGTTGCCAATTTCCAACCATCGACCTTATCAGTTGTGCAGACAATTTTTGACAGCAAAGAGCAAATGCCCCCTGATACTCAGTCGTTTCATTCGGCTATCATAGGCAGCATATCTCCATCGAATCCACTAATCAAATACGTTGGCGATGCTAGTCCTCGCAACTCTAAAAATGATGATGAAGAAAACTACAGTGATTTGGATGTTGAAAACTATTAAAACTTCAGTCTTAAATTCCAAATCAATTAAAAAATAAATTTTGTTTCACCTTTTAACTTTTCACCCGCTATTCCTAACCAGCAAACATTTTTTCTTTCAGATATAGCTAGTCAAAAAGTAACAAATTACGTAACATGTTTTTAATAAAATTTTGTGTCATTGTGCTTCCATATATTTTTCTCGGCATCAAGTGAATTTTGATACCCACATCCGACTCATCAGACTGTATTTATTTTGTATAATTTGGTGTAGTAAACTTGTCATTTAATGTGGTTTAAAAAAAGTCAATTTGAGGGTCACTCATAATTGTACAATTTAGTTCGTCAATTATGCTCTAATTACTCACTGCTCTTATTTTGAGTTAAATTCCCGCCTGCCGGAATACATTTTTGTTCATACTTCTTCATGGTGACGTTCAACTATGCCGACGTAATACTATGCCGATTATAAGAGTGCCGAAAATTTATTCATTTTTTCTCCCGATAAATTTCTAAACCAATAAAATCACTTTAACTGAAATGAGCGCAAAATTTCTGAACCAATCACAATGCAGTTGTGAGATTTTGGATTTTATTATTTATCAGGACAAGACAATTGGAGGGAGAAATATTTAAAACAAACAATGATAATTGCGGGCCACGGCCATGCCTCAGCGGCCCGTGGGACTTGATATGAATCTATCACAACCGAATACTGACCAGCGTGCCCTGGTTGCTTTGAAAACAACAGTCGGTTAGCATTTAATTGATAATTATTTGGTAATAGCAGTTTCGAAATTTATCGGGTGAAAAATTGATTAAATTTTCGGCACTCTTATAATCGGCATAGTATTACGTGATTACGTACAACTATGCCGACGTAATACTATGCCGACGTATAAGAGTGCCGAAACAGAAAAAAGATTTCAAGAGTGCCGAAAAGAAATTTTATTTCAAGAGTGCCAAAAATTTTTATTTTCAATAAATATCCATAAGTTCACAAAGAGTTCCCCAATAGTTTTCAAGAGTTCTATTCCCACAGGCGTAAGAATTTTTTAAAGCTCGAATTTGTGACTGTTTTCGTTTGTATTTGGCTCTTTGACGAGGTGGCTCCTCTTCTCTCAGGTATGATTTGAGCGATAATTTAGCTATTTTTTCTTCTGTTTTCAATTTTCTGACAGCTACCCAAAAATTAGGATGATTTCGACCAATTTTTCGATTCCACCTGTTGTTCCATCCCTCAAAAGCATTGGTAGTAGCCAAAGATACTGCTCTGTTAAACAAATTCCACATTTTTATAGGAAAATGTCCATCAAGCCAGGTTTTTTCGAAATAATCTAAAAAAATTGATAAACCAGGGTATATTCCGATCAACAAAAGGGTCCTTCTGTCATATTTGATTCGTTGGTAATTTGTCCGAACCAAACCAATTGGAATGTAAGGTAAAGAAAACAGTCTACGAAAAAATTTTGATAAACTTGGGTTGCTTTTGTAACCTCCCGCCAAATGAAATTTTTGAATTTTTCTGAATAATGCCTGACTATAATGAAAATGACAACCACATAAGTTTGAATCCGGAAAATCCTCAGACACAGCTTTTATGAAACCTTTCTCATAATCACACAAAAAATTTTCGGGCCGAAAAACTTTACCAAGACTGATCGCTTTTTCCGCAATTACTTGCAAAACATAACGGTAACTCGTTGTGTCCTTTTTTTTCAAGAAAGCGAAAACTAAAGGAATTTTTCGTCTGTTGAGCTCGCCAAATATAGTATAAATTTGCTTGAACTGTACAGGTGCAGTTCGAAAAGTACCATCACTGAGAATTGTTTCACATTCTGTCAAGTTTTTGATAAAAAACCTGGTAGAAAAAATAACAATACCGAACAAGTCACTTTTCGCCAAAAGAAATTGTTTTCCGGTTGTTGTTTTGCCCCATGAACCGGTAAAGTTAATATCCGAAACTCGATAGGGTATTGACGGTAGTTGACTTTTGCGGTGGTAATATAACGTTTGGCGTATATGGTCAAATCGTGGAATAGTATTTTCGTCGTTTTCGGGAACATCTTCAATAATATTTTCATAAATTTCCGAAATATTTTTTGTGGGGTCTTTCTTAACCGATTGAATAATTCTTTGCTTAAGTGCATCTCGTTTTGCTTCATTTTCCTTAGGAGGATGATTATGTTTTGAAGGTAAATTAACCAGGCTAGTTAATTGTAAATTAGTTGTAACCGTGGAGAAACAATTATTTTCAACGCATTTCCAGTAAATTTTTGATTGCACTGATTTATTCTTTCTAAATCGATATCCTTCAATTTCTAAATTTTTGCAGCCCGCCCTGCGCGATTCAACAAGCTTTAGCATTCTTTATTACAGTGTTGCTACTTAATTGGCTGAGAAAGTGGTTAAGTTCTTGTGGTCAATTAATTTAATTGGCTGAGACGCTTTACTATTTTACCCGTCATTTTATTTGAATAAATTTTCGGCACTCTTGTAATCGGCATAGTATTACGTCGGCATAGTTGAACGTCACCTATTACGTCGGCATAGTTGTACGTAATCCATAGATGTAAAATAATTCTCTTCGTTTTGCACTTCATCTACGGTTGCCCAAATTAATTTCCAGTCTTGCTCACAATTTTCAATCAAGCAAATGGTGCTTTCGCATCGCTTAAAAGTGCATAACAGTTAAATATGACGATCTTTTAAACCATTCTCTTTCTACTTTTGACTGAGGTAGTAAAACTTTCCAATAATTGATCTTTACCGTAGTTTTTTCTTCTCATCAACCGAAACTGTGTAATGTTCATCAAAATACAAACTCTTCAGAGGGGACTGGCGTTTGAGAAGACTGGCTGTTTTCTGATGGCTTGTGACTTTGAGCATTTGCTTGCGTACTTTCAACTAAGAACTTAAACGTAAAATCAGAAAAATAAGTTATATGGATGTATGTGAGATTTAGGGCAGATAAAAAACTTTATAGCAATCAATCTTTTAAAACGCTTTGCATCGTAAGAAAAATGTTTAACTTTTCACTTACGTAAATCAAGATAATATGCTTCGCAAATTATTTTTGCTATAAAAACTTTAGTGTCTTTAATTTGCAGTGAAATCAGATTGCGCAAAAGCATATAGGGCATAATAATTTCTGCTGAAAATTTCCGACTTTGTATCCTTCTAATATTCCATTGAGGAATATTATCTAAACTTCAATTAGAGTTTTTAAATGTTTTTTTTTCACGTAAAGCTACATACTTAATATAATATTGTTGTTTGAGTTTGCAGGTAAATTCTAGGTAACGTATTCTAGGTAAATTGCACGTATCATTTTTTGCAGGTAATTTTGCAGGTAAATTTACCTAGACTTTTTAGAGTGTATGAAAAGAAACTTTGTCAAAAAACAACTCGGCTACCTTGTTAACAACAAATTCCATAGAAATGTTCTTGACTCTAGATTTTAAAAAAGTATTCAAGAATTGTTAATGGCAGTTGAAGTGTAATCGCCTTTAAAAATCGCAATCAATTTGGAGCACATAATCATCTTTTTGAATAATTATATCT
This sequence comes from Convolutriloba macropyga, assembly GCF_964194025.1. Taxonomy (NCBI): domain Eukaryota; kingdom Metazoa; phylum Xenacoelomorpha; order Acoela; family Convolutidae; genus Convolutriloba; species Convolutriloba macropyga. The sequence continues at coordinate 27,740,015 of NC_134474.1, read as the reverse complement.
TTCAGATATCAAGGAAACATTGAATCTGACGGCAGCTGACATTTTACCTGCTTTTTGTCGCTTTACTTGTCAACGTGCACATTAATTTGAGGCACAGTTTATGACAATCAATTTAGAAAATCTGCATTTTACGCTCGTTGAGTGATCAAGCGGGTTGTGAGTTCAAAATTACCTTATTATCCAGAAAAGAAATTGGTCAAAATCTGTAAACAGTCTCAATGTGTCAGTCAATTGTTACACTTTCTCGATTAAAGATGTCTGTCGAAGTCTGTGGTCACTCTCGGCTACCTCGTCAAAATAAAAAAAATATCAAATGTCATAAAAAGAGTTAACAACATTACTTGCGTTCTCATTTATGTACGCACAAAATTACATTAAATTCTTCTATTGAATAAATAAAACTTAAATTTTGTTGAAAAAAAGTACGCACCAAAAAATCTGAGCACTGCTGTACGATGCACGCATCTGAGTTCTAAGTTTAAACTTTTGGTTTAAACTTTTTCGAAAACAGTGAGCGTAGCGTCTGACAAATTTTAACTTTACGTTATTGATGTCCCAGGTAAAACAAATCGGTAATCGTGGCACGTACCCCACCAACCTGTTGTAAACCCGAATAAATCGGGTAATGTGCGTAGGGTGCTCAATGGAGCAGCAAAATTTCATGGTGCTCGCTGAATAAATATTTTCTCACTGGCCTGATCTGCTCCAAAACTATTTATATGTACTTCTCCGCTTCCGACAGCAGCCATTTGTTGTGTCTGCCGACATCGAGGGAATGTTTCTACAGGTTAGGTTATTACCATCAGATCAATCATCACTTCGCTTTTTGTGGCGGGAGGAACCGACAATTAACGTTGCAGTGTATCAATATACGCGCCATACTTTTGGGGCTAAAGACTCTCCCAACTGCGCTAACTATGCATTACAACGCACTGCGAGAGACCAAGCAAAGGTTTACCTCGAAGCTGCAAAAGCCGTCCTTGAAAACTTTCCATGAACGATTATCCTGACTCAGTGGGAACTCCTGAGAAAGCCATCAATAGATCTAAGGAACTGGTACGTCTTCTCAATCTCGGTGGGTTCAAGCTTACAAAGTTTGTAAGCAATGTGCCAAATCTGGCTGATCGATTTGATGGTTTTCCTCAATCTAATGAGCCAAAGGTTATTGTTTCATGCCAGTAGGATTCATCGCACGTGCGTGGGCTAAAGTGGGATCACACTAACGACAATTTAGTTGTGAGTAAGGGTACAAGCTGCGCTATCACCTAGTTACTCACACGGCGCTTGCTTCTAAGTCTGGTCTCGAAATACGTTGACCCTATTGGCTTGTCGCAGCGTTTACTGTTGGTGCTCGACTGCTCTTAAAACACATCTGGCGTGTCACAAGACAACATTGGGATGATGAGCTCCCGCAAGACAAGGTTCAAAGATTTTTGGTTTGGAGTGCGGACTTACCAAAGCTTGAAAACATCAAAACTCCTCGAAGTTATTTTACTGGACCCTTTGATAATGTAGAATTGCATATGTTCGGTGACACTTTCCAAACTATTTTAGTACCATCGCATTTTTTATTTCTTCGAGCCCGAGTAACAACTCCTATTGGCAAGGTAAAAACAGAGCTTCCGTTTGATTTGGGGAAAGCGCGCCTGGCGCCGATGAAAGTAATGACTGTCCCAAAACTGGAATTACAAGCGGCTCTACTTGCGGCTCGGCTGAAGAACAAAACTATTCAGGAACTACTGTAATTGTTTACCAAGTATTCATGTGGACAGACAGCACGACTGTTCTTCAATGAATAAACTCTAATAGGAAGCAACCAATTTTTCGCGTCTGCGAAAATTTAGAGTATACCAGCGTTGACCAATGGAACCTAAAGTTAATCCTGCTGAATTTGGCACGCGTGGAATGTCCGCTGAAGTTGTGCAACTAAGCATTTGGGTCAATGGTTCACATTTCTTAACTAACTCAAGTTTTTCTTTCGTACCGAACGAAGACGTCATTAATAACATCAAACTTGGCGTCAACCAAACAGTCACTATAGAATACACTGTATCTCTGGCTACATCTGTCAAAATACAGACAACTCCAGTTCCTTCAAATTTCCGTTTGATAAGTTTAGTTCTTATGAAAAATACATTCGCATTGCCGCATACGTTCTCCGGCATTTGCCGAAACATGCCGGCTATCGTAACCTCGATGATACCATTACTGACCCTACCGAGCTTAACGAAGCCGAGCGTCATCTACAGTACTTGGTGAAGGGAGAGTCTTTTGAAACCGAAAGAAGAGATCTTCTTGACAATAAATCTGTTTAACGGAGCAGCCCAATCGCTCCACATTCACGGTTCCTTAGTTCAAATGGGCAAATTCGTTCCTCGGGCCGCATCATGCGGTTAATGGATGTTGGGTTTAACGTAAATTACCCAATCATCTCAGATGCAGGTCATCCCTTCGTAAAACTGTTCCTTAAACACACCCACGTAAAACATTGTCATCAAGGCGTTGAATACCTAAGATCAATTGTCCAGGATCACTACACAGAATTGAAACAAAGATCATCTTTGCGTTCCATCAAAGCACAAAGCCTGAGATGCCGAGAATTCCAAGCTGTACATTGCAACCAATCATGTCCAACTTAACTAAGGAGAGACTTGCTTACCAGTCTGCTAAATTCACGGACACCGGCGTTGACTACTTTGGGCTTTTCTATGTTACTGTACGCCGTGCTACCGAGAAAAGTTGGGGCTTCCTCTTCACCTGTCTCACTACTCGCGCTCTCCAAGTCGAGAAAGTTACATCCATGGACACCAGTTCTTGTGTTATGCGAGTTAAGTGGTTTGTGTCACGTAGGGGTACGCCTTCCAAGATTTGGTCGAACAATGACACTAACTTTATTGGAGCGGAGAAAGAAATCCGAGAAGGTGTCGAAAAGTGGAACATTGTCAATATTGCAGGTGAGCTCGCTCACAATGGTATAAAGTGGTGATTCAGTCCACCCAGTGCACCACATCAGGGTGGTTTCTGGGGGAGGTTGGTACGCAGTTTCAAGTACGTGTTGTATACTATTCATAGCACGCGTCGCCTCACGGATGAGCTACTGCATAATACCTTTGTCTTGTGGAGCATGCTCTCAATTCGCGTCCTTTAACAACCGTAAGCGCTGATCCGTGCAATTTGAACGCTATAACGCCTAACCACCTTTTTCTTTTAGGTAAATACTCTATCGGTATTCCGTCTGTTGTCGGCAATAATGAATTTGACCATCGTAAACGTTACGCCCGTTGGATCAGAGAGTACGTACCGACGTTGAACCGACGCTCTAAGGGGCAGACGCCTGCCAATCATCGCCTTAAGACCGTTGACTTGGTTTGATTAGCTGAGGAAATCAACCCTTGGGGTTACTACCCCACCACTAGGATTGTGGAACTTCGTTACGGCGCCGATAGCGTCGCGCTCTCCGCCTTTTTACGCACGTCAAACGGTTGACTCGTCCGACCGCTTGTAAAACTTGGTCCAGTTTTCTCAACATCGTCTTCCGGGCCGGAGAATGTTACGTAGTAAATGAACGAGTTATTAACCAATCATCATCGAGAAATGAAATAAAATTCTTACACCTTCAAATATGCGTAGAAAGTTCCAAAAAAGTTCGTTTAACCTAATTTTAAGTAAATATAACAACGATATGTATCAATTAAGGTGGTTTTGGGCTTAATATTTTAAGGTTTTCTACACAATTGTTGATTGAATACGAACCAATTTGACGTCAACGACATCAGACAAAAAAATCTGTTAAATGAACATCAAAAACATCAAAAGAGTTGAATTGTACGTCTTAATGCTTATACGTTGCGTACATGTTGTTGCTGTAATGCTTGCTATAATGCAGCTTACATGAATGAATTCAAATATCGAACTACAGTTCTTTACTGAGTTAACAAAAGCTTTGACAAAATGTTTCCTTTTGACAAAAAACGTTTGACAAAAAATGTTTGACAAAATGTTTCCTTTCCTGTAAAAAAACGCCAGTGCAAAACAATTGTTTGAATTTGTATATTGTTTTGCACTGGCGTTTTTTTACAGAAAAGGAAACATTTTTTCAAAATTGTTATGGCGAAAAACTGTGTGAAAATTGAAGAATTCTTAAATTTTGGAATATTTTTTCACAATGTTGCTCTCGAGATGATTGATTTCTGTGTTAAAATTTTACGTACGACTTTGAAGCATATTTTTTAGGTATGTGGTGTTTCCGTAAAAAGTCTCGAGTGCTGAGTAGAAAATAGTTCTCGCGGCTGAACAAGAAACGTCAGAATATAACTAACTGATCTTAGCTGAATATTGCAAAGATTTTTTATTAATGCTAATGTTTTACTTCACTGTCTCAAAGAGAGGTAAACAACAGTTAAGCTCAGCTAGGATTTCTAGGATTTATCGCAGGAGCCCAAATTTAATTTTTGCAGGAGCCCAAAATGATCTGTTCACAACGAATCAACACAAAATTTCTCTCATTAAGCATTGCTAAAAGTAATTTGACGAACATTTTATAAACTGGTTACATTAGCCAGCATTTATAAGAGTCGTTACGTTCCGTTGACACAAATGTATTCGATCTCTGACTAGACGATTTCAGAACCAGTTCTTGAACATTTGCGAATGCAAATTTGAATGCAAATTTGAATCTATGGTCACATTATTCATTATCATTAGAAACAAATATACTAGAATACCAACTATCTAGCGCGTAGATAGCTTATTGTTTAAGATTCTCACATCGTAGCCTTCGTAATGTCACTCCTTGGCAATGATGTAGAAAGCAATATTACCTCTAGCCTTGAAGAAACTGCTACCAAAGTGTCCACTGAATCGCAGGCAAGTTTATGTACAACTTCAGTTCAGATAGTTACCCAAATTGGCTCCTTTTTTGCTACACTATGGAATAGATGTCTAAAAAGCGCTAAGCTTTTACACCAATCAAATAACTCTTGTGGGGAGAATTATGAGCTGAATATACGACTTTTTCAAACTTTTTCGACATATTTTTAAATCAGTTGTTTGTTGTGTTCTCGAATTTGTAACCCCACGTTAGCCCTCCTTTCTTACTTTTCGTCGGATTTCTGAAGTTCTGAAGGCCTCATTTTATTTAATATAACAATAACTGAAGCATAAAAATACTCCAAAATAAAATAAATGCACGGAATTGATTCGAGAAGAACGCTCGAAATTCGGTAATGTCAGTTGTACTTAAAAAGTAAATGCTTTCAAATGGATTCAAATTTAAGTTAAATTGATCTTAAAAGCACCCAAGAGCTTTTTTAAAATTCCTCAACGAAATTAGCAATACCAAGACAATTCATTAAAACTGAAACACGAACTTCAAAACAGAAACTTTTAAACAATTAAAGAGCTCAGATTAAGTGATATTTATAAAAATTTATGACATCATAATTCCGTTAAATTTTTCAGACAGCGTTGTCTGTAGATAAAAATTGCAATAGCTTTTTCTCCTGTTATTGCGAATTACATATACCACATATTTGGCTCGTGTCCAGGCAAAAGAGTCCCAGAAAAAAAGAAACCCAAAAAACAGGCAAAACAGTCCCAGGCATACCAGTCTCATTAATATTGTCGAAAAATTTTTAAAAGCAGTGACGCAACGCATTAGTCAGCAAACCCTAATCACACAATTATGCAAAACTCTATCAATCATTTTAGTATTAATAGTGGGCAATAAACTTGTTGTTAAAGACATTGAAAAGCTTTGTTTTCATTTACAAGCAAACAAAAGACTGTCTCACTATGTATGGCGTCATAATAACAATTGACTTTACCATAGAATTAAATCAAACAAAACAGAAAATACGAATTGCTCAATCTTGTAGACTTTACCATGGAATTAAATCAAACAAACAAAAAATACGAATTGCTCAATCTTGTAGACAGTATTAATAGTGGGCATTAACCACTTAACAATGGCGCATCCTCGGGGCAGTGTTGTATTACAAACTGCAATCAGAGTTCATAGCCATTTATAAGATCCAGCAGATATTCAGAGGAGAAAATTCTAATCGGTGTTGAAGAAAGAGCGTCAATGGCCAAAAATAGTAAACGCAAAACACTATTTGTTGCTGAAAAATACATAAAGATAAAATCAGCGGCAATTGTTCCAGCGTACAACCCAAACCAAAAGACAGTAGCCAAAACGCAGCAACAAAATCGAGAACAAATATGTGATTCCTTGTCACTCAAAGGATTTGAATTTCAAAATATTCGACATATGGATTACAGTGCTTAAAAAATTAATATATTATGATTCAGAGCCCCAAAATGAGAGAATTATCGCTTTTGCAACGCAGCCAGCCCTTAATTTGCTTTTTTTTGATTTTCACGAAATGTGTTTTCTGCACTCGGGTTTAAACCAACAACCTCAGCCAGGTGAAGTAACCAACAGGCAGTTAATGGCATTAACCACTAAGCTAAGGTGATTTTGGTTTTCAGACTGTAAAGAAATTTTGGATCTTTTCTCCCTGTGCACCCACCAACCTAGTGGGTGCATTTTTTTTGCACCCCACCCCCCCCCCCGACGCACCTGCAATATTTTTACATAATGATTAACAATGTAATGGCACGTGTACTATAACTGGGGTTGCATAACGTACGGGGGTTGGGGAGGGGCACAAACAGAAAAGATCAGTGTTTATTGAAATCGAAGTGGCAATTTATTTTTTTGTCTATGTGAGCCATATGATGGTTTCAAGCAGACATCAAGAAATTTAGAAGTGTCCTTTATTAAGTTTCAAAGAACAAAAGAAGAACTTACCTGACGAACTTTGCCAATAAGTAAAGGCCGCCAAACTAAACTCAATACTAGTTCAGTCTTGGCTCTATCATAATCTTATTGACCTATCAATCATATGTCAGAAGTAAATTCTCCCACCAACAAAAACCTGATTCTAACACCCACCGAACTCGAATTAATGAACTCGATTGTACCTAGGCCGTAAAAGATTCTCATGAAATGTTGATGAAAATGGAAAATCACATCGGGGATTCAAAACTAAGATCTATTCACTTGTCAATCAAGTGAAATTTTTTCAGCTGATCTAAATCTTCTCTGTACAAATTTGCATAGATAAGTACTATAAATACAAGTTAATTTTTGTAAATTTTCAGTTCCATGTATCAGTTAAAATTCAGCTCATTGAATTTTTTTGAACCCTGTTACCGACCACGACAATGGTGTCTAGACCAGCTACAGACAGATACATTTTGGATCTACAGAAAGCAGAATCAACTACTGCGTAGATTATGTCTTTTGTGGCAAAATTTCGCGCAGAGAAGAAAGAAAACAAGATCAATATCGATGGTACATTACAGGACCTACAGGTAACCAATTCGTTTCTTAGTATGTGCGGGCAAGATGCAAATAATAAACGTAGGAGCCTAATGAATCCTAGAAATTTGAGACACTTTGTATAAATACATCAGATTGGCGATTCAAAATTATATCGATTCAAAAAAACAAAAAATGCAAAAGCACCAACTAACAACACACAATTTGAATCGTTTGTTTGGCTAGCAAGTTTTAACTAACGAATGATTTCTGATTTTGCGACAAAAATGCTACCCTTAAATGACATGAGAAAAAGCGATTTCTCATGGGGCAAAATGCAACAGAAAACTTTTGCAGACACAAAATTGAATTATGTGCTAACCTACTTGTACAGCTAAACGGCTTACAAAAAGAAGCAACAGTTACTACTGATGCCTCTGAAGAATTTTTTTGCGGGGTTCTTTCCTAAGAAGGACATCCAGTTATATATGTGTAAAGAATATTGATTTCAGTGTAAAGAAAATTAAAACTATTCGAACATAGAGCGGAAAGGACTGGCAGTTGTGTCTATGGTCACAAGATTGAAGCAAATTTTTCTTGGAAGACGATTTAACCTACAGACGGACAACAAACCACTCAAATATCTCTTTGCACCAGACGAGGAGATCCCGAAGACAGCATCAGCAGGAATCACAAGACTGGCCATAGCTCTAATGGGCTTCAACTATGAGTTGAAATAGACACCAGGAGAGCAGATACCCCATGTTGATGCTTTGAGCAGAATCAATTTTGACAAAGACGAATCCGAGAACAATCGAGTTTGCATCGCAATCAATAACATAAACTTCGCTCAGAGTGATTTGGTGATCCAAGCAGAAATTGAAACCGAAATTGGAACAAACAGACTCTTCAAATACACATTGAAACGAATCAAAAGCAACAATTGGAAACAATGTTCAGAAGCGGAAAAAAGGTTCGAACAACAGAAAGATGCAATGACTATACACAATGGAATCATCTTCAGAGGTGTTGTTCCGTTCATTACACCCAAATTACGACACTTGCTTTTGGCAAAAAGGCATGAGACACATCTTGGGAAGAATGCAACTGAGGCATCAGTCAGAATGATAGCATGGCGACCTGGCATTACCCAGGACGTTCAGTCAGCATTTTGTTAGTAAATGTAAGAATTGACAAATAAACAGGCCTAGCCTGGGAAAAACAGTCTCTACGTGGCCAGAAGCCGACTTTTGGGAACAATTCCACATGGACTGGGGTTATGTTAAGGACGAAAGCGATATCTTAGTATTTCTTGACGCGGGTTTTGGCTGGATAGAAGCTTTCCCAGCGGAAAATAGAACATCAGAAACAGTTATATTATATCTTAGTCAAATCTTTGCAAGATTCGGAATATCAAAAACTTTACTATTTGATAATGGTCCTAAATTTGTAATAGGTGACCTTAAACAGTGGTGTGAATCAATGGGAATTAAGAAAATGGAGTCACCGGCCTATCATCCAAGAGCTAATGGACTAGCTGAAAGAGCAGTTCAGACAGTGAAGTGGGCACTTCAAGCATGGAGTCCCAATCTTAATGTGTCATTTGGAGCATTCCTGTAAAGGACACTAATGACCCATCGCAACATTTCAGAAACGAGGAGCAAAACTCAAGTTAAACTCCTGTTGGGACGCAGAGTGTGACTACAAGCAATAGCAGATTTGGACTTGTGCGAACCCATTTTCTTCATGGCCAATGAAAAGACCGAGACAATTCCTGCTACCTTCATCATCAGGAAGGGCTTGAACACATCTTTCATACAGCCCGAAAAATCAACACGGGCTATTCTAGCGAGCGACAACCAAATTGCAGGACTCGACAAGGACAATTTGAAAACTGAAACAGCAGTGGAAGAGACCATATCTGAATCAGAACCACAACTTCAGAACACAGATGGTGAACCTTCAGAACAAGATGAAGCTTCTGCAGCCACGTCATCTTCAGAGCATCAACAACCCGAACCATCAGAGCCTTCACGAACATGAACAAGAAACAGAAAACAACTCGACAGATTTGGAGAATTTATACCCCCAAATTTGCTTGAAAAAGGAGGAAGGATTTGATGGTTCCAAAGATTAATCAAGAAACTTAGAAGTTTGCTTTATTAAAGTTTCAAAGAACAAAAAAAACTTACCTGACGAATTTTGTCGATATGTAATGGCCACACAACTAAACTCGGTTCTAGTTCACTCTTAGCGCTATCATTATCTTATTGACCTATCAATCATATGTCAGAAGTAAACTTGCCCACCAACAGAAACCTGACTCTAACACCCACGGACCTCCAACTAATGAACTCGATTGTACCTAGGCCATATATGATTCTCACGAAATGTTTATTAAAATAGAAAATCAAATCCGGGACACGGAACTAATATCTATTCACTTGTCATGCGCGAGGATTCAAATTTTAAACTAAGGAACAAAAAGCGTTCTAGAAATTTGATAGACACTCGCGCGTTTTAGAGAGGAAGCCCGCTAGTGTGACTTCGAAAAACACAAAACAGCGGCCAACCCCAAAAAAGAGTTGGTAAAAATAAAGTTTATCTCAGGTTTGAGGGACCCTGAAGCAAAACTTAGACTACTAGATGGTAATACAGTAAAACGAGCAATGTCGGTTACTAAAATGACTGATGGTTTACAGTTCAGAAGACAAGCAATGGATTTTGCAAGTTCTTCATCAGATAATAAGCCTTTCACTGTAAAAGCAGAAGTCGGTTTCAACTTCAAAAAAGCCTTTCGAAAACAACTGAAAAATTTACGGCTAATAAAAGCAACAACATGTGCAGTAGGTGTGGAGGTGCGCCACACTCTAGTAGACCCCGTCCAGCTGTAAGTAAAAAAAATGCAACACCTGTGAAAATGTTGGACACTTCTCAAAAATGTGCAGAAGCAAACCCCAATCAAATTCAGGCAAAAACAATAAACAAAATAACTTTTGTGAAGAAGAAAATGTTTCCTCAGAACAAGCATCTCCGCCATCGGAGATGGGAAAGTTTTATACTAAAGAACAAATCTTTATCATGTCCGCGACATGAGAATATATTTTATTGAATTCTGCAAAAAAAAATGCAGGTAGACACAGGTGCAGATAGCACAGTGATACTATCAAAAATATGGACTGAGCTTGGTAAACCTGTTGCATGGTAAAAAAAAGGACATCTGGAAGCTTTTGATGGTCATCAAATTAACGCTTCTGGTGTCACTCACTTGTGACGTTGATTGGAACGGAAGCATGCTCACACAAAAACAACTGGCAATGGTGCAGTCTGATAAAAAATTTGGACTACTTGGTAGAGACTTTCTACGCAAGCACGGTGTGAACAACATCAAAACCGATCACCTACCCGCTGTGAAGGGTTACAAAGCTCTTATGAAGCTGATACCAGGATCACAGCCAATATTTTGCAAAACCAGATAAAAACCTCTACCTCTTCAAAACAAGGTCACAAAAGCTGGAACAGATGTTTGGCAGGACATCCATGAACCAGTACAGCCATGAGGAGTCACTAATGCATCTCCAGTGATGTGACAGAGAAAGCATAGTAGAGAACTGAGACTTTATGTGGACTTGAAAGTGCATATCAATGGAAAGGTCATGGATGAGGACTACTCAATACCAGACATGGAAAAGATCTTCCGCAACCTACATGGGGCCTCATACTTCGGCAAAATTGACGTCTCAGATAACTATTTTCAAATTGAACTTGATGAAGAGGCAAAATATATATGCACAACCAACACATCTCAGGGACTGTTCAAGATGTGCAGATTACCTCAAGGACTGAAAAAATCTTCCTCAATCTTCCAAAATTGCGTCGAATTGGCACTCAAAGGAATCATGGGCGTTGTGATCTTTCAAGATTATGTGTTGGTGTATATAACGACCAAGGAGCAGTTCGCCAAAAGAATGCTTGCAGTCAACAGTCGACTATGTGAGAAAAATTTTACTATTAATGAGAAAAAATCTAACTGAGAACTAGTCGATAGCGTTAGTTGTTTGGGATACTCCATTTCAATCGAGGGAATAGCACCAGATTCCAGACTTATTGAAAAAATAAAATATGCAAAAGCACCGACTAACAACAAACAACTTGAATCTTTTGTTGGGCTAGCAACTTTTAACTGATGAATGATTCCTGATTTTGCGACAAAAAAGCTACCCTTAAATGACTTGAGAAAAAGCGATTTCTCATGGGGCAAAGTGCAAAATAAAAACTTTGAAGACAAAAAAAATTATGTGCTTGTCCACTTGAACAGCTATACAGCTTACAAAAAGAAGCAACAGTTACTACTGACGCCTCTGAAAAAGCCTTTGGCGGGGTTCTTTCGCAAGAAGGACATCCAGATATATATGTATCCAGAAAATTGACTTCAGCGGACCAAAACTATTCGAACATAGAGCGGAAAGCATTGGCAATTATGTTTGAGGTCACAAGATTGAAGCAATTTTTTTGGAAGACGATTAAACCTACAGACGGACAACAAACCACTCAAATATCTCTTTGCACCAGACGAGGAGATCCCGAAGACAGCATCAGCAGGAATCACAAGATGGGCCATAGCTCTAATGGTCTTCAACTATGAGTTGAAATAGACACCAGGAGAGCAGATACACCATGTTGATGCTTTTCGCAGAATGAATTTTGACGAATACGAATCCGAGAACAACCGAGTGTGCTTCGCAATCAAAAACATATATTTCGCTCAGAGTGATTTGGTGACCCAAGCAGAAATCAAAACCCAAACTTTAACAAACAGACTCTTCAAATACACATCGAAGCGAATCAGAAGCGGCAATTGGAAACAATGTTCAGATGCGCAAAACTCCAGTTAAACTCCTGTTGGGACGCAGAGTGTGACTACAAGCAATAGCAGATTTGGACCCATTTTCTTCACGGCCATTTTCTTCACGGCCAGTGAAAAGACCGAGACAATTCCTGCTGCCTTCATCATCAGGAAGGGCTTGAACACATCTTTCATACAGCCCGAAAAATCAACACGGGCTATTCTAGCGAGCGACAACCAAATTGCAGGACTCGACAAGGACAATTTGAAAACTGAAACAGCAGTGGAAGAGACCATATCTGAATCAGAACCACAACTTCAGAACACAGATGGTGAACCTTCAGAACAAGATGAAGCTTCTGCAGCCACATCATCTTCAGAGCATCAACAACCCGAACCATCAGAGCCTTCACGAACATCAACAAGAAACAGAAAACAACCCGACAGATTTGGAGAACTTATACACACAAACTTGCTTAAAAAAGGAGGGAGGATTTGATGGTTCCAAAGATTAATCAAGAAACTTAGAAGTTTTCTTTATTAAAGTTTCAAAGAACAAAAGAAAAACTTACCTGACGAATTTTGTCGATATGTAATGGCCACACAACTTAACTCAATTCTAGTTCACTCTTAGTGATATCATTATCTTATTGACCTATCAATCATATGTCAGAAGTAAATTCGCCCACCAACAGAAACCTGATTCTAACACCCACCGACCTCCAACTAATGAACTCGATTGTACCTAGGCCAAATATGATTCTTATGATTGATGAAAATAGAAAATCACATCCGGGACTCGGAATTGAGATCTATTCACATGTCAATCATTTCAAAGTTTTTCAGCTAATCTAAATCTTCTCTGTATTTTTTTGCATAGATAGTTACTATAAATACGAGCTAATTTTTGGTATATTTTCAGTTCTATATTTAATTTAAAGTTCAACTTATTGAATTCTTTTAACCTGTGTTGTCGACCACGACAAGCCCATTAATTTGTCTCGTTTTTGGACTGCTTTACGGGCGCAGTTTTGTCTGTTCACCTTTCGACTGCACTTTTATGGTAACTAATCGTCTAGTATAAAATCTAAGAATCTGCTTAATCAAAAGTTCGTAATGTTGCTATGTGATGATGTGAGGGGTCCACAAGTCAGCCTTAACGAATGATTCAGTTGTTATTGAGAAAACTCAAACTTTCTTGTAGAAATTGGGTCGGCATACCTTAGATAGTAACAGCTATGAGGTCACAAATTTCAGCTCTCTATACTTCTTTGGACCTAATTTTAACACTTTATTGATTTATCAATTTTAGTATACGTTTCTTGCATGTATCTTTTTATTTCTTCAATACACATTTCGTACAATTCTTAAAATGGGCGCAATAGTGGTCTAAAATGGCCGACATTGGTCAGCGCAAGAAGCCATTCGGAAGGCGAAAAAATATTTAACAATTGATTTGTCGAGATGATTTGTGCTTATTACTTGCGAATAGGAAAAAATTTTCCTGATTTCTGCAAGTCATTTTAAAAATATAAGAAAATTGTAAAAAATGTGGTTCCTTTCGGTGCCCCCCCCCCCCCCCGCGCCGCAAAGCTTACTGGTTGCATATTCTTTTCACTCCCAGACGGACATGCTATGTGTTACATTGATTTACTATGTAATGGCACGCGCTGTGGGGGTGCGTAATGTACTGGGTGCAGTAATGGAAAAAATTCTAATTTTATTTCTCCTTCTCGGGGTACAAGTTTTAATTTACAGCAGGTTTTAACTTTGAACATTTGATGCCATTTCACTATAATTGTCATCTAGTTAACAAAATGTCCAAGTCTTTTGTTGTTCCAAAAGTCTTCAGTTGGTTCTTGCTCTTGTTTGATATCTTTATTCCTTGTTTAAGCAGAACTCGCAGGCAAGCGATTTTTTAACAGTGAAAGCGTTAATAATGGTGAATAATTGAGAATAAGACAGAGGTGTCAAAATATAATTTTTATTGTCGGCATATTAGAATTGAGCAAATTTTAATACTGTTTTCCAATGGGTTGATTGCTCAACAAATTCTCCGTGTCCTAAAACAGGATGTGAGTGCTAACGTATATTTTAGTTACACAAATAAAGTTACGTTAAAAGATAAAAGGTATGTGTTTTCGGAGGAAACGGATCTCACATTTGATTGTGATAGATTCATATCAAGTCAACGGGCCACTGAGGCATGACCATGGCCCACGTAGCACGGCTAGATAAAGTAAAATAAATAATCTGGAATTAGTCTATGTCAAACTTAGAATAATTGAACGCATAAAGTTAGTGTTTAAAATGTCTCAATTAACCAATCAGATTCATCCGAAATTCTATATTTTGGTACGTCTACTTGTTGATAAGTCACCAACCATTCAACTGGAATGAGGATTAATCATAAGAATGTGTAAGATAAGTATATGATGTTAAGTATGTAATAATTTCTACATAGTAACAATCGATATGGCAACATAAATTAAATTCTAAGTCGGGTAATACAAAAACGGTGAAGGGGGCAGAATGGATCCAGAAATTCTACGTTAGTTCCCATGTTTTTTTTCTGGACAGAATGTTGAACACGATGTATAAATCTTTTAGGCAGAATGGATCCACTCAATCTTCAACAATGACAGAATGACTATTCTTCAAGTGCTGATGAATGCCAGTAAAGATGACAGAAGATACTGGGTAAACTTCGAGCTGCCCATCACTGGGTCCACTGTTCTACATCACTTAGCCCAAACGGTAACAAATTTCTGAAAGTTGTAGCTCATTAGTGCTCGATGGTTTCATTAGCCTCAATGCATATAGGAAAATACCAGAGGTGATTTAGCATGCAAATTCATAACAAAAGTGGCTCTCTCCTATTTTACCCCCACTTGGTGGGGCTGGAATTCTCAATACGGTAACTATATCGGGTTTTGTATAATGCTGACTGTAGGGGGAACCAAAAACAAGTGTAATTAAACGAATGATTGGATGTGTGCTTTTTTCATAAAAAGAGACCGATCTATGGTTTGAATTGAGAAAAACCTTTTTCAAAATAGGATAACAAAGGAATAAGTTTTTGACTTCATTACAAAAGATCTTTAGTTTTGGCGTTCTTATTTTGGTTGTTTCTATATTGTCCTCTAATGGGTGCACTCTGAAACATTCCAAAAACAGCTGACATTTTTTAAATATGGGTTTTGCAGTTGTTGCTGGAAACTTAAGGACAACTCCTGAATATGTGTTCTTCATAGTGCTTTTGTGGCGCCTCTGTTGACAACGTTGCCATAAAAAAGTGGCTCATTGTCATCCAGGTGTAGGTCCCTGACCGAAGCAACTTCTGTTCGGAACAGCTTCAAACGCACAAGTGTGCATCGAGTTACACTTTGGAGAAAAATTCAAATATACTAAGTTTTGCGCCATGATGTGGCATGTCTGATGCTCTGATTAGAGGTCATTGTGGTCTGGGGCTGTCTATTGAGTGGCTATTGCGGTCTGATCCAGTCTGATCATAGGGTTTGAGAACAGTTATTTTCTTCGGTGAAGTCAACCTGCCATTGCCTTTTAAAAAGTTTATAGCCTAAAAGTTTTTAAAATGCTTGCATTAGAAAAAGTTCTTATGATAAAATATGAATATTCAAGGAAAACAATTGAAAAAAATTGTTCGAAATCATTGATACAGAAGTCTGTCGGTCTTTGATTTTGCCTTGTATCTACTCACCCAGCTAAATCAACAACTTCATGCAGGCAAAAAAGTATTGACTAATAATTTTCCGGGCAACACGCTGTTGTCAGCATTTGAGTCTCAGCATTTGAGTAGGACTTTGAAATGGGCATAGATCAAATTATCCTGACCGCATTGTGTGATCTTTCCACGCAATCAGGTCATAGTTTAAACTTTCATCAGACAGTTAAGTCTCTAAAGTGACCCTATGAAATCATTCGAATCATCGAGGTTCTGGTCGCACTATATGCACCAGAGGTTCAGCTTTGTCCGGGTCGAGGTTCCAGACAGATGAGACCTCCAAGACTTCTCAGACGCCAACGAGGCGTTTCTATCACTTTTAACCACTTCTCAATAGATGATTTACGTTTTTGCATTGCCCCTATATTGGTTTGGGTTTCATATGTGCCAATGGATAATCATTTGTTGTAGCACAGAGGGGTACGTAATGATTAGCTCTATGCATACTTTAATATTAATGTTTTGTTCCAGGTTGACTTGGACATGATAACAAAAATAATGAATTGGAAATGTGGAGCAGACTTCTCAAAGAAGAATCAGGTACAATTAAAAAGTGTGTCCTATCACTTCTTTGTTTTTCCTTTGATCCATTCTGATGCCTCAAACTCAAATTTGTCAAAAATTGCTTCTGATCAGACGAAAACGCACTCCAAGGCCTCCTGGAATCGTCCCATCGCGCGTTTGGGGCGTCCTCTGATCAGACCATCGCAGACTGAAGTGACCTCTGATCGGACAAGTTAAAGACAACTGTCCAAACTTTCGTACGATCAAAGAGTTTTCCAGACCATTTAATTCGAGCGCACCAGGCGCAGGTGTGCACTCGAAGATGATCTGATCAGAGGTCACCTCAGTCTGAGCACCTGGATCTGAGATCAATTTTGCAAAAGAGCAGCAAACGCCTGCATTGGTAGTTTGAGAAACCGAGTTAGGGGGCTTAGGTCTGGCGCTATGCGATGCGGGATCATTTTATCATTTTTATTTTCGTTGAAGCTAGGCGAGACACCACTTCATTTACTGGCCGCTGCCAAAGGATTCCAGGCAATAAGGAAGCAAATGCTGGCCAAATTGTTGTTAGAGTGCACTGTAAGCCAGCTGAACCCTCTCACCAGGGACATCTGGGGCAGAAGGGCTGTGGACCTACTCCCATTACATGAAAGACGACACCTCTGCCGTATGATTGTATTTTCGGCTACCAATTAACTTCGACACCCACACCATATCGCAAACCTGACATTTTAAGGCTTGCCGCGAAACCCAAATAAACGAAGCTAAATTATTTGCGAAGCGAAGACGTTTATTGACATAAAAAAATTTCCGTTTTTTCCCTGTTTGAAGTTAGAATCCGAGGCCATTGTCCCGTACTATATCACTCCTGATTCATCATATCTCACCTTTGAATCATCCAATCAGTGTTGTTTCTTTGTATCTCAAGCGTTAATTTCAGTTCAGATCTTGGCAGATCAAAGCCAACATCAAAGAAATTTTTCATGAATCTGGAATCGGCATAACTTTTTTCGTTACATTGATAATAGGAATACGAGGGTTCATAATATATTAGAGTGATTATAAGTTTTCTTGAAATTCCAGGAATATTTTATGTTCATGCTACACAAGACATGTTAAAAAGTTTTGAAAGATCCAAGGACATCAATTATGTACTTTAAATTCAAGGGTCACCATCATTTCTTGAAATTCCAGGCACATTACATTTGTTCTCAAATACAAGGCAAAGTTTTTAGATTTGCATAAGCTTCAAAAATCTTCTAAAAATACAAGTCACGCAATATTTTGGTTGAATTCCAAGGAAGTTTTGTTTTTTCAAAAGAAATTCAAGTGTCTTTGAATGTATTACCAAATTTATAGATTTTCCCAAATTTTTAGGAACATTCTTGGGATTGGGAGAAGACGACACTGTCATCTTTGCGGTGCCAGTTGACGACGATATAGGTAAACAGACTTCAGGTCAAAATGTTTTATCTATTGTTTGCCAGAAAACTGTCGCGGTTTGAGTAGCTTTAAATGTTTTCTAATCAGAAAACGCCCCGGTTTCACAACTATGGAACGTTGTTTACGATACCATGGTTATAAGAAATACAAAGTTAACTACACATCAGTCCAAAAAACGAATAAGGGCGTGTGCAAAAATAATTGCGAAAAGCCCGAAAACATGGACAAAAAAGATGAAGCTGAGAATTAACTGTGATCGGAAGTAAGCAGCAACGATTTAAAGAGTTAATCTAACACCCAAATTGAAAAATCTAGTTGTTCCGACCCCTCTTGAAGGGGAGGAACTATATACTCAAATGGCTTTTTTGTTCAGACAATTTTGGCCGATCGATTTATTCATCGTAGAGAAATGTTAGTGGTATCATAAAAAAGCTCGCCCATTATAGAATTCGAAATTAGAAAGGTTTTTTAAATTTCGATTTTGTCTAGTAGTTATCGAGGTTTAGAGTTTTGTGTGAACGCGTGATATTTGGGATGCTTTTGTTAACTTTTAGGGGAATTTCGTTCAAATTAGGAGTTTTTTCTATAAAAATAGTGATTCAAAATTTTATTTCACTCCACAATTGAATCAATCAATTTTTTACTCCTAATAGACAAAAGGCGATAAGAAAACTAATTCTGGTCTCATGGGGAAGTTTACTATCAAGAAAATTCGAATTCTAATTGAGAGCTCCTTTCTAAGAAAACTTTTCATAATTTTTTTTGTTTTTTAAGTCACCTAGAGATTAGTCAGTTTTCATATCAACAAATTCCGTTAATGACAGACCTCATTTACAATCAAATGAAGCCCAAAGAACAAAATCTTTGTTTTCAGGGAATCGCTTATCTTTTTTCGGCTTCGACTCTGAGTTTTAGTAACTTTAATTGAAAATTTGATTTTTTTTTTAGGTTTTACAATATTTTTGGAGTCTTATGGCATCAACTCGTTGACTAAAGAAGCAATAGGTTTCGAAAAAAAACTAAATGAACCTATCTAGTTCTTTAAATGGACAGCTAATGGCCGTTAAGACTTTGAAAAAAGGGTTTCCGGAAAATTTTTTCAGCATTAACCAGTCATAAATCTATTTTCGTGAACTGCAAGTCAGTCTCAGTAATTACTGGACCCATTTCCTTCCTACTGCAACAAAAATCAATCTGGTTATCAGTTTTATATTCTAACTATGGTTCACTTGATTTCAAAGCCACAAGATTTCGAAAAAAATTTTCTAATATTTTCGATGTTTTCGTATTATTGGTTCCTTTTGAAATCTTATCACATTATCTTAATATTGATAGCTCCCATTGGTTTATAGTAGACGCTCAATAGATCATAGATAAAATTTGTAGAGAAATACGCATGGTTTAAATGACTTCAACACTTTCTTCGCGCACTTTTCTAATGAATTTTCGGTTTTCGCCTCTATTTTTTGTTGTTCTCATAGTCAAAAGACTTATTGTGATTTCTTTTTGATTACCTATGCTGGACAAACATCCTTTTTGTCCCATTGATGCAAGACAGAGCATATTTATTGACATCTTTTGAAGGCTACTGAATTTAATGGCTGTAAAGACTTAAAAAATGTTTCTTCGGAAATTTTTTTGAACATTAATTAATCGTAAACTCATTTTCGTGAATTGTAATTCGGTCTCAGTAATGACAGGAACCCGCTCTCTTCTTTTGCTACCATAAATGTGCTTCATGAAAGTAACCCGTTCTCTTCTATTGCTACTATAATTGTTCTGTTTAGAGGTTTTATCTTATAGTTATTGGTTTTATGATTTCAATGCCACAAGTTTTCTTATTTTTTTTTAAAAATTTTTGGATAACTTTTTCGTAAATTTGGTTGTTTTTGAATTGGTATCTCATTATTATAATATTGAAAGTTCCCATTGGTGTAAGGAAGACGTTCAACGAATCTGAAATAAAAGTTTCAGAGAAAAACTGATGGTTGAAATGGCTGCGACACGCTTCCTACTGAATTTTTATTTTTTGCCTCTATTTGTTGTTGTTTCCATAGTAAAAAAACTCAATGTGATGTTGTATTGGTGATTTACGAATTACCAACAACCCTGTTTTCCCATCGAGGCATTATTTAGCGTTTTTATTGATTTCCGTTGAAAACTATTGATTATAATGACTGTAAGGACTTTAAAAATAACTTTTCAAAATTTTTTTTGAACATTTTTATCTTAAACATATTTTCGTGGGTTGTAAGTCAGTCTCAGTATTGAAGACGGGAACCTTCCGATTTCTTGTACTGCAACTCTTTTTGTTCGGCATAGAGGTTTTATCTTCTAACTATTGGTTTTATGACTTCGATGCACGAGTTTTAATTTTTTTTTCAATTTTTAATTTCTGGATTCTTCTTATTGTAATTTTATTTCCTTTTTAAACCTTATTTTAAACCAGATTATCTCAATATCGATTGCTCCCATTGGCTTAGATAAGTCGTTGAAGCGATCATAGATAATGTTTTTAGAGAAACGCTTAGGTTTATATGGCTCGACACTTTCTTCTCGCACTTTTCTACTGAATTTTTGGATTTTGCTTGCATTTGTTGTTGTTTTCATAGTCAATGACTTGTTTTAATGTCTTATTGATGACTTATGAAATACCAACATTGTTGTTGTCCCATCCAGTCATAGTTTAGCGCATTTTTTGGCTTCCCTTGAAATCTATTGAATCTAATGGCGTTGATACGATGAGTTGTCTCAAAAATTTCGTGGTTTTAGTGTGCATGGTCATTTTTGTGTTTTTTTTTGAAATCATATTGTTAAAAAAGAAGAATTTAATTGCTGTTGAGGAATTAATTGGAAATAGAAAATTTTGTAATGAAAGTTTGTTATTTTTAATGGCTTTTCGCTCATCACTTTTCTCGCTGGTTTTTTTTTGAATTTACTGTTTTTGCCTGTTCTTCATTCATTATGTAGCCGTAAAATACTGACTGGTCTCACAGCTTGAAAATAAGTATTGGATGAATGCTGTTACCCGATGAAGTGAGTTTATAGCGAACAGTGATAAAGTTTATGATATTATACATTTAAAAAAATTTTCACTTTTTTTTCAGTTTTCGTTGTACTTGTCATAAACTTTTAACTTATTCTCACCATTAAGGGCTCCCATCCAGTTCTTTGTATTCCAAACATTTACATGCTTTCTGATTTCATGTCGTAACTGATGTTTTTGTTTGTTGGAGAATATGCGTTTTCATAAAGTTTTTGAGAGTGGATTAAATGTTTCCTTTTCTCTTCTTTTAGAAAATTCGCGTAATAATAGATCCTAATGATTTTCAAATCTGACCCAAATGAACTTATCAATTTCTTCAGTATAATCCCATTTGAAATAGTATTAAAAAAACTGAAATGAAAATACATATTTTTTTGATAAAAACTAATGACTTTAATGGCTTCAATAATTTGTTTTCGCAAAATGTTTGTAATTTTTTGAGTTTTTCTTTAGTCCGTTCCCCATGGATTAGTCTAACTAAAGGCAGGTGCCCTGGGTTTCATAATGAGGTTTTACTAAATTTATCAAGATTTATTTCGTTATAAGCTAATGATCTTCAAGACTTTTGAAATTATTTGTTTAAGTGTTCATTGATTTTTGAATTTCGCCTCATTATTTCTTCTCTTTGCCGACTTGTTACCTGGACTCATTAAGGAAAATTACCAACTGCTGTATAGTTAGGAAAAATTAAGCTTGTGCAGTTAAGGTTTTATCGGATTGCATTTTGACGTCGTTACTAGGTGCTTTTAAATTTAGATATTGAGTTTTTGCCTTGAAATTTCTGTTTTTGCTTATTTTGTTGTTTGTTTTTTTTTCTCGTAATCTTTTTAACGGCAGATCTCGTGAGTGTTGTAATGAGGCATCGCATTATGTAATTCAATTAGTTATTAGGTTTTGTAACGAGTTTTTTAAACTGAAACATCTAATTTTATCTCTTCATTTGGTTGACAATTAAGTCAAAAATGTAGATGAGCTCGGGTCGGAACATCATGTGCGAACACACATTAATGAGCCTCCAATTTTGATAAGAAAGGGACAGCGTGTTGTCGGATAACTTATATTACAGGTATTTGCCTATTTAGATGAAAATGCGCTCCAAATGTCGGCGGAAATGAAAGGATCGAAAAGAGAGAAATTTCGCAGGAAGTTAGTACAATTTGCTACGATTTTATGAGTTCTGAATTTGTGCGAAATATCTAAATTAGAAGTAAACATAAATGTTGATCACTTAAAATCGTTTTGATAGAATCAGTGAGATGGGATCAGTGAAGGCGACAAATAAAACGAGCGGCAACAGTAGGAAAATCAGTGAACTATTTCCTCAAAAGTCATCTCAGTACAAGAAGCAGAAAGCGAAACTAGACAGTGTATGTAATATCCTTTATGGTAGACATTGTTTGTCGGATCTATTCGATTTGTACCACTTCGCCACGGCGTGTTTAGAGAGTACATAATACTTTCAACCAGCTATGCTATCAATTAATATGCAATGGTACGTGTTCTATAACCTGTTCAAGCATTTTGCTTCACTTGGCCTATCGGCATCGTTTAAATACTTTCATATTTCGATACGCGAAAAAGAAGTAGCTTAATATACACAAGCGGTAATCCAAATTATTAGTTATCTCAATAGATGTGCTAAAACCCTACTTTTATTTCATGAAAAAGAAAAGGCCGTTCTCTTTGTACCAATTTTTGATTTCAGGGCTTGAACCTAATTTTAATTGAGGTCAAAAGAGCGTGATAGCCACCAAATTATAACCGCTGTAGCCAGTACAAATTTGCAACTTCTATAAAATATACGGCTCCTGTGCTGACAGAACTGGACAAGCAAAACTGCGTGCTTTTATGAAGCGTAAAGTCTTACTTGTAAAAACAAAGTTTCAACCCCCAAAATTGGGGTTGGAAAAAAAATGTCGCATGTTTTTTTTCTATCTTTTGTGACTGGGGGAGCATGTGGCCAGTTAACGGAGAAATAATTTAGGTACTGGAGCCCCAACCTCTCTATTACACTGAGTGTCAAATTTTACCCATGAACAGAAGCGCCCGATGCCAGTTTGTGGACCCGACTGTTCTTCAACACCCTGACCTTGATATAAACACACCCGATACTGACAGTGACTATTTCAAGATCTCGACCAGCCACGAGTTCTCCGATTCGTTTAAGAAGAGTCAACTTGCGGCCGCCTCATCTCAGAATGAAATGAAAGCGGGGAAGGAAAGCAATGCGGACAAAATAATGAGGTCTTTCAAAAACATGATGAACTAAATTTCGGTAAATAGAAGAACGAAATTGGAGCAACCGATTATTAACTGCAAGGTTTTGACATCGAGTGTATTAAAATTGATTTTAGTAGTTTTTTGTTAAAATTTTTGTGGCATTGAACACAGATTTTGCAGTTCACAAAACAAATTATGATGGTTAATTTGACTGATAACTAAGCCGCTATCAATTCGAAATGCTAAATAACTGAGGAACTACGTTTTCTAATCACTGGTACAGGGAATAACAATTTAGGAACCAAACTTAGAAAACAAAATCAACACTAAAATAATGAGATTTGGTGCTAAACTAGAAGAACCAGTCAGAAATTACGGAGCTTAATTATTCAACACAGAAGTTAGTATAAGATGTTTTTATGAAAATTTAATGAAAAATTTCATGAAAATTTAATTCCATAGAACTCCCTTTTATGAAAGTTCTCTGACTACAACTTTTCAAAAACGCCATAATATGAAGTTGTAATTTTATAACTTTTTGAATTATGGGGTCAACCCGAGTAGGTCCTGCCTGCTTTCAGTTCCAGACATTACGAAAAGTTGTATTTCTGTAAGAGTACTTCGAAATACATAACAGGCGCTTCTTTTTCAGTCGAAATACTAAAAGATGTATATTTCTCCTTCAAATCATTTTTCCATTCAAAAAGAAAAGTCTTGTAGGTATAACCAGTCTAAAACTTACCACTGAAGTAATTACGCACTGCAACACTAAAAGATAATAAACAACAGTTTAATAATATACTGCTTAATCATTGTATGCAAAAATTACGTAGGATTCGATAAAGTTTAAGAAAGGCAACCAAACTAAGTGGTCCTCAATAATTCCCATATTACTGCACTAATCAAATGGTTCTCTGCGGTTAGTTTTTTTTTAAGTTACAGATCAGCAAGAGCTTATTATTTTAGATGTTGTAAAAAATTTTGTAAGGCCTTTGACTTCAGGTTTGTATATATTAGGTTATTTCAATTAGGTTAGGTTAGATTATTTTGGTATTTGAGATGCGTAAACGAAAAAAATTACTGAACAAAAGCACATTGAGCTGTCAACATGTTTCCATTACTCAGCAAAACTGTGTATGAGAGAGTTAGAAACTTAAAGCTTTTAAGCTTAAAAAAATCTTTTAAAAAGAAATCAAGGTAATACCGTGTCGCAAATATAGCTACCCCCATGTAGCAATTTTTATAGGATTTTTACAAAAGTTAAAGAAGCTGCACTTATAGTGATCATTGTTTGGTTACGAAATTTGTGAACACCGTCCGACCACCCACCAACAAGTTATCAACACTTAAATGAACGTGACTGTAACCTCCAAAAAGAAAAGTGAACTTTACGTTGGAACTGTGAGCGTGTTGTTACAACAGTATTATTAAGAATGGTTAAGAAATGTGCTGTTATTAACACTGGAAATAGGATATTTTTGCAAAACAGAAGATATCACCTAAAAAGGTAACTGTATAATTTGCTAAATAGTTGGTGAATTGACCTCACAATTGTGAGTGCAAACTAATTTGGGCAAGAAATTCTTAATTTGTTTTCAGATTTAAACACCACAAAGTTCCAGAGGCAACAAAAAGCGTTGCTGTGGCTTGGAAATGGTGAATTGCTCATTGACTACTTGGCTTGACCTGATGGTTTTTCGAGGGATTGTGTAGTTTTTTAAGAACTTTCAAATTATTATAGTTTTAGCGTCAGGATGTTGCTTAGAAGCCATGCTCTCGGACAACCAGTGTGCAAAAAACGCCACCAAATGGTTCTTTTCGAGCCATCGAATAAATTCGAAATGGTTAAAATATGAATTCCACAAAAATTATTGTCAAAAATTTTGCCTTGTGCAGTTTTGATCAAATCGGATTTTTCAGTTTTGTCAGCTCGCAATTTTTTGACCTGCAGAGAATTTCACCTAATAATGTCTAATACAAAAGAACTATTTCTGAGCAGCAGAGGGCAGTTAGCGTAGAAAAAAATTGCACCTGCTTCAATAGTTCGAAACTTTCGATTTATTAAATTGGACAATTCTTCCTGGCAACAGCATCTCCTCGCTGTAAAGCCTAACAACAAATCTTCCGAATAACTAACAGAAGAAGTACAACAGCCTTTTAGAATCTACTGTAACATTTTACTTGACTTGAGGAAACGAGCCAGGAAATTTCAGTTCTCTCTTAAAAAATGTCAACAACGAGGCTTGTCAATGTGCGTTCGCACATAAAGTTCCGACCCTGCTCATCCATATTTTTGGCATAAATGTCTACCAAATAAGCAACATATAGAAAACCCCCAAAAAATGAAGTTTTTTTTCAAAAAAAATGTGTATGATTGCCTCCAACGCAAATAACTCAGTAGAGTAAACAATGCCACATTACTTTGAAGAGATCAGTCATTGTTAAGAGAGCAAATCAAGACAAACAACAAAATCAAACAACAATAACAACAAACATTAATTACATCCAAATCTTTATAGCCATTTAAAAAACTGATAACAAAGCACAATATCGCCGGATAAACTGAAACTAAACAAAATACTTTCACTAGAGAAGATATGCGACCACTCCATAAAAACGCCCGGAAACAATTAGACAAAAAAGAACAAAAAACAGCAAAGATAAAAAATTGGCTTATACTTGTCAAAACAATTAAATTCAAAGTAACGAAAACAGTTAGATAGCAATTGAAAACATTCAACATGTTTATAATCACATACGCTTCTATAGGAGAGCTTTATGAATTAATATCAATCGATTTGTTTATGCGGTAAGAAAAAGAACAACAAATGGGGACAACAAAATAATTCAATTAGAACTTGCAAGAAAACGCTGTCTAAGTTATATTTCGCCCACAAAATATGTTCAATTGAGCCTTCCTTGAATGCCAAAAATGTGGTATAGGACATCTCAAAAAAGATAATAGGTAACAAGAAGACAAAAAAAGAGAAGAAGGACAAAAATAAGTGACTCTTGTTTTTCTTTTTGAAGACAATTATGTTCATAGTCATTGAAGCCATTAGCTACAAAAAGAAATACTTAAATAGGTACATCTGTTCGTCCATAGGAAGCACTTGCGACCTGCAACTATTTAGAATATGTCTTAGGTCATCAAAAAGAACTTTAAATATAGACAGAAAAATCAAAAATCGCCTTAATTTTCTTGCAAAAAAGTAGTGTCCAAGCCAGTAAATTCATAACAAATTTTTTATAGAAGCATCGAATATTGTACAGTTGTTACTTCTGTCGATGACAATAATGTCATATGTGACTTCTTATTAACAAGACTAATTTTTTTTTCAAAAACAAATCTTTCCAATGTCATGAAAGTCATCAGCTATCTACTCAAATCAGAAGAAAAACTCATTTATATCTCCATGAAAAACTTCTGCGACCTGTCATTATCCATGTAATTTTACACGGCTGAAAAGACAAAGTAGAAACGACACTTAAAGACAATTGTAAATAATTAATTAAATTCTTCGAGAAAGGAGTTTCGAAGCCGTTATAACCGTAATATATGGCTTTCAGGACTTTTATACGTTCAATTGTGCCGTTTTTTGAATCCAATATTGTATTCTGTGAATTGTCAACAATTTTATAATGTGAAAAATTGGAAAAAAACTGTGGAAAAAGGGCCTATACTAAAAAATCAAAAGAAGTTGTGAAATCTAGTAGTATCAAAGCCATAACTTAACGCGTAAAACCATAAGTTAACGCGTAAAACCGCAAAGCAGAAAAAAAAACAATTCGGTAGAAAAAATAATAAGAAGAAGCATTCTTTTTTTAATGCTACAAGTATTTACAAGTTTATTTTATATTAAGCTACAAATTGACTAAAATAAGAGAAAAGTGGTTGCAAAGTTCAATAAGCCATTGTTTATTTAAAAATCAAACATTTGTAAAATTCAAAACGACCATAACCTTTAAAGTAAATAAACTAGATACACTAATTTTGAACTAATAAGGAAATCATTTGGACCTATCAACAGTGAGCTTTGAATTGAATTGTTCTGTTTTTTAAATATCACAAAAAAAGATCAATTTTTCTGAAAAAAAGACCGACTGATTACAATCCGAATTGTTTTTGGATTGTAACAGTCCAAGATTGGACAAAAACCAGCACTGCTATTGCTGTTCGTCTCTTTAGAACACTAAATTGTTTCGAATGTTTTAAATTTTGATAATTTGTTAGTTAAAAGGCCAAAAATAAATGCTGCGTTTTGATAATCATAGGGTAAAGTTAGCAAAAAACTTAAAAATATGGAGTCCAGACTACTCTTAATGGAAGTGGAAGTAAAAATACCTCTTTTTGTAGTTTACAAAGGTTGTGTTTGTTATTCCTGGGTGTGTACTTCCGCCTAATTTAATTAAAGTGGACTAAAGAAGCCTACTTCGGAAAACTCTTGATGAAAAAGGCTGAATTTTGAAATGTTTAGCCAAATATTTAGTCAAAAAAGTTAACAAAATAGTCAACAATACTTTTTTTGTCTCTAAACATAAAACCAACAGTACTATTGTTGACATTTTTTTCCAAACTTTTGCAAGAAAGACGAAATTGTAGGCGAAATTAAGAAAAATGCGAATGAAAACAACCGAAATCCGTCTATTATTCACAAAACTTCAAAACTCGATATCTCCCTGAAAAATGCAAATTTCAAAAAAAATCTTTTAAAATCCATATTCTGCGCTGGAGGGGCTTTTTAATGACACCACTGGCAACTCTCCACGATGAATATATCGATCGGTCAAAATTGTCTGAACAAAAAAAAACCCATTTGAGTATATAGTTCCTCCCCTTCAAGAGGTGTCGGAACAATTACACCAAAGTTTGACAATTTAATGATTCATATCTAACGCAGAATCGCCTTTAGTCAAAACATAAGTAACTTAACGCATTACAATTGGAATTTCCAAAAAACTCTTTTGCCATAAACACACAATTTCATTACTCAATAAAAAAATAAAATTAACAACAATAACTATCAAACTCTACTTAAAACATTTTTCATTGAAAAAAGATAGTTTAAAAAGCTGTACCCAGTGGCTTTAGTGCCTGATCAATAAAGAAACAGACAAAACAAGAAAATGCAAATGTACGATATTCTCGACTGTCTTGATTGTCGATTGGCTTTTCAATTGATGACCACCTTTTTTTCAGCGTTGTCCCTCCTCTTACAATCCTACAATGGCTCTAGTTTGATGCTTCCAAACGATTCCACCTCTCTATTCGGATCGAAGATAATTTTGCCAGTAATGGCTTGACCATCTGAGGAATTTTTGACGCAGTCCGGCAGTCCACTTGGTCTCTAACCTCCAATGCAGATCTGCTAAAATCTTGCTTGGCTCAATCTTGATGCTCCTTCGCCGAATCACACATCACTGTAATAATCAAGTTCAGATTCCCCTCCAATATCACTTCCAGTATGTTTTAACTGATGGTAATCACTTGAACACATCACTTGAAAATACATCACTTGAGGTCTCAATTTTTGTCAATTCTGTTTCAGGTGAAAGATTCTGTTTTTTTCTCCAACACTTTGTAAGTTATTCAAATCGTTCACAAGAGAAGCTATGGTATCTCACAATTGTATCACCAGCAACATTTGACGAACCTTCAAACCTCTTTTGACGAACCTTCAAACCTCCTTCAAACCTCCTTTCCAGGTCCTTTAGAGCCCAACTTCACAGACGAAAGTTTCTCAAAATCAGCTCTCCTTTAACAGTGCTGCTTTCCGTTTCTGTCAAATCGTCGCTTGCCACTTAATCCAAACAAACAGTTTTTGCAAAACTGGGCTCCTCAAGCACAACTCTAACGATGAGTTCCTATACATCTAAAACTCTTCATCCAAACAATCTATCAGCTCATAGCATTCGTCTTTTCGTCATTTTAACTCTTCAGATTCCGGAGACAATACAACAGACTAAAATTTCGAGTTCATCTGAAACGTAGGATGCAAAATTTGCTTTTTCATTATCTATTCTATCGAAATTTTTTGCGAAATTTTTGTTTTCGCCCCTGACCTGCTGTAGTTCTGGTTCGATTCTAACTACCATGTTAAATTTGTAATTGTACATGTTTTGTAGTTCATCACCGTCGCTATGAATTTTTAGTTTTCTGTTAAATTATCTTTTTTCCATCCTCCAGTACTATGGACTGATCCCCACTAAACATATCTTTTCTCATTACATTTTAAACAGACATAACGCCATTTTGAGTTACTGCGTAACTTCACCCAATGCTGACTTGCCAAACCGTCTATATGCAGTCTACAGCAGTTTTGAACAAATCGCTGTAGACTTCTTCGATCTAGCGCGTAAATGGTTCTAAGGTGTTCTAACCTCTTTAAATGAGTTCTGTTGCTACATTTGTTGGTCCCAAAAACTTGTTGCAATTAACGCTTGACATTTAAAGAGGAATACTTCACTAAAATGCCCAGTCTAGTTCAACTTTTTCCTCGTTTATTTCGTCTCTTGCCCAGAGAATCGTCTCAGTGACTACTTTCATTTTCGCTCTTTCAAATAATCGCTTAAAATTTATCACACTAAGGTAGGTTTTCGGTAATTCGTGCCTCAAGCTGATAAAACTCGGTCAGAGCGCACGCCTGCTACTCTGGAATTGACGCTAATAGTTTTTTGGTTGATCACTGTTTGCTTCCGAGGCCGAGCCACACAACTTTGTAGCCAGCCGCTTCATAATGTTTAGTTCTTTCCCAAACATTTTCACGCCAGAACTCAGATAATGATCAAGCTAGTCATTGCTAAATATTAAATCACTGCAGACAGAGTCTCAACATTTTGGAAAAAATATAATCAAACATTTTTTTAAATCATAAGAAAAACTTCCATTCAACTTACTCTCTTCTTTTTAATATATAAATTAACAATTTATTCAGCCCTCATCCCAAACTAAACTTGATCCACGGTGAGATGTAGCAAAAAACAAAATCCAAGCCGGAACAAAATTGTCGTCTTCTAATCTTCTGCTAAGCTGCACAGTGAGAGAGCTCTGTTGCCGGAAAAAATTGATCAAAAAGAAAAACATAGCCGAAGGATCAAATTGCTCATACTTGTGACTTAATAAATAGAACAACTATTGTGAACCCTGAACCTCCACAAATGCCATAAAAAATAAGGAAGAATAGAAAAGGCATTCGAACACAAACTGAACAAAAAAAACTAGAAAAACTTAATGAGTTTTTTTTAATAGTACAAGGAAGCATAAAACCCAGTAGAGTTCCTTTGCATTTAGAGCAATGGAAAGTTCGCAAAACAATGGGCAAGTCATAACAGGCTAGGAAACTTCTCAAATTTAAAAAAAAAGAGAAAAACTCCATAAAATAAGAAAAATGGTTTAAAATTTCTCAATTTTTCTACCAAATTTCCCGAGAAAATAATTGATACCAAGCGAACTTTAGTCAAATGGTAACTGAAAAAATCTTAAGTAACAAGCTTCTATTCGATTCCAACTTAAAGCATCAAAACAAAAAAACAGGCAAAAAACCATTAAATTTTGTCTAAAAATCAACGAAACTGATCAAAATTCTCCAAAATAGCAGTAAACTCAAATTAACTACTTGAACACTTCAATTCCTATCAAAACAAGCCTGAAACTAAAACAATATCAAACTTCATAATCAAACTTCATAACCATCAAAAGTTGGAAAAAACTGCATTTAAAATCCGCACGTGAAAATAAAAATTCGCTCGCTTAGAGAGAAAATTTTTTCAGACATCAGTTTCTCGCGCTCTCAAAAACAGCTGAATGAACAAAAACCACTCACTTTTCGCTCGACTCTTCAGATTTTTTCAGCGCCAAAATCATTCCAAATTTTTTCACGCGTTTCATTTCCCGCTTCAAAAACACTCCAAAAAAACTGATTTAAAAAAAAGTAAAGAGATTAAGAAAAGTTAGTAATATCTGTCATCGACAAGTGCTCTAAATATATTCCATTGAAACCCCTAGAAAAACTCCTATCAAAAACTAGAAAACTAAAAAGTAGCAAAAAGCAGAATCAGAAGATTTCAGCAAAAATTCACAAAAAAATGACAAAAAATCGCAGAAATCTTCATAAAAATTACTCATTTATCTTTAATAAAATGACTCAAAACTGAAATCTAAATCATCAACACGCATCAAAAACAACTAAATTGGATTATAGGCATCCCCAGACGCTATAAAAACTTACTTGAAGAACACAAAGAGCATATAAAAACAACTTGAAAGAAATCTTAGAATAAAATAAGCTTTTTTGATTTCACAAGAGCACATAGAGCCAAAAAACGTTAAATGGAGCAAAAAGAAAAGTTAAAAACTTCCAAAACAATAGGAAAACCGAATAGGCTAAGAAACTTCTCTAAGTTTAGAAAAAAAAGCGAAAAACAGCAAAAAATTAAGAAGAATAATTAAAAATGTTTCAGTTTATTGACATTTTTCTTAACAAAAAAAAGTTTAAAACCTAAGAAAATGTAATCACTTGGTATCTAAAGACACGGTAACTAACATGCGTCTATTCAAAGCCCATACAAATCAATATAGCAAGACAAAACGCAAAAAATTGCTAAAATTCGCCTAAAATTCAGCAAAATAGCTCAAAAACCAGCAAAATGGTAAAAAATTCTTAATAATGACCAAAAACCTACAAACCAGAATTAAAGCAACATTAAAAATCACACAATATCCTAGTACGACTTCTAAACCAAAAAAATTAACAAAAAACGGTTTTAAAAAGCCGCACGTGAACACAAAATTTCGCTCGCTTACAGAAATTTTTTTCACACCTCAATTTCTCGCTCTCTCGAAAACAGCGGAATGAACAAAAAACCACTCTCTTTTCGCTCCCCTCTTCACTTTTGTTCAGCACCCAAACCACTCTAAAATTTTTCACGCGTTTCATTTCCTGCTTCAAAATTCACTCCAACTAAAGTGATTAAAAAAAGGACTTCTCCAATACTCCTCTTCGAGTCGTAAAAACAAGAAAATTGAAATGTCCAAGCAAGCTTTATCTTGTTACTCTGTTTTCCCCAATGCCCATCTTCAACGACATATTTTTTCGCAATACGGTAAGTTCTTATCAGAATCTAGATAGCAGAAACAAAAAATAAAAACGAACTGCCATGTTAAGTATAATTCCAAAAAAACTTACTTTAATAATTATTTCTATTAGTACAATAAACTTGAAAACTAGGACGCAAATCTCAATAATTGCTCTCAGAATCTCATTTGATTGTCCATTCAAAGGTTTGGTTAACAGCTTGTTCCAAAAATACAATTTTTTTCAAGATCAATTGAGTTTTGAAAAATTTTGAGCACGGATTAAAGGGCTAGCTATAATGCTGTCGCTTCGAGTAACAATTTATCACTTTCATTCTTGTTTCTCTCGGTTTTTCTCTATGCTCTTTTTTCTTCGTGTTTGCTCTTGATTTTGAATTCTCTTGTATTTACACTCATCAAACAAACTCTTGCCTCAGTCAAACAAATTTACTCTCATAAGTAAACAAATTAATTACCTTGCTTGTGAAAAGTGTCTCATTACATAGAAAGCCCCTTTTTTGTTTTGAAAAAAGTCAGTTCTCCATCACAATCGATTGCAAACATATAATGTATTATTTTTCGCTTTTGCTTTCATCTGATCTTTTAAATATAAAAACAGTCAGATTATGCTAAGGTGATCTTCATTGGTGTTTGCTAAAAAGTGTTTACTTCTGAAGGTTATTACTGCTCTAGTTCAGGTACCAGAGTCAAGATCACAGTCATAGGTGGAATCATCACATGTCGAAAACAATGCGTTCGTTCATCAGCTGAATTTGAGTAAAACATATAGAAGGTGCTCTTTTTAGTTTTATAAGAATTTGCCAATTCTGTGGATAAAAACCAAAGTTTCAAACCTCAAAAACTGAAACCTAGGGACTATCCAGGGGTCACTGCGTGAAAGTCAAGTAACAATGACATAAATTTTGTCAGAGAAAATTCATCAATCGTCGCACCTACTTCTCTTGTCTCCCAATAGTTTACGTGCAATCAATGCACACTATCATAAGGCTACGTCAAATAGTAAACGATCATTTAATAGTTATCATTTCACATCACTGGCCTGCAGTGCGTTGTTATGTGGGAGTTAAATCTGAGTACAAATTTGGATTTCCTCGGCCAATATTAGTTGACCCTCGAATTTTGAGGCCAATCTGCTGGCAATTAGTCGAGTTGCAATTTGGGTGCTAATTTTGTTTTGCTAAAATTGGTGTCTCCAATGTAACCAACAGTACATTTCTCAACTGTTTCAAAGCTACTGTAAACATACCCGGCAGCTTGCCGGAAAATAGCCGGCGTTGATTCCAATAAGCATGATTGGGATTGAAAGAATAGAAGATATTGAAAAAAAAGAAAGATTTTTGTAAAAACATTTTTAAAGTCCAATTTATTTTGATGGCATTTCTTATTTGAACATACTTCTGTTTCTTAGAGAGAGGCTACAGGGGCTACTATCAATACCAATAAGCATAAGAGATGGTAACTAAGATTTATAGGAACGACGTTCAAAGAGCGGGAATCTAAAATTGGGCTTTATGGGTTTATCCCGTTTCTATTTCTGATTTCAATTTTTTATACTCACTCTGTTCATTTTGAATCGCTTTGCTGAGCAATTGATGTTCAAATTCACTTTTAGCAGAATGAATGAGAGAAGAGAGAAACTAGCCTATAGAAGTCAAAAAGATTTCACGCAAAATGTCGAAAAAGCGGCAAAATGGTAAAGCGGAAAAAAGTTCGACGAAGTAAAAAAAACATAGCCTGAAGAATTCTGGAAACGATTCGAAGTGAAAATCCATTTAAACGCCATCCAACTACTCATCAAACAAAATGTGCCTTCACTAATTTATGATTATCGTTAAACAAAACCATAAAACAAAAAATTAAAGACAATAAAATAAAATCTGTTAAAATATGATAAAAAACCTGATCAATATTTTTTATAAAATGAGATCCCGAAAAAACTATCTCTGCCAAAAAACTTCATCAAAACAATTAGTACTTACTAAAACCACTTATGTGAGTTTTGAAAAAATACTTTAGGCTAAATTATGAAAAGAAAGCTCTTAAAAACAACTTTCACTGAAAAACTGGAAAAAGTTATCAAATTTTCTAAAATTTCAGAAGCATATAAATCCAAAGAAAAACTCCTTTCAGCCAATAGTGTATCCAGATGCTCCCAAAACAATAAGCAAGTCATAATAAGAATTAAGAAAAAAAATTAAGAAAAATAGTTCCAATTTTCGCCATTTTTTGTCATATTTCTCAACAAAAAAAGATTCTTACCCACAAAACTGTAACCAATTGTTATCATAAATTTGTTCAAGTAGAACGGGTATCTTCAATACCCATTTGAGCCAGTAAAACAAAATAATCGTAAAAAACGCAAAAATTAGCCCGAAATTCAGCAAAATACATTAAAAACCTCCGAATTATCATAAAAGTCACAAGAATTTCCAAAAACCTTTAAAGCAGTACCGAAACCAGCCTAAAATTAAAACAAAATCATAACCAAACCTCTAAACCAAAATAAATAAAAAACCTGCTTTAAAATTCCGCTGAACAAAAAAAATTTCGCTCGCTTTGAGAACATTTTTTCACACATCAATTTCTCCCTCTCTCAAAAACAGCGGTATGAACGAAAACCACTCTCTTTTCGCTCCGCTCTTCAATTTTGTTCAGTGCCAAAATCACTTCAAATTTTTTTACGCGTTTCATTTCCCGCTTCAAAAATCACTCCAATAAAATTGATTAAAAAAGGACTTCTCCAATACTCCTCTTCGAGTCGTAAAAATAGGAGCGCTATAATAGCCGGCTGAGAAGATGAGGGCGGCTATTAAAAACAATAAAATGTAGTCCATATCCAATCATCGCACGCTCACAGTTCCAAAGTGTTGTTAAGTTTTCTATTTAGAGGTGACGTTCATTTTTTTCAAAATTTTAGATGTTCGTAACCTGCCGATTATTGGTTGGACCGTGGTAGCAAATTTTTAGTCGAATTGGTGATCATTGGTTTTGTTACTTCAACATTTGG
This sequence comes from Convolutriloba macropyga, assembly GCF_964194025.1. Lineage (NCBI taxonomy): Eukaryota > Metazoa > Xenacoelomorpha > Acoela > Convolutidae > Convolutriloba > Convolutriloba macropyga. The sequence goes on along the minus strand of NC_134474.1, from coordinate 27,704,783 downwards.
TAAAATTCATATAAAAACGAACAACTTTGGTGCGTAGGATGATCTGCATAAGGTTTTTATTAAAATTATTGCGCGCTTTTTTTCTGCTAAAAATATTTTGTGTTTATCGAATCGCAAATTCTGACTCCGGCCAAACTACTAGCTTCAATACAAAAAAAGAAATAGCTCTTTAATCGGTGTCTAAAATCACTTTTTTTCTGACCACTCATTTGAGTGTATTGACAGCTAAATGTGCTTTTCTCCAATAATTTGTTTCTTGATGACAAATCACTTAAATCTATTTCGTGACGCCTTCGAAACAAAAAACTCTCAATCAAGAATGCTCAACAAAAACACGAAATATGACTTAAATCAATTGAGATAACTTGTTGCTTACCAGTTTGAAATCACGGTCCTCAAAAACTCATCTACCCTAAAAACTTTTTTAATTTTTCAAATTTTTTAAAGCAAATGATTGCATCCCTCGAAATTGTTTGCGGATAGTGAATTAAGAAAATGCAAGAGTTTTGTTCAGTCAATTTGCGATGACCAAAGTGCAAAATGTGTGATGGTTTCAATGAAACATCAAGAAATTTAGAAGTTTTATTAAAGTTTCAAAGAACGAAAGAAGAACTTACCTGACGAACTTTATTGCTGTGTCGATGGCTACAAAACTAAACTCAATTCTAATTTTGTTTTGGCGCTACCATTATCTTATTGACCTAACAATCATATGTCAGAAGTAAATTCTCCCACCAACAGAAACCTGATTCTAGCATCCACCGACCTACAACTAATGAACTCGATTGTACCCAAGCCATATATGATTCTCATGAAATGTTGATGAAAATAGAAAATCACCTCCGGGATTCGGAGTTAAGATCTATTCACATGCCAATCATGTTATATTTTTTTAGCTAATCTAAATTTTCTCTGTATATTTTCGCATAGATAACCACTTTAAATACAAGCTAATTTTTGCATATTTTCAGTTCAAAATTTAATTTAAAATTCAACTTATTGAATTCTTTGACCCGTGTTATCGACCACGACAATGGTGTCCAGAACAGCTACAGACAGACAAATTTTGAATCTACAGAATGCAGAATCAGCTACTGCGTGGCTTATGTCTTTTGTGGCGAAATGTCGCGCAGAGAAGAAAGAGGACAAGGTCAACACCGATGGTACTGTACAGGACCTACAGGTAACCAATCTCTTTCTTAGTATGTGCGGGCAAGATGCAATTATTAGACTTAGGAGCCTAATGAGTCCTAGGAATTTGATAGACACTCTGATGGTATAAAGACATCAGACTGGCGATTCAAAACTATATTTCTCCTAAAGAGAGAGTAGTAACGGCAGAAAGGGCTAAATTTCTGTCCGTTATACAAGGTGTAGGGGAGTCAGACGACGACTTCCTAGCACGCCTTAGAAAAGAAGCACGCTATTGTGACTTCGAAAAACTGAAAACAGCTGCCAACCCCGAAGAGGAGTTGGTAAAAATAAAGTTTATCTCAGGTTTGAGGGACCCTGAAGCAAAACTTAGACTACTAGACGGCATTAAAGCAAAACCAGCATTGTCGGTTACTGAAATGACCGAGAGCTTACAGTTCAGAAGTCAAGCAATGGCTTTTGAAAGTTCTTGATCAGGTATTAAGCCCTTTAATGTGAAAGAAGAAGTTGGGTGAAAGAAGAAGATGTGCACTAGGTGTGGAGGTGAGCCACACTCTAGTAGACCCTGTCCAGCGCTAAGTAAAAAATGCAACACCTGTGAAAAGGTGGGACACTTCTCAAAAAAGTGTAGAAGCAAATCCCAACCAAATTCAGGTAAGTACAATAAACAAAATAACTTTTGCGAAGAAGAAAATGTTTCTTCAGAGCAAGAATTTCCAGCATCGGAGATGGGAATGATTTATACTAAAGAACAAATCTTTAGCATGTCTGTGACATGGGAATATATCTCAATAAATAACTGCAAAGTAAAAATGCAGGTAGACACAGGTGCAGATAGCACAGTGATATCATCAAAAATATGGACTGAGCTTGGTAAACTTCACTTGGATGGTAAGATAAGACATCTTGAAGCTTATGATGGTCATCAATTAACGCTTCTGGGATCACTTACTTGTGACGTTGAGTAGAACGGAAGCAGGCTCACTCAAAAACAACTGGCAATGGTGCAATTGTGCAGTCTGATAAAGAATTTGGACCACTTGGTAGAGACCTTCTACCCAAGCACGGCGTGAACAACATCACAGCTGAGCACCTACCTGCTGTGAAAGGTTACAAAGCTCATGTGAAGCTGAAACGAGGAACACAGCCAATGTTCTGCAAAGCCAGAAAAACACCTCTACCTCTTCAAGACAAGGTCACAGAGAAGCTGGAACAAATGGTCAGACAAGGCATCCTTGAACCGGTACAGCCAGGAGGAGTCACTAATGCATCTCCAGTGGTGTGGCAGAGAAAGAAGAGTGGAGAACTGAGACTTTGCGTGGACTTGAAAGTGCACATCAATGGCAAGGTCATGGATGAGGACTACCCAATACCAGACATGGAGACAATCTTCAACAACCTACATGGGGCCTCATACTTTGGCAAAATTGACCTCTCAGAAGCCTTATATCAAATTGAACTTGACGAAGAAGCAAAAGATATATGCACAATCAACACATCTCAGGGACTGTTCAAGATGTGCCGACTACCTCAGGGATTGAAAAACTCTTCTTCAATCTTCCAGAACTGCATCGAATCAACACTCAAAGGAATTAAAGGTGTTGTGATCTTTCAAGACGATGTATTGGTGTATGGAACTACCAAGGAGCAGTTCGACAAGAGAATGCTTGCAGTCAAGAGTCGACTACACGAGGATATCTCGAAGACAGCATCAGCGAGAATCACAAGATGGGCAATAGTTCTAATGGGTTTCGACTATGAGTTGAGGTACACACCAGGAGAGCAGATACCCCATGCAGATGCTTTGAGCAGAATGGATTTTGGTGAAGACGAATCGGACAACGATCGAGTGTGCTTCGCAATCAATAACATCTACTTCGCTCAGAGTGATTTGCTGACCCAAGCAGAAATCAAATATGAACTTGGAACAAACAGACCCTTCCAGGACATAATGAAACGAATCAAAAGCGGCAATTGGAAACAATGTTCAGAAGCGGAAAAAGGATTCGAAAAACAGAAAGATGCAATTACTTTACATAATGGAATCATCTTGAGAGGTGTTGTTCCTTTCTTTCCACCCAAACTACGACACTTGGTTTTGGCAAAAGCGCATGAGACGCATCCCGGAAAGAATGCAACTGAGGCATCAGTCAGAATGATAGCATGGTGGTCTGGCATTACCCAAGACGTTCAACACTTTGTTAGTAAATGTAAGAATTGTCAATTCAACAGGCCTAGCCTGGGAAAAACGGTCTCTACGTGGCCAGAAGCCGACTTTTGGGAACGGCTCCACATGGACTGGGGTTATGTTAAGGACCAAGGCAATATCTTAGTAATTGTTGACGCGGGTTCTGGTTGGATAAAAGCCTTCCCCGCGGGAAATAGAACATCAGAAACAGATAAAATATATCTTAGTCAAATCTTTGCAAGATTCGGAATACCAAAAACTTTAGTTTCTGATAATGGTCCTGAATTTGTAAGTGGTGACCTTAAACAGTGGTGTGAATCACTGGGAATTAAGAAAATGGAATCACCCGTTTATCATCCAAGAGCTAATGGACTAGCTGAAAGAGCAGTTGAGACAGTGAAGCGGGCACTTCAAGCGTGGAGTCCAAACTTTAATGTGTCATTTGGAGCATTCCTGCAAAGGGCACTGATGACACATCGCAACACTTCAAAGACGAGGAGCAAAACTCCAGTTGAACTCTTGTTGGGACGCAGAGTGAGACTACCAGCAATAGCAGATTTCGACTTGTGCGAACCCATTCTATTCAAGGCCAACGAAAACACAAAGACTGTTCCTGCTACCTTCATCATCAGGAAAAGCTTGAACACATCGTTCATACAGCCCGAAAACTCAGCACGGACTATTCTAGTGAGCGACAACCAAATTGCGAGACTAGACGAGGAAAAATTGAAAATTGAACCAGCAGTGGAGGAGAAAATATCTCAATCAATACAACAACTTCAGAGTACAGATGTGGGACCTTCACTTCAAGATGAAGCTTCTGCAGTCACATCATCTGCAGAGCACCAACAACCCGAAACCTCAGAGCCTTCACGAACATCAACCAGGAACAGAAAACAACCTGACAGATTTGGAGAACCTATACCCACAAATTGCTTAAAAAAGGAGGGAGGATGTGATGGTTTCAATGAAACATCAAGAAACTTAGAAGTTTTATTAAAGTTTCAACGAACGAAAGAAGAACTTACCTGACGAACTTTATTGCTGTGTCGATAAGTAACAGCTACAAAACTAAACTCAATTCTAATTTTGTTTTGGCGCTATCATTATCTTATTGACCTATCAATCATATGTCAGAAGTAAATTCTCCCACCACAGAAACCTGATTCTAGCATCCACCGACCTCCAACTAATGAACTCGATTGTACCCAAGCCATATATGATTCTCATGAAATGTTGATGAAAATAGAAAATCACCTCCGGGATTCGGAGTTAAGATCTATTCACATGCCAATCATGTTAAATTTTTTTAGCTAATCTAAATTTTCTCTGTATATTTTCGCATAGATAACCACTATAAATACAAGCTAGTTTTTATATATTTTCAGTTCAAAATTTAATTTAAAATTCAACTTATTGAACTCTTTGACCCGTGTTATCGACCACGACAAACTCATCTACAAACTCATCAAAAACTCATCTACCCTAAAAACTTTTTTAATTTTTCAAATTTTTTAAAGCAATTGATTGCATCCCTCGAAATTGTTTGCGGATAGTGAATTAAGAAAATGCAAGAGTTTTGTTCAGTCAATTTGCGATGACCAAAGTGCAAAATGTTTGCAATTGTGAAAAAATTTCAAGTGGTCAGTAGTACAAGAGAGAGTTGTGTAGCAGATACAGGGGGGGGGGGGGGTGTCAGACAATTACTGCAGCGTGACCATCTGCAAAGGGGTGGGACAATTTGAAGCGGGGTGGGACATTTTGATTTTTTTAAATGTAATATCCCGTTGTCGATGGCCACGCTGCAATAATTGTCCGATCCCCCACCTGTATCTGCTACACAACTCTCTCCTGTACTACTGTGGTGACTAGGTGGCTAATTTAAACGAAAAATATGAATTGTTTCTGTTTGTACCACTGCTTTCAATATTGCATCATTGAAATGATTTACTTCAACAATAATTTCGATTTTTTTATATTCCATTTGAATTAAATTTCTGGGAAAGGCTGAAACAAAGTTTTTCCCTTAGTTAAAACTTCTGCAGTTTCAACCAAAAACCGTTAGTGAAACTCTTAGATACAAACTAAGCTTATAAAAACGTGTTATTCATTTTTTTGCGTGAGTATTGACTATTTCCTAGCAAAATGCTTACTTTTTTGTATGAGTATGGATAACTTTCATATTGCAATTTCTGCAAGCCTGTTAAAGAACTGTTGCTATAAAAATTTATAGCCAACTTTTTGATGTTAACAACAAGTTTTGAAATCGCGATATCTTTTTAGCTAAAACTATTATTATTTTATTAACATGGCGTACTTCAATCGATTTTCCATAACCCTAGGTTTTGTTAAATAACTTTCGAGACAGATAAAAACTAACAAAAGTTACTAATGTAGAAATGATTGCATCGTCTCTACATTGCATTTTCAACACTTGTTTGTTTATTAACCACATCGGTATTTGGTTGTTTATCGTTGTTTAACTAACCACAACGGAACTGAAACTGTGTTTATCGTTAAACAAATTACAAACTATTTCTAGGACAGGGATCATGTCTTTGATTTTGCCTGAACCACTAAAAATTTCATACTCCCTATTGAAAAAGAATTTGGTGTAAATTTAAAAACCAGCTGGAGGTTTAATGCAATAGTAGCCGGTCTGGTTGTTTCTGGAGCCTAGGTTCAAGTCCTCAAAACTCTTGACAGTTCAGAATTCAGGCCTCTCAAAAATTCCAGAGACTACATGCACTTATCTAATATGGTGGAGATTTTGTGCACTGTTAGTATGTCTGAACGCGTTACTGGGTCCTTTAAGCGCTAATTCTTTAGTAGTAAATGGAGTAAGCTAATACCACCGTTGCATTGTTACATAACATAACCGACTAACGTCGGACGAATTGCTCTCAAACGACCGGCGAGCGGTTGACTTCGTCAGTAGCAAGCCACGGTATAGTGAGGCTAGCCTTAGCTTGATTCAAATCTGCAACTTTTAGTTTTCCAGCCTTGTTTGTAAATAAATCAAATAAAAACCTGATATTTTAAAAATTTGCAAAATATTGCAAAATTTAAAAGAAAAGCGTCCAGATTTCGCAGTGAAAATGTTCAAAACTAAAATTTGTCTGTGGAGTTAAGTCAAGTAACCCATCTGCCAGACTTGAAAAGCTTCGCTGGCCAGTAATGATCGTTAAACTCAGAAAAGGACAAAAATATTCAAAAATTTTGAAAACAATCGCAAATTTTAACGAAATCTTGCTGAAATTCAAGATATTAAAATCTCCAAAACCATTTCATCGTCTTAAGAAACTATCCAGTCTCCCTATTTGAAGCTTGAAATAGAATCACTGGCTCATAAAGATCCTTAAACTTGGAACAAGATAACAATTTTCCAAAAATTTGAAAAAAAATTTATCAAAAATTGCTAAGCTGAAGACATTAGAATATTGATAACCATTCCATTAATTCCAGAAACTATTCTACTGCTTTGATCAACCTTGGAGGAGGCCCTAGGACCCTGGTGCCGGAAAAAAATAATAAAAAAAATTCAAAAAGATTCAAAAAATTGAAAAAAATTGCAAAAATTTTTAAAAATTGCTGATATCAAAATCTTGAAAAACATTCCATTACATCTAGAAGCTATGCAGTAACCTACAATCAAACCCTAGAGGAGGTTATGTGGCTCTTGAGGCTGTAGAAACCTAAAAGTTAACAAAAAAATAAAAACTTGCAAATATGACGAAAAATGAAAAAAAAAACAGGTAAAATTGGTGATAATAAATGTTGAAAACTAATCCATGGCCCTGAAACATTTTCGAAAAACTTATTATCAGAACCTAACGGAGATTTTCCGTTAGGCTGAAGATCCTTAATACTGACAATAAATGTGAAAAGTTGAAAAAAATTGCAAAATTTATTAAAAAAAATGCTAAAGTTCGCGATGTTAAAATGCTGAAACCATTCAACTACCATTAGAAACTATTTAGCAACCTATTATAAAAATCTAGAGGAGTTTCCTTGACAGCTAGGGCTGAAAAACTCAAAAAACGACAAAAATTTTAAAAAAGCTTGTAAATTTTCAAAATTAGTATAAAATTGCGTGATTTTGGCGATCGGTTGTTCGAGCGTAGCACCGGGGGGGGGGGGGGGGGGGGGAGAGTGAACCGGGGCTTATGGGGAAGGGGTGGTGGGGGCAACATCGCAGTGGGGAGGGGTAGGGGCAATAGTGGAGGCGGTCAACAGTTAGGGTGTCTTCGACCTCTAAGAACCGCCCTTCACACCATAACTATAAGTCTCCAAAACAGCTTGAGCTGAAACAGAGCTGAAAGGCTCTAAGAGCACTTAATGCCCGCTGGGCGCTACCTGTTTATCCCATTTTTGAGGACGAAAAGTCAAAAGCGTCAGACGAAAAATCGGTCAAGCGAAAAATCGCATAAAAGACCGAGAGGACTAATATAATTGCTACAAACTTCGTTTGAGAGCGATTAAAAATCTTTCGCGGTTTTATCAAGACGTTTAAACAGATTTAGGGAGAGGTTGTTGGCCTTATTTTAATTCATTGCATTAATTATCTATTTGTTTCAAAAATTGGCGTATTTTTTGGGAGCTCTTATAAATCTATTATACAATTTCCAATTGCAGGTGAACATGCTTTTTTGATTACTTCAACAAAAGCTGCCATCAAGTGAGCTGAAAACTTTTCGTTGAGTAATTTTGTGCTCTGGATCTTTTTGGTAAGATAATTAAAGTGAGCCAGTAGCCTTCAACGTTCAAGTACTACACTCAAATACATACCGAGTTCGTTATTAATGAAATTGATTCAGACAGCGAAAAAATTAGGAACACAAACGGACTAACGTCGGATTAATTGCTCTCGAACGACAATCAGGGACTAATTAATTTAGGGATGTAGCTTTTAAATTTTGAATGGGTGCAAAAACTCGGAACTCATAGGTTCAATTTGACAGCTCCAGGATAGATGTAAGCCATCCTAACCACTAAGCTACAACGGCTTCTAGAATCAACCGATAAAAATAGCTTTTTTATATTAGCAACAACCTTCAATTCGAAGTGAGAGCAATTGAAATCATTCAAAATAAAGAAATGAAGCGAGAAGTCAAAATGTTTTAAAACAAACGCAAGTCCAGCGGAAAATGTGCATAAAACATAGCCACTAGAATAGCAGAAACAACTCGAAGAGTCGCGCAAAATAATCTCTACATCAGAAACATCAAAGAGAGCCGGTGTTCTACCTATACCGGAATCATCAGAGAAAAAACTTAAATTCCTCGTAGAACCAGTGTTTGGAAAACAGCAGACGCACCTCTTAGTTTGAGGGCGTGCGCTGTTTGTGGGGGTAATAAGGTAGGAGGGTAGCTTGGCGAGGTGGCGCACAAGCCTTGAAAGGGGTTTATTGGCAACTGAAGATAACTCGCGAAATATGACAAAAACTTACAAAAAATTGAAAATTGCAATATTACAATAATAAAAACCATTTTTTTTTCAAATGAATCTGTCCAGTAACTCATCTGCAAGACCTAAAAAGTTTAATGCTCACTTAAAGACCGATAAATTCTGAAAATGAAAATTTCAAGCGAACTTGAAATTGCAAATTTTATGAAGAACTGTAAAAATTCGAGAACTGTATTAACATGATGAAAACCATTCTATTGCCACTAAACACTATCCAGTAACCCAGTTTTAAGCTGTAAAAACGATTCAATGGCTCAGAGATCGAGTAACTGAAAACAACACAAAATTATAAAAAAGACTACACCTTTTTTTAAATTATGTTTGCAATACCAAAAAATATACTATTGCAGAAGACTATTAGGAGCTTAAGCCAATGTCAATTGAAGACTTGTTGACGAAAAATCTCGAAAAACGGACAAGAAAAGCAGCACAATTTTGTAATCAAAAACGTCATAAGTGACCTTTTAACTTTGAACTTAGACGTTCCCAGCAACTTCAGTACATTAAACACCTTAAAACATACTAAAGCCAGCTGAGGGCCTCTATTGCAATTTAAGGACCGCCGAACGTTACCTGTTTACCCCGTTTTGAAAGCTAAAAGTCATGAGAAAAATATATGGAAACATCTTAATAAAAAGACAGCACACCAATGCAATCTAAATCCTTTGGATTTTAAAAACCTGTACAATCCCAATACTCCTCTTCGAGTTTGTAAGAAAACGCAACAAGTTTACAGTAATGACTTCAAACTTCGTTCGAGAGCAATTAAACAAGCATGGACAAATCACTTAATGGATCCGAGATATAGAACAGCCAAGGATAATTGACACCATTGCTACATATCTATAAAGCATTTCCAATTTAATCTTATAACCTAAACCTGAAGGGCAATACTGATCTAACCCCACAAATATATCTGTGAATAAAAATGAAATGATAAATAACTTTCTATAATTCATACAAAACAAGCTAATATACAACAGTGAGATGAAAGATTGACTCAAATTGATAATTAACATGATTAACAATAACAAAATAAATTAATAAACATTCTCAGGCGAAGAACTTATTCACAGTTATCATTTTTACCCCATAAACAGTTATTTTCACTATCTAGCTTAGCCATTTTTCAAAAACTCAAGCACGTGAAAATCGGTGAATTGGTAGAAATTATTAAGTGGACCCTGCACCGCAAGATTCAGAGAAAGCACGCAATATATAAGTTGGCCAGAACCCAAAATATTGGATAGGAAAGTAGAGAAATTAATATGTATCCTCGGGATAAGTTAACATAAGCACTACAGCATTATTTAATTATTGGGAGATTGTATAAATTGCAAATGTCAAAATAAATTGGACAATTTTCATCATCTGTAAGTGGTGAGTATTTTAATACCCAATATTTTAATCCAATTACGATGGCTGTGATGGAACTTGATTATCAACATGCTAGTGCACACTCCTGCAAATCACTCGGCAACTTTAACAACAAAAACTGCTTCAAAAACATTAAGGCTATTATACTGATCACTACAATCTGCGTTTACTTCCGACACAAAGAACTGTCTCCTTTTGTTTATTGATTCATTTATTTATCGAGTCATACTTTGGCTATTGGAACTGCGAATTTCCCATTGCTTTTAAATCTTGAACTCGCACATAATAAAAACTTTGGAGCCGTATCAATAACTTATATTTACACCCCCTATAATTGAAATGGTGGTCTTGCCTCCTATAATATATAGATTAAATAGAGTATATATCTCTCTCTTCACACAATCGTATGAACCAAACGTGTGAAAAATTGCATTTCTCGCGAAAAACTGAGTAATTCCACGGGTTATAAAACCCTCAATCTGTCACGGCGAAAGGAAACAGTTCAGGTTTCGACAATTCACTGAGAGTCTTAGTAGCAACTGTGGTGGTGCTATTTGAGATTGTGGTTAGCTATAAGTTGGTGTTAGTGGCAGCGTGTGCTTTGCGGCACTGTTTAGAGCAGTAGAGCACCCCGTGTTTAGAGATGAACGGCTGTCCCATCAGGTTCTTGTGGCACTGGATGCAGCGGAAGCACTCCGGGGTGGCATGCCAAGCTGACTCCAGGTAAGACAGACGGGACTTGGTTGCATCTATCTTCTCGTGACACGTAGAACAGGTCTGTAAACATTACACACATGAGAAACGTCTCCTTCCCCTCTGGAGATTATGACCAACTATTACATATTTCGCACCCCTATCTTGGTACATAGTTTTGTGTGGATAATATGCATCAAGGAAATTATGTTTTTTAAAACATTACCAACTAGCGTCGGAAGAATTGCTCACGAACGACTAGTGCGAGCTCAAATCTATTGCAGCCTGCTTCTGTCGGGGCGGGGTAACTAAAATCACTAAGGGGGCTTCAAATGTATATACCACTATAACCACTAATAACACTCAAAGTGAAAAAAATTACCAATTTTGGCGAACTTTTCATTTGACTTTTAGTAGTGAAACTTGTGAATGAGAGAATTTTAAATCACGCAAAACGGAAGAGTCACGGGCGTAAACGTTACTCGAAAAGTCAGAACGGTCAAGCAACAATTTTGTATTAAAAAACCAACACGTTTACAAACTTTGTTGAAGAGCAATTAAAAACGATTATCAGTTCAGCAAGAGCACTGGGGCATTTCAGGACTTCACACATGTTACACAACACGTAATACCGCTACCATATTAAAAAATTCAACACAATTACACGATCATCACTGCGGATGCGTTGCTAACGTTGCTCCTTTAATTCCAAATTTGACAAAAATCATGTCCTTAATTGGGACCTACCCCAATCAGAAAAGGTAACAGGTCAACAAAAAATAAGAACAAGGAAGTGGAAAAGTTCAAAAATACAAATACTTTGAAACAAAAGTTACAACAATCAATAGCTTTTGACTAGAAATTCATATAAACTCATTAGCAAGCCAATGAGAAATGAGACCTGCCATTGGTGAGACCAAGTCTTAAGCCTAAAAAATAATAAACAGGCAGAACTGAAAAATCCAACAATTTACGAAGACACATGTGCTGAATTAAAAACCAAAAATTATTGATTAAAAAAATTATATTTTTTCACTTGGGCCTCATTTGAACAGCAAAGGGGCCTGTAATTAACGGCGCTAGGTGAAAGACTAAAAACCCAAATATTGACAAGTATCAAAAAAGCAAAGAATTTGACGAAAACGAAGTGCCAAGGTCATATCACATTAACAGTTTAAACAGAGAAAACGCTAGAGAGATTAAGTCACAAAAGCAAAGTCACAAAAACAAAGTAAAAAAAAATCAAAGTCACTGAAACCATTAGCTATCAACTCCAGTCATTAAATAGGTTAATTAATACAGCTACAGGAAACCAATGAGCTCTGTCATTAATCAGAATAAATTTTCGACTTCAAAAAGAAACCTAGCTGGCAGATTGCCAGAAAATGTGGCCGATATAGCTTCGTAGGTCTGCAGTCTCAAAAAGATAGTAAAAGAAACAGACCAAAAAACAATTTTTATTAAATGCTGAAATGTTATATTTTGATTAAGAATATGTTTAACTTATTGCTGCTTCTATTAGCTGCCCTCAAGTACCATTCAATTAGAGTGATACAACCTCACTTGATCTTCTCTCTTTGAATTAAAGCAAAAAAAACAATTTCAGAGTGAGGAAGTCATTTTTGTGAGGAAGTCAGAGTGAGGAAGAGTGAGGTAAGTGATGAACAAAAAATACTCGCCATTAAGAGTAAAAGACGACGTCAAGCACACAATTCTATTGTTGTAATTGTATGAACCAATGAACAAGAAGCAGATTTGGGACGCATATGGTCGCAACAAAAATCCTGTTGACGAAATAAAAATACCAAGAGAAGGCCAATGATTGCCTAAGCTATTGCCTTACGGCTATTAACAACAAAGGCCAAACTCAAGAATTCATTAAAATTTTACAAAAACACAGTGTCGGAGCTAAAACAACCATGATGTTTTCTATGATAACTTCTTAATATATGTTCATCGGAGAACGCTTGAACGCAAAACTGATTACTTTACTATTAACGACCGTTAATGGAACCTTGATATTAAATTTAATTTCTTTCTAATTGAAGAGAAAAACATAGCTGGCAGATTGTCAGAAATAGGCCTCAATAGCTGCGTAGATCTGCAGTACATAACAGTAAAAAAAGACCAAAAACTTTTCATTAAAGGATGATTTGTTATCTTTTTGATAAAGAATCTGCATAAGTTATTGTTGCCTCTATTAGCTGCTCTCAAATAACCTTCATTTAGAGTGATGCACATTCACTTGACCTTATCTCTTCGAATTAAAGTAAAGAGAAGTCAATTTCTAAGTGAGGAAGTCATTTTTGAGAGCGAGGTAAGTCACGTTACCAAAAACTAAATCACGCGAATGAACAACAAAACTAGCTCCACTTAGAGTTAGGAATGACGTCACGAACGCACTTCAGTTGAAATTACATGAAAGAATGAACAAAAAGCGTATTTGAAGTGGTTGTGACGTCATATGGACGTAACAAAAATATTGACAGAAATAAAAAAACCAAGAGAAGGCCAATAACAGCCCCAGCTATTGCTCTGTAGCTATTAAAAACTAAAGCTGACAGACTGCCTGAAAATACCCGCGATAGCTTTTTAAATATACAGTTTCAAAAAATAAACAGAGCGAAAGAGATTTCTCTACTTTATTTATCACTGAAGTTACATTTTGGTTTGGAATCTATAACTCATTACTGCTTCCAATCACTGCTCTCAAATATCCTTCAATTTAGAGAGATTCACAGTTGACCTTATACACTGGAAGCAAAGTAAAGAAAAGACATTTTAAAAGCGAGGAAAAGAAAGTCATTTTGAGAGTGAGGTATGTCAAGTGAGATCAAGAATTTACCCACGCCAATGAAAAAAATGACCCCGAGCACGCAATTCAGTCAAAATTGCACTATAAAAACAAACAGCAGATTTGAAGTGATCGTGATGTCACATGATCGTAACAATCTTGACAACGAAAAAAAAACAAAAGCCCAATAACAGCCCCACCTTTGCGGATATTACAAATTTTAAGAAGACTTAAAAAAGAGATCCCCAATACAATCCGTATCTTTTTTGATTGTAAAAATCCACGACGGGACTACAGCTAGCTTTGATGCTATCACTGCTATAAAAAACATCTAATTGTTCCAAATCTTAGCGCAACACAATTTGACAAAATATCTTAAATTGAACAACAATGAAGCTATAATGAAAATCACGCCAAATGTTCACATAACTCCTCCAAAAAAAACTAAATTCAAAGACTCTTCTGCTATTCGGCTATTCTGCTATTGACGGGTAGTCTAAAGATACCACTCATATCTCCCTCTACGATGAATAAATACATCGACCGGCCAAAACTGACTGAACGAAATAGCTAGCTGAGCATATAGTTAAAGCTCCAAATTAAGGTGGAGTCGAAACAAAAATGTCATCCGATTTGTATGACTTAAACGAGCTCAAAGAAATTAATACGTAATCCAAAACTTCAGAGATTTTTATTATTTTGTAGGAGTGACCTTAGCGAATTTGTCGCTGTAGCAGTTCATGCAGTAAGGGTGTCCCTCTTTGTTTATGTACTGGTGTCCTCCAAGGAGGGTGTCACAATTCCAACAGCAGAAGTGTTGCACGTGCCAGTTGGCATCCTCTGCTTGTGTGTACTGCCCCGACATTATCAACTCATCGCATGCGTTGCACCTGCAAACACAAATTTCAGCCAATCACTCAGCAGTTTGTAAGCATAAAATGTATACAACTCTTTGCATTTCATGCCTATCATAAACAATTTTTCCATTTCCATATGGGCAATAAATTAAAATATGTCTATGCACTAAAAATAGTTTCTATAGCTTAATTTGAGCTGGTACTATCCGTTAATATTCAACTGAAAGCCCTTATCATTTATGTAAGATTTACATTTGGGCACATTCAACAGTGCCAGTTAATTATACACAACTGTATACTGCGACGTCACATACTTAAGTTACTTATAATAGTCCGTAACAGAATCGGCTTACCGATAAACGTTAGTTTGGGGAACTCATACAGAAATATTTCAGAAAAAGGAGAGCAGTAGTAGACGACTTAAATTTACCAGATGAATTGGGATTTCAACGTCACAATCAAGAATGACAAGAATGGATTCATATTTGGGTATCGATATCCCTAATACATTTTATTCGGTCCGGCATTCCTTTTGAACAATCGGTTTGTCTCACCCAACGACAGGCTCTTTAAACAATAGCTTGAATTACCTTGGCCTATGCCTGTTAGCATAGTGTCTGCCACAGTAGAGTTTATCCTGATCCCAGAAGTAGATCAAGTCAACCAGCAGTTCATTGCAGTCTGCGCATCTGAAACAGGCCGGGTGCCAGCACTTGTCCGGTCCTGCTCTGTCTGCGAACACTGCCACTGAGCCAGGCAGACAAGGTTCCTTGCAATTCTCACATGCCTGTTTAAAGCACCTCGCGGTTAAATGATACCAATATATTAAACCAGCTTCCAAGTCTCCGCAGATAAAGAAGAGGTTTCACTAGCAGCTTTCCAACAGCTTCGCCAGCATAGCGAAACTCTTGAAGCTGCATCTCGACGTCAATATTGAAATAAATTTTAAACAAGAGAAAGACTTCAAAGAATTAACGCTCAAGAAACTGCGGAAAAGAAAATTAAAAAACTTAAAGAAACAAACTAAACCAGAAGGCAGAGGAGGAGAAACTTAACACAGCGCTGACTTCGGTGCAATTTTTTTCCTTTAAGAGTTCATCCCTTGAGTACCATTTTAGACAATTGTCTTGGTGCAATCTTGAGAGAAATCTCACAGAGGCTACGTTCTCTTCGAGAAAACACCAGCTTATCAGTTTAAAGTTGCATTTTATTCCACAAAAGCAAATAGCTCTTTGATTAGTCGTCGTCCGATATTTATCTCGTCTATTTATATAACCCTTAGACCTTCCTTGGGTTTTTTCTCCATATGGAATGCCGCAGCAGAAATCCAGGACAGATTGGAAGCATATACGGCTGTGACAAATATTATTAGCAGACTACGATTCGAGCTAAGAGCAATGTCAGGTAAAATGGCAGACGAAAAATCAGGGAAAATGAAAGGGGATATAGAGTCTCATGTTGATTTTGAGAATCAAAATGGTGAATAAATGGCGCTGTGAAGTAGAACCCCTGAAAATTATAAGAAAATGGATAACGTAAAAAAATTAACATAGCCGGCAGATTGCCGGAATAGCTGCGAAAGAAAAGACCTGCGTGCCGTATAATAGAGATAGAAACAGAGAAAAATCTAAATTGAAAAAATTGAAAATTGACGCCTCTCAAAAAGCTAGGTAAAAAAACATTCAGCGATAAATTAATAAAACTTGTTAAAATTCATCCCGCAGAAGCCTCTTATTCGGGACCTTTACTGTACATATGAGTTCCTTTGACCTTGAACAAATTCAAATTAAACTTAAGTTTTTAAGTGCAAAAGTCATCTGATTGAGTGAAGTAAGTCACGTATCATCAAAATCTAATCACGCAAAAAACTTTTGCTAAAGAGAGTGAGAAATGATGCCACGCGCGCAAATGCCGTTAGTGAGCGGAAGAAGTCATTCAGAAAATTTGACTTTTTCAGCTTCGCTGTGTGAACGAATGTAAAACGAAAAAGAGCGTCAGATGACGAAACAAAAAAACCAAGAGCACCGCAATATAGCTACACTCAGCTTACAGCTTCGCAGCTATAAAAACTAACAGAAAGCATCTAACGAAAGGGCCAGGAGGCTTTTTTGAAGTTAGCTCAAGAAATGAAGTTAGCAATATATAAGAAGGAAGCATCAATTTCTCGTCGGCTGCCACCAAAGAGTAGTGCGAGATTCAAAACGGTAAATGCCAAATTTACGCGGCGAGTAGAAAATCAAAATGTTACCAAAAAACAATAATTCCTAAACTGTTGAAGACATCACCAAAGAACGATTGAATTTCTTGTGAATGGTAAAGCGATGTGATAATGAATACCAACTGCACAAGGGATGCGACAATTGTTTATGAATGGAAGCAGGACGACTTGATTTACCAGATTAACAAACTCTACCAAGGCGGTATCGTACTGAACTAGCCTTCAAGATGCTTTGACTTGGACCAAGAAGCTAGCGGCGCTAAATTCTAATAAATTACCTGAAATGGGGCGTGACAAAAAAGCCATTTCTGAGATAAGTGGTTTCTGAGTTGACGGAAAAACCAAGGGTTTCAATGGCAAAATTCGTAAAAACATTAGAAATCGGGAAATTTGTACTTGTCTTTTTCATCTGAATGTCAGATCCTTAAAAAAACAATTAGTCGTTTTAGAATCTTAAGTGATTGGGCTTGACAATCTTCTCATGTTTTATGCCTCAGCGAAACTCGGTTAAGCAATAGCGATGATAAAGGAAGTCTGCTTATAGCAGGGTATACTCAGCAAAGTTAAACAGAAAAAAGGGGCCTGTGTCATGAGTCAGCTCCAATCAGATTCCAATGAAATAAAAAAACATACCCGGCAGATTGCCGGAAAATAGCCGCCGTTGATTCCAATAACTCTATTGGGATTGAAAGAAAAAAAATATCAACAAAAATTGATTTTTGTATAAAAACACTTTTAAGTGCGATTTATTTTGATATCATTTCGTAATTGAACATACTCCTGTCTCTCAATGAAAAAAATAGGAGCGCTATAATAGCCGGCTGAGAAGATGAGGGCGGCTATTAAACATGATAATCGTTTTGTTGAAGCATTTTTTTCTGAAGTTACTAAAAATGGCTTAAAAATTAAAGGCCGCTAAAATTTTGTTTTGGGAGTCCGCAAGCTAATGCCAGTAATCCAGACTACAGCGTCATGCTTAGATCATTCCACTTATCAAAATATTGAAATTATTTAAAACTGCAAAACGGTGGTACTGCAACATTAAAGTTTCTGAGATCACAGCCACATTCCGGTAAAATAGACTATTTATACGGAATCAAAAGAGCAGCACATACTTTTCAGGTAGAGTTCTTTTTGTCAAAAACCCAGCTTAATAAGAGGTACTTAGTCGAGCTTCAGAACGTAAAGCTTAACTGAGTAAAAGTCGAAAAAAAAATACTGCGTTCCCTCTATCTCTCATCTCTAGTTTGTGACACCTTTAACAAATTATTTTTGAAAGTCACTAATAGTTTTACTCCAATATGAATACGGAAGTGATTTCGAAAAGAACAAAATGGTGGAATAACAAACATTAGTCTAAAAACAAAAAGGATTATGCCAAATCAAAAGTCGACAAAGCACATGAACAATGATGCTATTGTAGAAAAAGTTTAAGTCCTTTGAAAAGCGTTTCGAATTATAACTCGGGCCAAAGTTGATCTTAACAAAATCAGTTTATCAATTGGTAGCAAAAGGCAGGTTTATAAATTGTCAAATGAGTTGATGGACAAAGTTCTCAATAATTAACCATGTTCCAATACCGGAAAGAATTACAAAAGATTTAATCAGCCAACAGCCCAAGATAACCAAAAAAAACTCAATAAAATTCTTGCCAACGTTGTTTGCGACATAGGCAAGCACCTTGCAGTTAAAAATGCGTCTATTCTTGATGTTTTAAACATTCAAATATTATGTAGAGAATAATAAGAGACCTGAACAAAAAACTTTCGCCTGATGAAGACTTCAAAAACTTTACTTAAACTATTGCCCCCAGAGACTAACAAATATCTAAAAGTTCTAATCAATTAGTCATCCAAAGATGGTACGCAGCCTGAGCAACTAGAAAGAGATAAAGTTTTTCCTCTTAACAAATCTGGATAGAAATTGGATAAAAATAACTACAATTGAGTCGAATAACTATTTTCGTTTTGAGCAAAATTTTTAAAACGGCAATGTCTAATCGCGTTTAGTCTTATTTTGAAGACTTCTTTTCCATACCTGGCATTTGGATTTTGCCACAAACACAGAACAAATGATGCAATGGTTGAATTCACTGAGAAAATGAGAAAACAAACCAATAATAGAACTGAACTTCTTCTTGGATCTAAAAAACGCTTTCGGCACAATTGATCATAGTTTGATGCCCACAAAGTTAGAGTGCCATGGAATTGCTTTAAAGCGGTTTGAATCTTATCTTAAAAATAGAATACAAATTATGTATTCTCAAATTGGGAGCAAGTCAAGTCTGGAGTTCTTCGGGGATCAATCCATGGCCATCTTCTTTTTACTATCTATATAATTGATTTACCTTCAGCCGGCAAAGCTCCATTTCATTTTCTTTGCCGACGAGAGCTATTCGACAAACACATGAGTGCAAACAACTGAGGTTTTACAAGATCTGTGTAAACTTGATGTCTGATGAAGCTCCAATATGTTGTTTATTAAAAAAATGTAAAACACTGCAGATGAACGTCAAAGCAACTATCACGTTGAACGGAAATACAAATTTTGTGTCAGATTCTATCACAAAGAAAAACAGTGAGATTGTAAATAATCGGGATTTCCATCGACTAACTCAACTTTTGGAATCGACCTCAAAAAACAAGTAAAAGATTGAGCAAGCGTGGTGGTAAAGTTGCAAAATTGCGAAATGTGTCAAAATTATTACAATACTATAAATCAAATGTCAACGCTGTTTTTCACTATGGAATTTTCAATGTATGGCTGCTGTAGCTATTCGTCACTTCTTCATGTACAAAACCTTAATCATTCATTTTAGAAAAAAAATGGCGCAAGAAGGAATTCTCCCTAAAACGACTATCAGTTTAGGGCAATATCTACTAGTTACTACAATTCGTCATAAAGTTACTCAGAAGACTTTGGAGTTTTCGCAATGAACTCTATTGTATTTCCACCACAGAAAAAAAAACAAGGCAAAAAGCAGCTAATACAGTGAAATTATCATAATACAAAAGAACAATAGAACGTTATTGAATCCAGTTTTGCTGTATTAAACTATATAAAACATTTCAGTCACTTGAAATAATACCGAGAGAATTTAAAGATTTGACTGCAAAAGAACTTTCCCGTTTTCTCATACTTTAAAAGATTCTTACGTGGTGTGATATTACGATTTGGCAAGGTATATTTAAGAAGTTCAGTTTTTGTTTGTTTTGTGAGGCTAATTATCGCGGTCTGGGGTACATATTCACTGTCGCATTACCCATAAAGCTTACAAAACTGAGACGTAGCGATGAGACTGTTGTGACTCCCGGCCAGGCTGAATAGGTGTGAATAATTTTGTTGACTGTCCCCTCCATCACAATGTTTTTGTATTAACAACCCTATATTCTGCTTATTTGGATGTTAATTCTTTTATCATTTCTTTCTTTACTACACTCAGAATTCAGATCAATGAAACCAATACGTTTTTAATTTGCAAAAATATATCCAACTTTATATAATCAGTGATTGACATACTTTTGAAGCAAGCTGAAAAAAAAAGATTTTCAGGCTGAAGTCCAAGCTTTACGTTCTAAAAAGAACTTTTTTGAACAACTATTTTTCTTGAGAAAATAACCTAACTTAAACTTTTCTTTAATTATTTCGATGATTTTCAGTTTGTAAATTTACCAAGTTGTTGTTTCATCTTTTCAAGGGCAAATTGGATAAGACGCTTCAATTACTTTGAGAAATTATTATCTCTACTTTTTCAGCTCCCGTTTATTGACAGAAATAAACATGTTGAACAGACAAAAACGGTGTTACCTGCTTTAAGAGGGTGGTGTTTATCATGCGGCAGAAAAATATGGAGCTCTGGTAAAGAGTACCATTCATGTCTTTCCATAGGAAACAATGGATACAGGGTCAATAAATAACTCTATCGAATTCTTCAGCCACGGAACATGTACCTAATTTACGCAAGAGATGAAGTGAAAAAACTTCTTTAAAGAGCGTAGTCACTTTCAAATTTTCAGTTCATAGGCTCACGAGATGAAATAAGATTTGCAAAAAAAATGAAAAAGAGCAAATCTTGTTTACAAGCTTTCCAAATATTTTTTTAATATTAAGAAGGGGTTTTCACCAATAAATATGTAAATATGGCGGTTTAGTTGAAGAAATTTTCATCATTTGTCGAATTACACAGATGTGATGTTTTCATCCATTACTTTGCTGGGCTTGAAATTACTTTATCTTTTTCTTCAGTATTATTGGTTATTTCCAAGTTGTAATTTTACCAAGATAGGGTATCATCTTTTGATGATTGAGTTGACCTTTACGGGCACATTTTGAGTTGTTCAAGTGTTGGTGTTTGTACAAGGACGAACTTAATCAAATGTTGTTCTATTAATTTATTATCTTTCTCTGCTTTATTGCTTTTCTATTACATTCAGTATTCATTAAATTCAAACTACCTGACGTCAAATTTGATTTTATCAAAACTGTCCACAATTTGTCTTTCCTCAACTGTTTGTTCAGTTGATGATGATCGATGATAGAGGTCAGCATAGAATCATGATATCTAAAACAGTAACTTACAAAGTAGCACTAGTGCTAATCAATAAGTTTGTTACAACAATCTCAAAAAACACACCGCCCATATCGATTAATTTGACAACTACATATTGGCGCTTAATGACGTCTGAACTGCAACAAAATGTTTGTTTCGCAAGTAAACACGCTTAACACATGTCTCGTGAAATTCATTTTCTGGAAAATTGCTTGAAATTGCTGAACAATAGCCGTAGTGGACCCCCACCCCCTGACGCACATCGGAATTGAAACAGATAAAGATAGAGTGACAGATTTTTCTAATCGATAGCTTTTTCTAGGTGTCAAAATATGTTATAATTTGTTGTCCCGTTTCAGTTATTTCTAAAATTATACTTAATTCAGCTTCTAATGTACCATGAGTTACAGACCGGTCTTGATCGATTTATCCCATTTATTTTGATTTTGTTCTTTTGACCTTGACCGTATTCACTGCATTGCGTAATTCAATGAAAGATATCAAACGTGAAAGTCGTGATTGAAGTTAAACGAAAAACGTAATAGAAAAATATAGCATAGCAGGACAAGTACTGAATTGAAATCCAAAAGAAATGAGGGAAAAACTAAAAACTACTACACCGGACCAGCAGAACAATTCAACAACGCCACAGAACACTCACAACCTTAGCGAAAAACAAAAATAATAGCAATCCTAAAATTTTTAAAGCCAATATTATACAGAGCCAAAATTTATCCATTTTAAAATACCCATTAAACGAGAAAAGGCTTCCTACGCCCATAAACCTAAAAAATTAGAACAATGAACAAAAAAATGATACCCCTCTGAAAATTCCAAAAGCGACAAAGAAACGAGAAAAATTGATCCAATTTGCTCTCAAAAAATAAAAAATAAATTTTCACCTTGAAGTTAGACCTTCAAAACAGGCTCAGCACTCTAAGCAGTTGAAAGTTTACTGAAGCCAGCTGATGTTCTCTGATGAAACTTAATGCCCAATGGGCGTTGCTGATGTTCTATGATGAAATTTAATGCCCAATGGCTTTATTTGTTTATCCCGTTTTGAACGCTCAAAGTAAAGTGAAAATGTGCGAGACTCGAGAAAAAACTGGAAGTAGATAATCACAAAGTCACGACCAACTTCTGATTAAGCAAAATTACCCTTAATTTATAACACTTATCATTTTGAAACAAAAGCAAAAAAAAAGATGAGAGAAGCCAAATCTGGTATAAAACACATAAAAAAATACCTTTAATTCACAGAAAAAAACCCTTCTTCACAAGTTGAGACTCCAAAAACAACCAGTGATAATAGAATATGCAAAATAAATAGACAAAAACGTCGGAAGGATTGCTCTCGAACGACTAGTGGGAGCTCTAATCAATTACAGCCTGCTTCAATCGGGGGGGGGGGGGGGGGAGGGCTGAGGAAGGTGGAGCTATAAAGGAACTAAGAAGTTCAATAGTGGGCTTCAAACAACCACATTAGAGGTTAACGTACTCTACTATTAAGATTTAAAGTGAAAAATAGCACCGGTTTCGGCGCGCTTTTTATTTGACATATAGTATTAAATTGCCTCGAATTGAGTTCATCTGCTTGAAATTGTGACTGAGATAGGATTTTAGATCAAGCAAAACGCAAAAAAAAGTCAAGGGTGTAAAAGTCACTCGAAAAGTCAAAACGGTCAAGCAAAAATTTTGCAAAAAAGACACGTTTACAAAAATTACTTCTCTACCAGAGCAATTAAAAACTGATAGAGCAAACAAATATGGCTCATACAAAGAAAACTTAGGAATGTGAAAGTAAAATAGAAGGAAAACAAAAAACAACCGACTGACGTCGGGCGAATTGCTGTCAAACGACCGGCGAGCGGTTGGCTTCGTCAGTAGCTAGGCACTGTTTAGTGAGGCTAGCTTTAGCTTAATTAAGGGGCGAAAGTGAACGCAGCGGGGGGGGGGGGGGGAGTGTTACACCGGGGGCTGATGGGGTGTGGCAACAATGCGAGGTTCAACAGTAGGGGGCGTCAATCTCTAAGAACCGCCCTTCGCACCATAAGTATATGTCTCCAAAACAGATTCTGTGAATCGCATACTTGAAGACTAGTGAGCTGGCTGAAAGGCTCTAAGAACACTTAATGCTCGCTGGGCGCTGCCTGTTTTTTTAGTACGAAAAGTCGAATGCGTCAGATGAGAAATTGGTGAAATGAAAAAAAAGACCGACAGGACTAATATAATTGCTACAAACTTCGTTTGAGAGCAATTAAACATTTTAACAAAAATCCCTACATTTTCTTCAAATGGTCAAATACGATTCAAGCTTTTTATTAGCTTATAACATAACGGGCAGATTGCCAAAAAACAGCGCAATGGGTTCCCAGATCTGCAGTCTCACAAAGATGCTAAAAGAAACAGACTAAAAAAATAAACTTTTTTAAAATGCTGAGCTGTTGTACTTTAAGAATATGTTTAACTTATTTCTGATTCTATTGGCTGTCCTGAAATAGCCTTCAGATAGAATGCCACATACTCATTTCACAATATCTCTTTGAGTTAAGGTAAAGAAAAGTCCATTTAAGTAATGAAGTCAATTTTGAGAAAGAGGTAAGTCGCGTGACCGAGAATTTAATCACGCAAATGAAATTAATCACGAAAATGAACTTATTTCTGATTCCATTAGCTGTCCTGAAATAGCCTTCAGTTAGAGTGCCACACACTCATTTAACTTTATCTCTTTGAATTAAGGTAAAGAAAAATCAACTTCAGTGAGGAAGTCAACTTTGAGAAAGAGGTAAGTCGTGTAACCGAGAATTTAATCACGCAAATGAACTTATTTCTGATTCTATTAGCTGTCCTGAAATAGCCTTCAATTAGAGTACCCCACACTCATTTCACTTTATATCTTTGAATTAAGGTATAGAAAAGTCTATTTCAGTGAGGAAGTCAATTTTGAGAAAGAGGTAAGTCGTGTGACCGAGAATTTAATCACGCAAATGAACAATAACCCTTCAGTACTAAGAGTGAAAAATGAAGGTCACGCATGCAATTCAGTTGACGTTGCATGAACAAATGAACAAAAAGCATATTTGAAGTGGTGATTGGGACGCCATAAGGTCATAACAAAAACCCTGTTGACGAAAAAAAACAAAGCAGCACAGAAACTGATATAATATTCAAAGAATTTTCATTTACTAAATGAAAATAGACATAGAGTGGACAATGATTGGATTCAGAAAACCATTTACAAAAAAATCAGATCCAAAAATGGAAAAAAAAACCAATAAAAATCAATGTCAAAATACCGCATTGAACAAAAAAACCATGAGCGAGAAAGCAATTTTTGTTCAAACACTATTTTGTCACTTTAAAATAAGAGCAAAAATATTCACGCCGCAAAACTTCTCGCTTTTTCGCTCCACTTCCTATCTCGACTTGATCAAAATCGCTGCTCCAATTTGACTTCAAAAATCATAAAAATGTGTGAACAGATCTTAAAAGAAACACAGCCTCAAAACTTCCGGAAACGACTCGGAGAAGAAAGTTGAATACTCTAGCTACCAAAATGAACCTCCTAGATAGCTACGCTTATCAATTGGATACAATACCAGGCAAATTAGAAAGTAATTGAAAAGAAGTCGACCGCAAAAACTGAACATAAAACGACAAATGTCGGAAGAATTGCTCTCGAACGACTAAAGGAAGCTCTAATCAATTGCAGCCTACTTCAGTCGGGGGGGGGGGGGGGGGGGAGGAGAGAGGGGGAGCCTCAATGGGACTAAGATGTTCAATATTGGGCTTCGAGGTTAACATATACCACTATTAAGATTTAAAGTAAAAAAAATGGCACTACTCTCGGCGCAATTTTCATTTGACTTTTGGTATTAAATTGCACCAATTGAGTTCAGCTGCTTGAAATTGTGATTGAGAGAGAATTTTAGATCACGCGAAACGCAAAAAGTCAAGGGCGTAAAAGTCACTCGAGAAGTCAAAAATGTCAAGCAAAAATTTTGCATAAGACACATTTACAATAATTGCTATGAACTTCGTTCAAGAGCAAATAATAAAGAATCTGATACAAAATTTTATTACGAATTTTGGCTTCAAAACAACTAATGGCACCAATATTTTGACACAGTAAATTCTAATTCAAAAAATAGCTGCCAATTTACAAAAAAGCGACCAAGTATTTCATATAGAGAAGAAAACCCGAGGAAAGGAAATGGAGGACAAAAAAAAAGAATTTATTTTCCACAAAATATTTGAACAAATTTATCCACAGAATGCGGAAATGTTACTTCCCTATTATTTAATTGGAAACTACACTGTCCAGGCCCCTACCCACCAACACCTGGCAAAATTTTGAAAAACAAAAAATGCCAAAAACGAAAAAAAAACCCAAAATAATCAAAATTCGTATTTTTTTTGGGTAAAAAGTGCCGTCTTTGACCTTCCATGGCACGTTTTAGGAATAAAACCTGTAAAATAGCTCTAAACTCAAGACTGAAAAAGAAAAACTATGGCAAGAAGGTTAAAATTAGCAAAAATAATTAAAAAAAAATTAGGAAACAAAAATCGGCCAAAATTTGGTTACATTTACTCAATTATCTTTCAAAAAAAAATCTCATAATCAATAACATTTATATTGAAACACAAAGAAAACAACAAACAGCTATTTTCAACCACAGAACTCCCGAAATGCTATAAAATTTTGGAGAATACAAAAAGTGCTACAAAAGCGTACATGGAGAAATGGTTAAAACAGCAGAAAATTGAATGCAAAACATCATTCTTGGCTTCAGATGGTCAAACAAGCTTTCAGACGCACTAATACTAGTCTGCGCAAACGATACAAACATCTTTGACAGAAAATCAAAACATACCCGGCAGATTGCCGGAAAATAGCCGCCCTTGATTCCAATAAGCATGATTGGGATTGAAAGAATAGATATTGAAAAAAAAAGATTTTTGTACAAAAACATTTTTTAAGTCTTATTTATTTTGATGGCATTTCGTAGTTGAACATAACATACTTCTGTTTCTTAGAGAGAGGCTACAGGGGCTACTATCAATACCAATAAGCATTAGAGATTGTAACTAAGACTTATAGGAACGACGTTCAAATAGCGGGCATCTAAAATTGGGCTTTATGGGTTTATCCCGTTTCTACTTCTGACTTCAATTTTTTATACTGACTCTGTTCATTTTGAATTGCTTTGCTGAGCAACTGATGTTCAAAATCACTTTTAGCAGAATGAGAGAAGAGAGAAACTAGCCTAGGGAAGTCAAAAAGACATCACGCAAAACGTTTAAAAAGCAGCAAAAAGAGGTAAAGCGAAACATTTTTTTATTCGACAAAGATTTCATTTCCCGCTTCAAAAATCACTCCAATAAAATTGATTTAAAAAAGGACTTCTCCAATACTCCTCTTCGAGTCGTAAAAATAGGAGCGCTATAATAGCCGGCTGAGAAGATGAGGGCGGCTATTAAAAAGGGAGAACGAAAAAACTGCTTCGAAAATGCCACACGTAATGACAAAAATTGGCTCGTTTAACGAAAATGTTTTCACACCTACTTTTCTCGCTCTCTCGCTAAAATATAGCGTGAACACAAAACCACCCTATTTTCTCAATGCTCGTCAGCATTTTGATCTAAACACTTTATTTCTCGGGCATTTCATTTCCTGTTTCAAATACACTTATACACTTCAAAATTACTGATAAAAAAGACGCTCCACTAATTCTCCTCTTCGCATAGAAAGAAACGACAGCGCCCCAATATAATTCAGAAATAGCGTCAGCTATTGCTTTTCGGCTATTAATGATAAAAACGCCTGTGGCTGAAAAAGTTAGAGGCTTTGAAAAAGACACGTGCTCAGAAATATCGCTTGGGCAGCCCGAAAGTTTTTTTACAACCACTTTTCTCGCGCCCGCTCTAAATTCTTTCTTTGATTTTGACTTTTGTTGAGCACAGTGATCTAATCTACTTTCTGCTGCATTTGACGTCTCTCCTACAAAAGTAGAAGTCACCGATAAATCCACAGACTAACGGCGGATGAAATGCTCTCGAACAGGCTGGGTGCAAAAACCTCCGAACCCTCAGGGGTTCGAACTCCGGACCTCCAGAATGCCCGTCCAACATCGTTAACTGTAGGCTAATATTGCATTAATTCGTTTTCGCTTTCAAACGCTTTTACTCAAAAATGAACTCAAGCGTGAAAGTCACTCAAAAAAATCAGAATTTTCTAGAACAAAAGCGGAAAAATCGTCAGGCAAAAACTTTGAAACATACCCGGCAGATTCCCGGAAAATAGCCGCCGTTGATTTCCATAACTCTATTGGGACTGAAAGAAAAGAAAATATCAACAAAAATTGATTTTTGTATAAAAAAAACTTTTAAGAGCGATTTATTTTGATGTCCTTTCGTAAATGGACATACTCCTGTCTCTCAGTGAAAGGCTACAGGGTCTAGTATCAATACCAATAAGCATTATAGATAGTAACTAAAACATATGAGAACTAAGTTCAAGTACCGGGCATCTAAAAATGGGCTTTATGGGTTTATCCCGTTTCTATTTGACTTTACGCAAAATGTTGAAAAAGCGGCAAAATGGGTAAAGCGAAAAAAAGTTCGACGAAGTGAAAAAAAAACATAGCCGGAAGAATTCCGGGAACGACTCAAAGGAGAAAATTGCCCATCCTTATGACTAAACAATTAAAAAATCTATTTTGAACCTTGAACCTCCACAAATGCCATAAAAAAATTAAGGAAGAATAGAAACGGCATTCAAAAACAAATTGAACCAGAGTTTTTTTTACAGTACAAGGAAACATAAAGCCAAATAAAATTCATTTGCAATTAGAGCAATGAAAAGCTCGCAAAACAATGGGCGAGTCATAATAGGCTAAGAAACTTAAATAGGTCTGAGATTAAAAAAAATAGGTCTGAGATTAAAAAAAAAACTTCAAAAATAATAAAAATGGTTTTAAAATTTCTCAATTTCTCTGTCAATTTTCCTAAGAAAAAAATGAGTTATACCAAATAACTACAGTCAATTGGTATATGAATATTTCTTAAGAAACAAGCTTCAACAAAAAAAAACAGGCGAAAAATCATTAAATTTCGTCTAAAAATCAACAAAACTGATCAAAAATCTCCAAATTAGCATTTAACTCAAATTTACTACTTGAAACCTTAAATTCCTACCAGAACAAGCCTAAAACTAATACAATATCATAATCAAACCTCATAACCATCAAAAGTTGCAAAAACTGCTTTTAAAAGTCACACGTGAACAAAAAAAATTCGCTCGCTTTGAGAAAATTTTTTCACACATCACTTTTTCGCTCTCTCAAAAACAGCGGTATGAACAAAAACCACTCTCTTTTCGCTCCGCTCTTCACTTTTGTTCAGCACCAAAATCACTCCAAATTTTTTCACGCGTTTCATTTCCCGCTTCAAAAATCACTCCAATAAAATTGATTTAAAAAAGGACTTCTCCAATACTCCTCTTCGAGTCGTAAAAATAGGAGCGCTATAATAGCCTGCCGAGAAGATGAGGGCGGCTATTAATAAAAAAGATACGTTTACAATAATAGCTTCAAAACTTCGTTCGACAGCAATTAAAGATAGATCACTATTACACCTCTTCGAATTGTAAAAAGTCTTTGGATTTTTAAAAGGAAGGCCTTTAAACGATAGCCGTTGAGAAGCTGACCGGGGGGGGGGGGGTATTACCAAATGTGCAAATAAAATACCCATTTCTGGTCGCCCAACTGTTCTTTGACGTTGCCGATGCCCAGTGCAGTTTTCTTGTAGGACTCGACGAAGGTTGAGAAGGCGTCCAACTCCGATTCCTTGACTGCCTTACACGCAGAGGGATCCTATC
Organism: Convolutriloba macropyga; assembly: GCF_964194025.1. Lineage (NCBI taxonomy): Eukaryota > Metazoa > Xenacoelomorpha > Acoela > Convolutidae > Convolutriloba > Convolutriloba macropyga. The sequence goes on along the minus strand of NC_134474.1, from coordinate 27,675,610 downwards.
AACAAGAAAACTTCGTATCATTCTGATAGCAAAGCAAGTTCAAACAATGACTTTTGCGGCTGTTTTAATAAAATATTTGAACTAAACAGCAGTGCACAGTTAATTCATACTTTGTCTGACTATCGGATATGAACAAGCTTTGGAAATGGTCACAAAACTATAATACGTCGTAATCGATTACATCCAACGCTTTATAACGTTCTTCTACGCCTCATGCCCTTGTAGGAAAATGCTGACTAGAAATCGGTTTTCGCCAAATTGAGCTTCTCGCGATTTACAGCATCGACAAGATGCGTTTTTCTGTTGCAATATATACTTTCATGCTCAATTGAAGATAATTCTCCAAAAAAAAAAATGAGTCAATAATGACTCTTGTGAACGACTAATTTTGTATACTAATCAGACGGGACAAAGAAACTATATGAAAACGTGGACGCGACAGAATTTAATTTGGACACACCTGTAGAATACACAAAAGACTTTCAATGAAAGTGATAAAAATATAAAACTACAACTATCTGTAGTAATTCGTGTCAAATTATAACCTTCATTACCTCGAATGAATGAGCGCCAAGCAGTCTTAGCTGAAGCAGTGCAATGCCGAATCACAAAAACAATCGTTGCTGTAATCGACTTAAGAGTAAGTAACTTTTGATTCGAACTCTTTAAATTAACTCAAAACGAATTCCTTGGCAAGCTTTTCTTCGGCAGGCTCAAAATCCATACAGTCATTCCAAACTTAGTCATTAAGTATCGAATTCTTGTAAACGTAAGCCGACTAACGTCGGAAGAGTTGCTGTCTCTCGACAAGAGGCCCGAGGTCAATCAATTTAATCAGATGGGAGGGTGGAGGGGAATCTTGGATAAATTCAGTTTTATCAGACTTTCAGAGGCAATTTACCGCGAATAAAGTCAGCGGCTTAAATTCTAAGCGACTTTTGAGAGAAACATAGCAGGCAGATCGCCGGAAAATAGCCGCGATAGACGCTTGTGGCCTACCGTGAATTGAAACAACTAAAGAAATAAGATTGACAGCTTTTTAATAGACCACTAGACTTTTTGGGTTAGATTCGGACTGTCATTTTTATGAGACTCATTTGCTCTACAAGGAAAAAGCCCTAATGGAGCTTTTTCAAAATTCATATTCGATATTAAAACTCAAGACTCTATTACTCAGGAGTTATGGCATATAAGTTTGGCACTACTTAGATGCACACTATTGACCTATAATTAGTAAATGTTCATAAAAAATAAAGTTCTATAAGTGAGTTCAGAAGTCATTTTTTTGAGTGAGGTAAGTCACACAATTCACCTAAAAGCAGAAATGATGTCACGAACACAAATTTTAACTGCAAAGCAGTAGAAGTCACTGAAGTCAATGAAAAAGTCAATTCCAAGAAGTCAGGGTAAGACGAAACAAAAATCTGTTAGACGAAGTAAAAAAAACATAGCAGGACAAGTCCTGACGTACAATTCAAAAAATTTTCATTGACTAAACAAAAAACTAGACCTAGAACGGACTATGAGTGAATTGGGAAAACCATTTCTAAAAAATCAGATAAAAAGTATACAAAAAAACAGAAAACCAAGGTCAAAATTCCGCATGTGGACAAAAAACTACTAGCGGGAAATGAAAACTTGGTTCAAACAAAAAAATAGAACCAGAATGAACTATGAACGGATTGGGAAACCCATTTAGAAAAAAAATCCGATCCAAAAAATCGAAAATACAGTAAAAATCAAACTGAAATTGCCGCATGTGAACAAAAAACAACTAGCGAGAAAGCGAATTTTCGTTCAAACACCGTTTTCTCACTCTATGTTAAAATTAGAGCAAAACAATTTCACGCCGCAAAACCACTCGCTTTTTCGCTCCACTTCCTGTTGACTTCAATTCGACTTCAAAAATCATGAAAATGTGTGAAGAGATCTTAAAACAAACAGCGCCACAATCCAATTCAAATTCTTTGAAATGTAAAAAATTAGGAGCGCGATAATAGCCGCCTGGAATTGCTGACGCGGCTATTAAACAAGAACAATTAAAAATTCAGAAACCAAAGCAATTGAAAATTTAGACCACTTACAACATCGTGAGTAGGCAACTGTTTTTGTAACTGCTTCGTCCTCTCTGCTGCCCCGACTGTGCCCTTGATGGGTTGATTCTCTAGAGGGAGAGACGAGATGTATTTTAAGACAAGGTTCTTGGGAGTATTTGAAGGGACCCACTCGAATGTTATGGTGTCTTTCTCATCACCACCAGCATCCGAGGCTATCTTCTTGTATTCTGCAGCTCTGTAGAACAAAACAAGGATTAACGGAAATATCGCAATAAAAAGCAGCTTTATGATACACGATACACTAAATTACAATTACAATGGAGCAAACAAATTTTTACAACCGCAAAAACAGCAAAAAATTTACACAAAAAGTCTTTCTGACCTTTTAGCATCTCTGGTTTTGTTGTTCGTGCCTCCAACCAGTTCATTCGTGTCAAGGGTGTAAAACTGACCATACTGTTCTACGTGGTCTCGACCAAAGAGCTTTCCAATCTTGTGTTGGATTGTGGACTCGGCCTGGATGTCGTGGTTTTCAGGTGGACACTTGCATGTCATGCAGATCTTTCTAACAACAGTAACAAATCCCAATATATCTAAAAGTGTGATTGCAAAAAGGGCACGGAAAACGTTTTAAAATATGTCCCAATACCCAAGGAGAGCCTTCCAAAACAAAATAACAAAGCTAAAACAAAAGGGTGGAATGAAAGACCTCTTCTTGATTCGGTCCATCTTTTGTAGGTTACTTATCTTCGCTGGAACAAAACATCTTAAAACACAAAATTAAATTATGCAGAAATGTTCGTCCTGAACCTATTGATGTTAAGAATAATATCTTCCTATTCGGTTATATTTTTTACTTGAAATCAAAGCCTTAATTCCTAAACCAAACATCAAAAATATTGAACTTTTTTTAACCAAGCATACTAAACAGACAGACGCTCATCTGAACTTTGTCTATATATATTGCAGCCAAGTCTTTGGCAGTTCTGAAACATTTGTCGGGTTTCCATTTGTTTGACAAAACATAGCGGCAGATTGCCGGAAAATAGCCGCGATAGACGCATGTGGTCTTCCATGAATTGAAACAACTAAAGAAATAAGATAGACAGATTGACCACCAGTCCTTTAATAGACCACTAGACTTTTTGGTTAGATTCGGAGTGTCATTTTTAAGAGACATATACGCTCTATACGGAAAAAGCCCTAATGGAGCTTTTTCGAGTTTAATATTAAAAATCAAAAACTCAAGACTCTAATACTCAATAATTAGGGCATATACGTTTGCCACAACTTAGATCCACACTATTGACCTTTACCTAGTAAATGTTTACAAAATTTGAAGTGCAAATGACCTAAAAGCAGAAAATATGAAGTCACGCACACTAAATTCAACTGAAAGCTGTAGATATCACTGAAATTGAAAAGCCAATTCCAAGAAGTCAGGTCGGTTGCAAGAATCACCACTAACGTCGGGGAAAAACATAACCGACTAACGTCGGGCGAATTGCTCTCAAACGACCGGGGAGAGGTTGGCTTCGTCAGTAGCTAGCCACGGGGGTGGGGGGGGGGGGGGGTGCACCGGGGGCTGATGGGGGCAACACTGGGTTGGGGGGGGGGCAACAGCGGTGGGGGTGGAGGCACTAGTGGGGGGAATCAACAGGGGGGTTGTCTCAACCTCTAAGAACCGCCCTTCACATCATAAGTATAAGCCTAAGTCTCCAAAGCAGTTTGAGCTGAAACAGAGCTGAAAGGCTCTAAGAGCACTTAATGCCCGCTGGGCGCTACCGGTTTATCCCGTTTTTGAGGACGAAAAGCCAAAAGCGTCAGATGAAAAATTGGTCAAGCGAAAAATTGCATTAAAAAAGACCAAAGGACTAACATAATTGCTACAAAATTCGTTTGAGAGCAATTAAAAAAAACACGATATCTCCAATAATAGCCGCTATCGCTTGGCTGTTATTAATAAAACGCTGAGATTTGAATGTATCACTTGAAAAATGTCTGCCTGAAAAATACAACGAGCTTTTAACGACTTTATCTAAGGTGCACAATTGTAGGGAAGTGAAGTTGGTAAGGAGCAAACACAAGTTTTCAAGACACGAACACTGAGGATATTGCCGGTAGTTCGCCAAAAATAATGTGACTACAGTTTTGTTGAAGTTAGGTAACAAAATAAAATTGATAAACATAACCATTTTCGGGCGAATTGCTGTTAAACGACCGGCTGGCTTCATCAGTAGCTAGCCACGGTTCAGTGAGAATGGCTTTAGCTTAATTGAAGGGGTGTGAGGTGAACGCAGAAGGGACATCGGGGGTGGGGCAACGGTGGGAGTGCGCTTTTTGGCTGCACGGGGCCCTTACGGCCAGAACCATGTGCAGGTGTGGGGATGGATGGTGAGTGAAGTGAGGGGCCGATGGGGGGTGTTATGGGGGGGTGCAGGTCAACCTCTAAAAACCTTACTTAAGTAAAAGTCTCCAAAACAGTTTCAGTGAATCGCGTACTTGGAGACTAGTGAGCTGAAAGGCTCTAAGAGCACATAATGCCCACTGGGCGCTACATATTTATCCCGCTTTTGAGGACGAAAAGACAAATGGTTCAGACAAAATCAGCAAACAAATTATGCATAAAAAACGCCGACAGGACAAATATAATTGCTACCAACTCCGTTTGAGAGCAATTAATTGATAAATCAAACAGATAATTAACTCTGACGAATTTTTGTGATATCATAAATTATTATTGGTTTTTAGAATTCGCCCGGCTCTGCTTTTCATAAGAATTAATTGAAACTCAAATTTCCGATTAAAGTTGGACATGCCATTTTGAAAGTGGATAACTGACGTGCGACCGAAAGAAATTTACTCCGGTGATTAAAAGCTCTCTAATGACGTCAAGCTCCAAAAACAGTTGCATAAAGTAATGCATAAAAGGCTGCCTCAAGGAAAATACGCAAAAAAACGAACAAAGAAATCTATAATAGCTCCGCTCAGCCATTTAAAAAAAATTCCTTGTGCTTTAAACAGCTGCTGCGCTGCCAAACCTTTCGAGGATAACTTCATTCCTAACCAGAGCATTTTCAAACTCTTCAAATTTTCAGTTCAGATTGGTTGAAAATCAGATATAGCCGGCAATTTGCCGGAAAAAAGCCACGATAGACGCTTTTAGCCTTCCATGAATTGAAACAACTAAAGAAATAAGATAGACAGATTGACCACCAGTCCTTTAATAGACCACTAGACTGTTTGGTTAGATTCTGACTGTCATTTTCATGAGACATATACGCTCTATAAGCAAAAAGCCCTAGAGAAATCTCAAGACCCTAAGACTCAATACTTATGGCATATACGTTTTTGAACGATTGAAAAAGTCAATGGTCACAAGAATCATCGATGGAGACGACGAATTGAAAAAACCCACAATGCCCTCAATAAAAGCCGCTATCGCTTCGCGGCTATTAAAAAGAACGACTTTCTGTTGAAACATATATCTTTCCTATATCTAATTTGAACTGCTCGAATTTGAAATAATTTTGTCTGGTCTTACTTTCACTGTTTTCCACTCAAGGGGAGTGAAAAACCCCAACCAAATCAAGCAGATTTACTTCTTTTCGTGTACTGTTTCCAGCGTAATGCTACAAACTTTTGGGGGGCTACATAGGGCTCATCATTAATAAGGAAATTTTGAAAGCTTAGACAAAAAAATCCTACGTCAAAATAGTATTCTAAAACCTAGAAAACCTGAGGCTTAAGTGGTTTGGCACCAGAGGTTAGAATAACAATTTTTCCAAACTAAAAACAAGACCGTAAACGATTTATATTATATATGGCATTTTTTTACATAGGAACCAACGCGTCCTACACTGGTGATAAAATTTTCAGCATTGAGAACTATTTCCAACAAAGTCACTTTCATCCATGCGCATGATATCTTTTACAGCCAGAGTGGAATTGTATCCTAAAAATCTGTAATAGATAGAAACCGTATCAGAGAACAATGAACACTAGGTAAAGAGCTTTCAGATAATCCGTATTTTCAAAAACAAATCGGGTATGTAGGCCAGAGCAAACTATTCGACAGAAGACAGATTTAATGGGGGAAAAATGACAAGTTATACAAGCACAATTCTGAAATTTGAACGATTTAAAACTAAACTATGCGTAGCAAGCATTAAGTTCAACATTACGCTCATTAAGTTCAGTCTGTCTTAACTAACCAAATCTTAAGTTTTAAGTTTATTTTAAGTTAAGCAATTCCTCTGAATTAACTCTACGCAACGTACAATACGTACGAATTGGCAAAACTAAATATAACGGATTATACACAACAAAATAGCTTTTAATGATCTCTTAATTGCCTTTATCCATATCGCACGGATCTTCCGTTCATAATAAGGACGAGCAACATTCTCATTTCCTTTATATGGCAATAATTACTAAGAGAATGCAAAGTTAAAGAGCATAAGAGATATCCAATCTGAAACACTCTCGCCGAGGTATTAAGATTATAGAACGGATTTCACCTACAATCAGAGAAAGCTAATCCAAATTTCATTCATGCCAATTTGTACACAGCAGCGGACTGTAATTCCCTCACCTCCAGAAATGAAGAGCAAAGCCTCCTTCGCAAGCATCACCACACTTGAGGCATGGGGCGCCAGCACCCACATCATGCTTCAAGCTTTTCTAAACAAACAACAATCTATCAGCCATGGCTAAACTCATCTATGCTCTGTTATTTACTTTTAGTTTACAATCATGAATTTAGATTCTCCGCACCGTCCATTAAAACTGACTTAGCAGAATGAAATTCGGTCAAACCTTGAAAGGAACTTCTGCATTTTTCTCTGTAACCAAATATTGAGCTCACTTAATTTTAAACGGAAACTAAATATTTCACGATGAAAAAATCACGCGTAAGAAAGTCGCTCACAAATTTAGGGGAAAAAATTATTTCAATGCATAAAGGGACAATTTAATCGCAAAAAAGCTTGTTTGAAAACCATCATAATTTAAACGAACCCAAGAAGTGCGAATGGCATGCGAAACATACTCTAGAATACAATTATCATAAAATTGCAGACAGACATGCGGTACCAAAACACATCTGAAGATGATAAACATGAAGCAAAAGAGTTTGCGTAGGGCACAAATATTTCAGTACGAAAGTCAATATCAAGCCGGGATTTCATCAAAAAATCACAAAAAGTAAACCATTGTAAAGTGTGAACTAATAATAGCGGAAAACCGTTAGAGCACTTGTAGCGAAAAGAGTTTATTCACAGAACTGAAACGTGGTAAATTTCAGGCAAATGAAAAAACAAAGCAGGACAAGTCCTGACGTACAATTCAAAGAACTTTCATTAACTAAAAAAACTAGACCTAAAACGGACTATGAACGGATTGGAAAAACCATTTAGAAAAAAATCCGATCCAAAAAATCGAAAAAACAGTAAAAATCAGAGTGAAATTGCCGCATGTGAACAAAAAACCACTACCGAGAAACCGAATTTTTGTTCAAACACCGTTTTCGCACTCTACTTTAAAATCAGAGCGAAAAAATTCACGCCGCAAAACCACTCGCCTTTTCGCTCCATTTCCTGATTCGGCGTGACCAAAATCACTACTCCAATTTGACTTCAAAAATCATGAAAATGTGTGAACAGATCTTAAAAACATAGCCGGAAGAATTCCGGAAGCAACTCGAAGCACCAAAACTTCACAAAAAGCTGAAGACATTACCTTTTGTATTAAACCATTAACTCATTACCTCCCCGGGTCTGATCAAAAATCGGTGAAATTTAAACCACTGTCACCAAGAGCAAGAAAACGCAGCAAAATTTTATTATTGAAAACGTTTGGTAACGTTAAAAAAGTCTGAAATTTTAAGGATGGTCAAAAAACTGATAGCCTGACAAAGCTGACAGGGCCATCAATTGCCCTCAGATAAATAAGGATTCTAATCTCAAAAAGATTGCGAAAGCAAACGGCAGACAAAAACTTTTCAAAAAAGACAGGAAAGTCAAAATTATTAAGAGTGCTCAAACTTAAGAATCAGAGAACCACTACAATTAGATTTCTAATCACGGCAATTAAGACAAAAATAATACATGATTCTTCCTTGTTGTATATATGCTAGACAACATGATTTCATACTAATTCAAAAATTAAATTAATCATAGAAAAACAAAAGCAACAGAATAATATTCAAAGGCAAAAAATCGTCTAAAAACAATACCAAGCCCGGAAGAAAATTGCAATGAATAGTAATAAGTAGAAATGTTGGAAAAGACTTTCTAACAGACTCCCAGTGCTGCCTTATTTTGAATTAAACCAATTGCGAACCGAAGAAACCAAGATCTACGAAAAGGCTGAATTCATTCAATTTTTTAACAACTGAAAAAATCAATATAAGGAATATAAAAGTAGGTGCCAGGACAAAACTAGAATGATACAAACTAGAACGTGAAGAATATGGACACAGTGATAGGAACACCGTAACAAAAAGACCAATTCTTGATTTTTGAAAGTTAAAATCAAATTTAAAAAAATCAAGAAAAACGAGTACATTTCATTGCTCAGCATTCGAGACATAGAAAAGACAGCGAGTCATTCGAGACAAAAATCCAACTTGCTGAACAGAATAAAACAAGAAAAGGCAGAATTCAGACATACGTAATAATGAAACATTTTGCAAAAAAGTGGTCAAAAAATATTTAAGACTGCATTTATGAAAAAAATTTATCTGTTTTTTCAAAAACTTAACACCAAAAAATGATTGAATTTTTATTGAAACGAAATTAAAGTCCCCCATGTTCCCCAAAATACTATCTCTAGTAATTAAAAGCAAAATACAAACAAAAAACTGAAAATCGGATTAGCAAATGTACAATTTTATGAAACAAAATTACATCGAGGTAGAAAGAGGCATTGAGTATATGAATTATCAAAAGGAAGTTGCTATAATAACTGATTGTTGACAAAAAACAGCTAAAAGATCCAAAAATGAAGAAATTAATAGAAAAAAAAGCCAAAAATTAACTAAAAAATCAAGAAATATGTGCCAATTTCGCATTTGAAACGCAATTTCTGGCAATGCAAAATACTGTGCTATCAATTTCAGGGGTTTACATTTCAACATAGCATCGATTAAAAATTATTTCCACAAAAAACCAAATTACAAGCAAAAAAACTAGGCCACTTAGACGAAAAAACGGCTAAAAACGGTTATCTATATTTGCCATTCAGTCAAAAACTACTTTTCAATGTCAAAAAGTCTTTCACTGAACGCAGCGCATGATCAAAAAACTTCTCTCGCTCAGAAAAAAATAGTTCACACTGCAATTTTACTCGCTTTCGCTTTTAGGTCAAAACATCGTCTGAACGAATAGTACTTCCGGTAAAAAAAACCTAAGAAAACCAATACTCCTCTTCGAGTCGTAAAAAAAGACAGCGCCCCAATACGATTCAAATTCTTTGAATTGTAAAAAACTATTATAGAGAGCTAAAAAAATTAATTAAATTAAACCAAATTCACGTTAAGAAACACAAATAGGACATCGGTATTGATCAACTAAGTGCAAGAAGGACAATTGTAGTCAACATTTTTCTTGCATTTCTAATACAGACTTTTAGACAGGGTTTCTAGTTGTTTGGAGAAAGAAAATCAAAGTGACTTGTGAGACACTGACATTCAATTGAAAGGATTTAAAGTAGGATTTGACGTTATTCTGATTTGAGCAGGAGCTACCTTTAAGGTGATGTGCACTACCTCCGAATGCGTCTTTTCCTTTTCCTCTAAGATAGTAAACAGACCCCACTTTGGGCAAGAAACAAAGATTAAACAGCATTGAATAAGCTGAGAAACAACTGGTATACTGTCAAATAGATGGCACAATGCGCCATAAGATAGCTTTCCAAATATCAAAAATCAGCAAAAGATTATGGACGAATTCGTAGAAAGGAAAAGCAGTCATCACAATAAATCTAAATAAATGATGAAAAAGCACTGAGCACAGTTTGCCAGGGAATGCTAATCCAGGCAATCAGGTATACGGACAAACTAACTGAACAGATATATCTGTTAGAAAATTAGAAACATAACCGACTAACGTCTGGCTAATTGCTCTCAAACGACTGGCGAGCGGTTGGCTTCGACAGTAGCTAGCTACGGTTTAGACAGAATAGCTTAAGCTTAATTGAAGGGGCGTGGGATGAGCTCGGCGGGGGAGGTTTTAAGCGCGGTGGGTTACGGGTGTAACGATGTCCCGAGAAGTGAAGGGGGTTGTCGAACTCTAAAATCCGCCCTGAACACAATAAACTACGTCTCCAAACAGTTTTCGTGAATCGCAAATTTAGAGTCTAGTAAGCCGAAAGGCTCCAAAAGAACTTGCTGCCCTCCGGGCGTTACGTGTTTATTCCTTTTTGGAAGACGAAAAGTCAAAATGGTCACACACAAAAATTGCAGAAAAGACCACATGACTAACATAATTGCTACAAATTTTGTTCGACAGCAATTAAAAAGATCATTTTTTAAAAAAAAACGAAGTACACATTAGCAGTCGTTTGGCACACAAATTGGGTTCGGTCGGCTAAAAAAAAAATAAGAAAACACCTTGTCGAGCGTTTTTCAAAAATAAAAATTAAGTGAATCATTCCTAATACCAAAGGAAGCTGCGACAAGAGTGATATAGGTCGATATTTCTCTACATTGATATAAGAAAATGCTTAAACATTGTATTACAATCAGTACACTTTAATTGTGGACCACTCACTTACATCATTATTATGATTAACACAGCAAATACTTATTCTGCTGCGAATCAAGCAAAATCGCTCCAGATAAAAAACAGAATGCTTGCTCCTGAAACCATTGCCCCAGCAATTAAGGCGTAGGGAACATTGGATGGTTAGGCTTATTGAGAACTAAACTTGCGAGTATTTTCTCGGAGATCCGTCGACATAGTCAATGTAATAAACGTGTCTGGCGACTCAGAGGAACCCAATTCGACACCTAACCGGAAAAAAGCCATAGTTGACCCCCTTGACGAACTTCAGCATTGAAACAAAGAAGGAGAGAGAAATTAATAATTTTTTCTGCAAGGTCAAAAAGTGTTCTAATTTTGTAAGCAGTCTCATTTGGATTCTAAACGTATATTAAATGCAGCTTCTAAACTGAAGGCTATTAAGCCAAAAACCGATGACCGCTAGCAATAGCTATAAAGAACTTTGATGACCTAATGCACTATGACTTAATGACCGGGCATTATCGGGTTATCCGGTTTCTTTTGGTTTTGCTCTCTTGACCTTGACCTTAATAACTATATCGCAAAATTCGATGCGTGAGAGGCATGGAAATCCATTCATCTGAAACATTATGAAAAACCAAAAAACGTGATCAATAGGCACGATTCAAAAAATTTTGCATAGCCGTATTAGAAAAATAGGACTTAGAATTGACTAGGAATAGGCTGGAAAAACATTTGATTTTTTGTAAAAGGCTGGAAAAATCATCAGATTTTTTGCAAAAAAATCTGATCAAAAAAGAAAAATTTGAAAAAAAATCTGATTTAACAATAAGCCACCAGCGGAATATCGAATTTTGTTTCGAACACAATTCTCTCACACCACTTTCAAAGTAGAGTGAACAAAATTCACGCCACTTGACCACTCGCTTTTTAGTTCTTATTTCCGTTAAGTCGTGACCAAAACTAACAATTCAAAAGATTCCAGAAATCATCCCAATTTGTGAACAGTTCTTAAAATACCAAAAACAGAAATTTGATAAAAATAAGTTCTTGAAAATTAGTGGCTTCAAACTACGAATCAACACAACACTATTTACGAAAATCCTCAATCACAGCAAAAATACAGCTTTACATGTCATAAAATAGCCATTAGCATTTACGTTAGGCGAAAACGGGACAAAAAGAACTAGACAGGAAGGCAAGATTCAAAAATTTATCAAAAACCGTTTAAAAACAAATTGTATATACAACTCAATGATTTGAGACTAAGAGACAAGACCACCAGAAAGGCAACAGAAACGGGCAAGACTCGAAAACCTAACAATTATGGAAATAGTTTAAAAAGGACAAAACCACTATGAAATCAAGCTATAATTAGATTTATTTCGTGCATTAGCAAACGATTACACTTATTAATGTCACTAATGAAATAAAGTTAACAGAGAACCGAAATGAACAATAATATGGGTCAAAGTCATAGAAAACAATAGCTAAGGACTGAATTAATTAATCAATCCACTTGAACATCATTAACAACCGATAGGACCTGTCAAAAATGAGACTCAGTGAGAAGACGAAAAGTACAATAAATACAAGCAAAAAAAATTTGGTAATAGTTTTTGAAAAAAAAGTATTGTCCAAATCATAAAAAACACTGACTATTAACTTTAAGCATTTTTAAGCATTGTTTAGATTCATTTAGGTCTAATCGCCAAAGTAAAAGAACCGTCTTGAATGTCAAGGTAACAAAAGAAAAAAATTGTGAAAAGACAAAAAATCAGTGATATATTTTTTAAAAAGTTGTTGCAAAGTAGTTATTTTTTGAATACAAGTTGTAACAAAGTAGTTAAAACTTGAAGATATCAGTTGAAACTACTAAAAGGTTACTACTAAGCCTCATTTTTGAAAAAATGGGACCAGTCATCAGATACGCAAAGAAACAGACACCAGAAGAACTTCTGTACTTAAAAAAAATCACTAAGAATTTATTAAATCAAATAGTGTCTAAGTCATATAAACCATTAACTGCCCTTTGATGATTTAGAAAAAATGCAGCTCGGTATTATTAGGAAACATGTATGACTTCTTGAAACCGTAAATTTAAAAAAGCACAAGCAGAGGTCAAAATGCCGCACGTGGAAAAAGAGCGCTTTCGAAAAACGAAAATTTGTTCAAGCACCAATCGCTCACTCCATATATGGTAAAAATCACACTTCAGAGCTGCTCGCTTTTTCTCTCTGTTTACTTTTCCAGCGTGATTAATATCAGCACTCACTGACATGAAAATTGAAAGTGTGAACAGATCCTTAAAAAAGACAGCGCACCAATAGAATCCAGATCCTTTGGATCGTAAAAAAGGAGAGCGCCTAAATAATAGCAGCTCAGAAGCTGCCGACGGCTATTAAAAACTTTTAAAATCAATTGGCTTTCTCTTTCGCGATTCAATCGCAGGAAACTTGACGGAATAACATTTTACGCGAAGCTTCGATATGGTTTTCTTCTATATTAAGACAGTTTCGTGATGTAAATGCATGCGTCAAGGAAGCAACTTTTAAGGAGCTCAGACATCCGCCATGGAAATTGTTTCTATTGGTACATTTTTTGTTCAGACGTTCAGAAGTCCAAGTTGAGGTTTTGTCATTGCAAGAAAAACTTTTTTCTCCGAATAAAAACAATGATTCTTAAAATTGAGACTACCGCGATATAATATCATCAAAACTTACGCCGCGCTGGATTCGTAGGGCCCGGATGTCATCTATAGTCCTAATTGACTCCCGCGGAACTTCCTCTTTGGCATTTTCAGTCTCTTCTTGAGCCGCGACTCCATTCATTTTAAATTGCTACCCAAATATATCATAACACAGCTGAAATTGTACGTTCAGTTGCAAAGATCACATGCGATAAGGTTTGAACTAATGTAAGCAAAATTGGGGCGAGTTTCAAACGAACGCCTTTACCATGTCAAAATTTGGTTGATATAAAGTGAATATGATCGATACATTTGTTACACAGAACGAGCCAGAATTATTTGTTGACCAAGTAAACCGAGTGAGATCAAAAGAGTTCACAAATAATTGGATACATAGGTGACTTGAGAACGCACCCTAACTGAACGAATAATCGATCAAGTTATTTGTCCAACGTTTGACTGGATTAACGGCTGAAGTCACCGTTAAGTTTTCATAAAATGTACAATATCACAATTTACAGTTACCACACCATAATTGATTACAATACAAGGCAAAAAACAATAAATTAATTTTTTCCGTGTTCTAAAACTTTTTCGACTTTTTCCAAATAGCTTTGTGCTTGATTTCTCTGAAATTCATCGTACAAATCGTTACTCGCTGCATACGACAGAACATCTTTCAATTCGTAAAAGTTAAAACCACTGTTTGCACGCAACAGCACTTGACAATGGTCCGCATATTCATCACCCATCGCGTCTTTGAGGAATTCAATTTCCTGTTTGACAAGATCTAAATCCGATTTGAGAAGATCAAACACGTGTTTAATGTTGTACCCATTAAACCAATTATGGTTAATTGATAAGGTGAGTCCGCGGTTGTAAACTTGATGAAACCATGTACTTGGTACAAATATTGCCTCTCCAGGTCCTTGTTCGATTTCAATGGCATTTTTCATTAGATGATCGCAAGACCGCAAATCGGTTGGGGGATTTGCTTTCTCTTGTTCAGTCATGTGTTTGGACGACACAAATAACCAAGTTTTATGTCCTGTGATATTTACAGACCAGCTATATGAACAAAACACGTCGACATGAAACGGCGTCCAGGTTTCAGAGCCACCCAAATAAAGAAACCGATAATCTTGCTTCTTGTTTTTGATGAGACAGTCATTCAACCAGTCACATTTAAAAATCTCTGGGACGCTAAAAACGTCACTTTCTTCCTCCAAATGATCACAAAAATGCCAATCTTTCAAATATTTATTACTAGGACCCCTTTTCAGGTCATCGATTAATTGAGATAGCAATGACTTTGATTTGCTGGCTTCATACGATAAACCTGGATGGCAAGAGATGATCGGGACTTCAACATCTCCAAATTGAGCAAGAAAATTGTTAAAATTTAAGGTTTTGTCATCAAACCAATTTTGGAAGCAGGGCCAATCCTGAGATATCCAGGCACCAAATTTGCATGGCTGTTCACCTGTTCTGACAATCTCTTCAAATTTCTCAGGCGATGTGTAAGAATCGAAAAACATAGCTAATCGAAAATATTTGAAATCGCAGGCAATAGTAAAAACACAGCTTAAATTTTCTTTAACTCCCTCAGAAATAATTTACAACTCCTGTAAACACAACGTTGAAGAGAGTGCAACAGTGAAGCTAAGAAAGATCGAAATAAGTTCTGCTCAGCAAAATTATTTGAAGACGGCGGTGACTTTGGCAGCATAATTTTACTATCTCGAGACCTCTCGTTACAGAAGAGTATCGTATTAGCAACTCTTGTAATCCTTTATATTTCAATTAGATATGTGAAAAATATAATGAGTTATCTGTCTCATGTAAGTGAGAAAATGACCAGAAGAGTAGTAGCAGTAGTAGATGACAGACCAAAGCACAGTTTAAGTGCAACAAAGATCGGAAGACAAAACACATCAATTCACAGCAATCATTGAGTTCTAGGCATTGGGATTGCTTGGCCTTGCCCCAGATTTGCACTGAAAGTTAGATAAACAAATTCTCAGTTTGTTGTTCTTGTAGCGGATTCCCAAGTAAGCTGATGAGATCTCTACATTTTTTGTTAGATTCTTCTTCACATTTTCTGCAGATATACAAATCGTGCGTAAACTTCCAGGGGAAAGGATTTCAATTCATTGTGAAAACTGTTGTAAAATCCACACTGTATAAGACAGTGGTCGAAGACAACAGTCAGGGAAAATCTCGGATCGCTGTGTGCAAATAACTAATCCCAATTCGACGAACTTGTAAGAGCTTTTCCTGAAGTTTTCAAACAACTTACAGAGAAATTAACAAATGAGTGGCTGTTATGTCTACTGAAGGACATCACTGAGCATCTCAAGTAGGCTAAGTACACCAACAGTTTAACTGATTAGCCTTAAATTAGATGATAACAAGTCTTTCGCAGCAATGGCATTCAGTGTTCCGGTGATTTTAGATCTGGTTCAAGTTGGCCGGATCAATTACGCACACTCGATGAAAGAATTCTATAAAGATGCGGCCAAAGTAGTCGTTTTCTGTAACCTCTAAGAGAATCAAGACAAAAATGTTGAGTAAACAGTCTCAAATGTACTGGCTAAATTGAATATTCCTGAAAATTTTGGGAAACGATACAGCTGACTTGGCACAAAAAGCGTCACCCAGAAGCTAGATCTAGACCTGTTGAAGTACTGCTGTATTGTAAATACAAACGTCTATTGTCTAATGTATATAAAATTAAGGAAATCAGTGTCTTCGAGAAGGCAAAACCGAAATGGAAGGAAAGTTAAATGGGGAAGGCTCTTCTCTAGATTCGATACAGCCTCAGCCAAAAAGCCCTCGACGAAAAATTTCCCAAATGAGGGACATTAACCTATAAAATAATGGTCATAAAATCAACCAGCGAAGAGATGTCGAACACTTAACAGAACTGAGCCAAATTGCTTGGCAAAGACTAAACACTCCGCCTCAAACTTTTGCTCAAAAATACCAGAGACTTTTCCATGTATCAAAACAAACTGACCAACTAGATTATGTCGCCATCACGGGTTTGACATAATTGTTGCAAGAGAAAACTGGTTATCCGATGATGTATAATGCCACGTGTAGCTTCTTTGTTTAGTACAAGATTCGTTCAGGTCAAGATTGAAAAAACGTGGAGTGGTGGCGTTGTTTTTATGAAGCAATAATGTTCGTTGTTATAAGTAGATAATCAAGATGTTTGCACTGATAATGAATTTGCCTTTTGTTTTACATTGAAGACATGCTACTGCGTTGTTTTAGTTATTGCTGCGTTTTTAACCCATCAAAAAGCTCAAGAATCCCTCGTTTAATGGATTTTATTGAACTTGCATTTGAACGGGCTCAAGTGAAGTATCCGTCCGGGTAATGTGACACCTCATTGTCTGCAATGAGCGATTATATTTTACTCAACACGACTGACGAAGATGCATCCAAATATTAAAAGCATCTTATCTAGATGTTTTTATTACTTATTTCTCTGTCTTAGCACTAATTTCCGCATTCACAAAGCGTGAAGCAAAATGTGGAAAATGCACATGAGAGCAACGATTTTAACTTGGTTTCAGCAGTAGTACTACAACCCGTTGCTCTCACTGACCACATTTCAATTCAAATTGAGTTTTGCTCAAAAATACTCAAGGATATACATCTCAGAACCGTATATTCTTTAATGACGCAAAATATGAAATGAATTTTGTCAACTCCAGGGTGTTTTTTAGCTTTGTTAATTATCCAGATGAGGCAAATGTAACTCATTTCTATTAGAACTTATTGCAGTTTGTTGAAAACTGTATTTTCTAAAAAAAAACGATCAATCAACTCATATTACTACACCTCACATTCAATGCATTGTATTAAAATAACGAACGCAGCTGAAACACGTTTCGCGAATATTCAAAACACTATTTTTCTTTTTAACGCCAAATCTGATTTGGTGCACCTGCATTACCCCTGGACAGCAGATTGCAGAAGCATTGAACAATTTTTTTGCTAGCAATGTCGGTCGAAGTTCTAACAGTTCCATTTGCTACGATTCTAAAAACTCCACAACACTAACCCATAGTTTATCATAATTTACCTCCTACGATATTAAGCGTGAAGTTTTGGAGACTGTAACCTCTACATATGAAACGAATGACGAGTTTCCTAACGAGCCTCTTAAGATATTACCTTTTTGCTGATAGTATCTGGGGGCTAAAAGTATGTTCATGTATGTTCATGTATGACATAATATCATGCATGTTCTTTTAATCTTTGTTGTTGTTTCCCTAAATGTAGATGTATCAGAATGTTTATCTTGATTTTTCTGGCCTCCTGATTGGTTAATAAAGCCTCACCCTCTCATAAGGTTTTGTGATCGATTATGTATCGCCCCCATGTTTTTATGCCTCAAATTACAATTTAAACATTGTTAAAGCACGTTACTATGCAAAAAACACGAGCTTGAGGACCAAAAAAGTTGGGGGCCGAAACAGATTCGATCCGGCCAACTTTGCTGGGGGCCGAAACAGATTAGGTCTGGATTTTTGAATAGACTGTTGGTTTTTAATCCAATTTTGCTTCAGTAACTTAAATATAATCGACTAACGTCGGGCAAATTGCTCTCAAACGACAGGCGAGCGGTTGGCTTCGTCAGTAGCTAGCCTTGGTTTAGTGAGGCTAGCTTTAGTTTAATTAAAAAGGGCCTGAGCTGAGGGTGCTGAGGAAGCAGCCGAAGTGCGGCATCAACAAAAGAGTTAAGGAAAGAGAGAGAGAGAGAGAGAGAGAGAGAGAGAGAGAGAGAGAGAGAGAGAGAGAGAGAGGAAAGATGGAGTGGACGAAAGATAGAACGTGAACAACAACGAAAAGGAAGGAACCCTAAGCAACAGAGGGAGAGAGAGAGAGAGAGAGAGAGAGAGAGAGAGATAGCTGACAAAATTTTCCAGTATGAGATTTGACTCTGCAACTTCTAATATTCTAACCTTGTTAGTAATTAAATCATACAGAAAAAATTGAAAGTACAACATTTCGCAGTGAAAAAATTGTTAAAAACCAATTTTTCTCTGGAGTTCTGTCATGTAACCCAGCAAGTTTCGTTGGCCAGTAATAATCGTTAAACTGTAAAAAGGACAAAAATAATCAAAATTTTAAAAACAATTGCAAATTTTAACAAAATCTAGCTAAAATTGGTAATACTAATATCTTCAAAACCTCAAGAGACCACAATTTCATTGCCTCAAGAGACTATCCAGTATCCCTATTTCAGGCCTTAAACTTTCCACTGGCACCTATGGACCCATAAGCTTGGAACAATATGATAATTTTTTGAAAATTTGGAAAAACTAAATTTTATCAAAAAATTGCACAAACTCGAGTCAATAAAATATTGATAACCATTCCATCAACACTAGAAACTATGCAGCGGCTTATTGTTAAACCTCGAAGGAGCTCCCTGGGACTCTCGGAGGACGTTCCTTGGCTCTTGAGGCTGGAGAAACCTAAAAAATGACAAACACTTTCAAAACTTGAAAATTGCAAAAATTGATTAAATTCGCGATATTGAAAAATTATAAAAAAAACTGCTGAAATTTGTGATCTTAAAAAATTCTGGCCAGTAAAATTTTACATGGCCAGTAAAATTTTACATGGCTCTTTGTTTTTCTGGCCAGTAAAATATTACATGGCCAAAAAAATTTTTCCAGTAACTTATTATCATACCCTTCACCAGGTCTTGTGACCCCTGAGGCTGAAAAAACGTGAATAATTACCAACACTCTGTGAAGAGAAATGCTCAACGAAAACCAGAAACACTGCCCACTCGGCTATCAGGACCTTCTTTTTGCTATGCTGAAATCGAATTTATTTTAGTAACCAGCTTTACTTCGGAGTGAGAGCAAAAAAGATCACGCAAAAACGAAGAACGAAAGCGTGAAAAAGTCACTTGTGAAGTCAAAGAATGTTCTAGAAGAAATGCGCAAAAACGGTCCGGTGAAAAATTTGCATACAAAAAGACCAACACGTTTACAGTAATTGCTACAACTTTATTAGAGAGCAATTAATAACTGAATGTACTCAAAGACTGGCAAATTTTTGTGGTTGAATATAGGGCTGCAATATTGTTCAGCTACGGTCTTTCAGTACCCATCATGAGCACCATTCTTGAAATTGTTTGATCTTCCTGTAGCAAGCTCACGGGAGACATACGCAGGGTGATGCGTACCTTAGATTAGGCGTCATTTAATATTGATGCACAGTAGCGTCTTGGGCTTTCAGGACCGTTCAAATAACAAAAACACTTTCCGAACTAGCCATATCATATGCAACAGAGGTCATACCATACCATCCAGAAAATCCTTTGAACCTGCTTGTCACACAAATATCAACCAAACGAGCCAAAAGCAATAACAAAGGTGAGGATTTAATTGCAATGAATGTTCAACGGAGACAACGTCACAGGAAGATCTTACGAGGATAACAGCAAGATCCTCAAATCAAACGATAAAAATGAAAAGTCATGAGCGATGACTTAGTAAAAAAAACCTAGTAGCTACAGGAAATGTCTTGTTGATAAACCGACTAAAGCCGTTTGAATTGCTTTCAAACGACCGACTGACTTCGGTAGCACCCTGCAGCGGCTCAGAGATGTTTGCATGGGCGCGGAATAAGTGTTAGGACAATGCGGGGGTCCAGCGTGTTGCGTTATGGGTTTTCGAAAGCGGAATAAAAAGCGCTTTTAACTAAGTAGAAAAATTAATTTCTCAAAATGAGAGAATAATAAAAATAATATTTTACAGTAGAATTTAGAGATTTACAGGAGAGTTCTGATTATTGGATCAAGATGGTGATTTCATATTGAGGGTGAAAAAAGGCTCAAAAATCAGCTGTATATACACCCCTTATCAGTGCGAGAAAGTCAAAATACAAAACTATTCTTAGCACCAAGATTTACAGTGGGGGTCGCAAGGGTTACCCAAAATGGTTTGCTTCTGCAAATTTCCTAGAAATCAGTCGCAGGGAATACCATAGCTGGTATGCATTTAGACTTCTAAGAAGTGGTTCACATTTCCGGTGGAAACAATCATTCAACACATGCTAGGAAGATTTCAAATTAAATAATCTCAGTCTAATAATAGTTATCTAGATTCACCAATTTGAACCGAATATTGTTTCTAAGCACCAATTCTTGACGATTCAATTATATAAACTTTGTGACTAAAATCAATTTGCTCCAATCTTGGTAATCTGTTAAGTTAAACTTTCTTTCTATTTAGTCTCACTAAGTTCAAGACTATAGTTAGTATTCTAACACCCCCACTCAGACTTGAGCTGATTGAGTAGAGTCTGTTACCATTAAAGCAGTTCTGAATGTTTCCACCTTCTTTACGGGTAAAAATTTCGGCTGCATTTTGTCAGTTGGAACGTAATGAATTGAAAGAGTCCCATCTGCCGTCTTGTCCCGAATGAAGTGAAATTTTGTCTCAATGTGTTTGCTCCTCTTGTGCATGACTGGGTTTTGACACAATTTGATACATGATACAACTCTGGTTATCCTCTTCAATTGCTATTGGATGTTTCTATTGGTTGCCGAAATGCTCCAGAAGTTGTTTTTAGATACAATGCTTCTTGAACTGCTGCTGCCATGCCCTGTTATTCTGCTTCTGATGAAAAAAGAGCAACTGTAACCTGTTTCTTGACAACCCAGTTGAGTGCTGCGCCACGTCCGTTGAGCTTGAAGTAATAGCCCGTCTTTAATTTTTTGTCGTTCACATCATCAGACCAGTCTGCATCAATTTCTCCTACTAAAGCATAACTAGCTTCTTTTGTGTAAGTAAGTTTTAAACCAATTGAGCCTTGAAGATACGCAGAAGTCGTTTTCCACACAGCCAGCGCTGATTGGTAGGTGCATTCTGTCTGGACAGAATGTTGACTGAACATGATTTCTGGCCTCGTTTGTTTGGCCAGATACAGAAGAGATCCCACGAAGCTTCTGTAGACTCTTTGGTCTACTTCTTTGTCTTCGTTCTGTGCTGTCTGAAGTCTCAAATTGAAATCAGCTGGAGTTCTTGAGGGTTTGCAATGATCCATTTAAAACCACTCAAGCAACGTTTCTAGTAATGTTCTTGGTCGACTGTGACTTTGACCTCTTTTCGTTTGATTCTTAGACCCAGAAACCAGTGTAATCTCCCTCTGTCTTCCATGTGAAAGGTTGCCTCGAAGTCCTTTTTGTCACCGGAGATCATTGTCATGCTTCGTGATGCTACTATGATGTCTTCCACCCAGACCATGATGAAGGTCTGACCCTCTGTCTCTGCTCTCGCGAACAAGCAATGATCATTCCTGCTTCTGGTGAGCCCCTGTCTCAGTAGGAAGTTTGCCAGTTCCTTATACCAGTTGTTAGCTGCCTGTTTCAAAACATAAATTGATTTATTCAGTCGACTTACTAAATTCCCTCCATCTGATCCTAGATTTACAAACTCCTGTGGCCGTTCCAGATACACTTCCTCCTCTATTTGTGAGTGCAAGAAAACCGTTTTGACATCAAACTGGTGCATCACATGGCCCTGCTTCGCTGATAGTTGACGTACAGGTAGGCGCAAAAGTCTCAAAGTAGTCCAGTTCTTCCACTTCTTTGACGCCTTTCGCCACATAGCGTGCTTTGTATTTGTCGATTTGACCAGTCCAAATTTCACTTTGCAGACCCATTTTCCGGTATGATGTCCCTGTCTGTTAGCGGACTCACTAGGCTCCAAGTCTTGTTGTTTTGGAGTGCCCTAACCTCGTCCTTCATTGGCCGGTGCAACTGGTCGCAATCGTCACCTTGCTTGGCGTCATAGACTGTTTTGGGTTCCACATAGTCACCCTCAGTCACAGGAAGATGGGTCCTGACTTCTCCAAAAAATTTCGGCATATTCCTTGCTCGTGTCCCTCGTCTGGGCTCTGCCCTGTACGCTTGTTCCAATGACTCTTCCAAGAAGCCAACTGTCTCTGACTGTGATAAGTCTTCTGCGTCACTGTCTTCTAGTGACTCGGATTCTCTGAGACTCCCTCTCGTTGCCGTAGATTCTTCAAGTGCTGCTTCAACATCCGAGGCATCTCGTTTGTGTTGTTTCTTGAATATTCACGCTCTCTGCGTCATACCACTCCTGCTTTATTGCAAAAGATGTGCCCTGCTCCTCTTTGTTGCCACCGTTTTGATGACCATCATCTGGGTGCCAGATCCCCAGTTGATGTGACATCATCTAGTAGGTCGTGCGTCTTTGTGTTGTCAGGGATTGGGCCCACTTAGGACTCCTGGATGATAACTGCCACCACCTTGCGTATGTTGGGCACATACAGGATGTATCCGATGTCTCCTTTAGTGTAACCCACAAACTTTCCAACGCCTTGGGTTCATGTTAGCTGATGTCTCTGTCCCTCTTCCTCATGAAGACTGTGCAACCAAAAATAGATAATTTACTAATTGAAAGCTTAGGTTTTATACCTCGCAACAGCTCTGCTGGGCATTTTTCTTTTCCTCGTTTTACAACCAAGTTCCTGATCCTTGTTGAGTGGAGAACTGCTGCTCCCCACATCATCTTGGGAAGACCTGAGTCAATGAGCAAGCATCTTGCCATCTCAAGCAGTGTCCTGTTGCACCTCTCAGCTAAG
This sequence comes from Convolutriloba macropyga, assembly GCF_964194025.1. NCBI lineage: Eukaryota > Metazoa > Xenacoelomorpha > Acoela > Convolutidae > Convolutriloba > Convolutriloba macropyga. The sequence continues at coordinate 27,652,475 of NC_134474.1, read as the reverse complement.
ACATTCTGTTGTGGCGTCACTGGAATGGTCTTCTCTTGTAGAATGCCTGCATCTGAACAGTACATCTTGAACTGCTCTGAGAGAAATCCTTCGCATTGTCTTGTCTCAGCTTCTTGGACTTAGGTTTTATACCTCGCAACCTGTATAACAAAACTTTCATGCCTCATTGGCAGACCATAAAGGATCAAGGCGTAGAAGAGGGTCTCTGAGATTGCTTCCCCTGCTTCTTGTAGCCTTGTTAGCAACTTCTATCCTCTGATGAAGCTATCCCGATCCTCAGAATCCTCAAGCTGCAGTCGAGCAAGCTGTGCCACCAAAGTCAGCACTGTCGGCGTCTCTACACTCTGAAATCCCTCTTGCAAAAGCTCTCAAGCCTTTGCTCCATCTCCAATGCCGTCATCTCCCAAACAGTCATGTCTTATCAGCATGAGCGTTGTTGCATCTAGAGTCAGTGCCAGATGGCACCACACATTGTTCCGTTTCTCCTTGATGTCTGCAACTGCCTTCTCATATGCATCATTCAGCACCTTGTGGTTCTTCTTCTCATCGTTGCTAGCCCCATTGGCTAGTGGTGCAGGCTCATTGGGTGGCTCCTCTGTCCAAAGTAGTGATTTGTAGAGTTCCTTCGTCTGCATCATTGCCACAAATCTTGTTCTCCAGATTGGAAAGTCCTGTGCCTTTGTAGTGTAGGTCAGCAGCTTCACTGTCTGTTGACCCACAGTAGTTTGAGCAGGCAGAAGTTGCGAAAAGAAAAGGTACCAAGCAGAAAAGGATTATTATCGTCAACAGATTAGTTTTGTTTTAGAAATTAGTTTTATGACGTAGAAAATTGCTGGGCCCAAAACCTGTTGGGTTATGGTTTTGGCAAGTGGATTAAAAAGCGTATTAAATAAGTCGGCAAATTCATTTCTCAAGAACAGAATAACAAAAATGATACTTTACAGTAGAGATTTACAGGAGAGATCTGATTATTAGATCAAGATGGTGATTTGAATTTGGGGATGAAAAAAAGCTCAAAAATCAGCTGTATATATACCCATTATCAGTGCGAGAAAGTCAAGATACAAAACTATTCTTAGCACCATGATTTACAGTGGGGGTCGCAAGGGTTGCCCAAAATGGTTTCCTTCTGAAAATTTCCCAGAAATCAGTCGCCGGGGATATCATAGATGGTATGCATTTCCACTTTTCTAAGAATTCAGTCACATTTCCGGTGGTATCATAATCATTCAATACATGTTGTGAAGATTTTACATCAAATAACCTCACTCTAATAAGAGTTATCTAGATTCACTAATTTGAACCGAAAATTGATTCTTAGCAACAATTTTTAACGATTTATTTACATAAGCTTTCTGATTAAAATCAATTTGATCCTGTCTTGGTAATCTGGTAAGTTAAACTTTCTTTCTATTAATTCTCACTAAGTTCAAGACTATAGTTTTTTTTGATATTCTAACACAGCGATTGGGAGGTGGCTTCAAGTGGTTGGGGGGGGGGGGTAGAGCTGAGAGGGCTGGACGAGAGGGGGAGAACACTGCCAGGTAGAGGAGGAAGAAATGGGGGTAAATAGATGCGGGAGGGGGTAGGGGTGCTGAGTGTGGGGTTGATTAGGGGCTGGATATTGACTGAGGGCTCAAATCATCAAGATAAAGAACCGCCCTTTGCAATATTAAATTGTCTCCTTCAAAACAGTTTTGGTTGACTGCATTATCAGATACTGGTTATGCATAAGGCTCTACGAGAATTTAATTAACAGCTGTTGCGATAATAGAAGTTAAATAAACTGCCAGTGTAATAAATTTTAATGCCCGATCGAAATTGGAACACTTCAGCATTATACTACGAGTTTATGACACATTGTTATCGCCACTGTTTACATAGTAACATAATAACACTGTTTACTTGTTTATATAATAAAAGAGTGGTGATAAGCTTGTAGTCTAATGCTGGAAACAGTTTGATAAGCCTGTAGTCTAAAAACAAACATGATCGCAACCGGTGTTGATTTAAAAAAATTAACCACACGGTAGTTATCGCCCTCGAAGATGTCATAACACCTCGGCTTCGCCTCGGAGTTTGATAACTACTTGGTGGCGATAACAACCGTGTGGTAATATTCATTAGTGCCCTCCGGGTGTTACCTGTTAATACTGTTTCTTGGGACGAAAAGTCAAATGGCTCAGAAGAAAAATCGGTCAAGCGAAGAATTGCAATAAGAAAGACCACAGGACTAAAAAAATGGAATTAGTTGATGCATTCTTAGGATAATTTTTTATTATCTGAACGAGTGCGCGTTTGTTGACAGTACAAGCTCTATAACTCCACGTGACCGGTTGGGTTGGTTGAGATTAAGTTTTATGATAGTTTATCACGTGGACTTCAATTCTCAAATATGCGGTTTATACTCCAGAACATGTATCTAGGTCATTGTATTTGCTCAAAAAATATTTTCCATGAAGTTTTGTCAAATCACAAAAATCGACGAAGAATATAGGCATTAGTATGTGTGCAACTATGAACTAGCAGCACCATACTGGGACTAAACTGAAAAAAAAGAGCTGCGTCTTTTATCCGGTAGGGCGAAATATGTCAACAAAACAGAGCATCATTGCAAAAATATGACAATAGAGACCACTCTTACTATCGATACTCATGAATAGATTTAATTGCATTGCCCAGTCAATTACTGACTTACATAGCGTCACACAACTGCAGAAGAAAGCGACCAGATGAATCAATGGCTGATTTAAAAACTTTGCGTCAAAACACTAACACGGTTAAACTGGTTACCTCTGCGGATGTCGATGCAGCTGGTTAACCTGCTGCCTTTATGCACTCCATACTATAGGGATAAAAAATTGAAACTGAGAATAAATGAGAAACTAGACCAAAAAGTGATCACTCAGTTCAATCTTAGGATATCAAAAACGTAGAAGCATCAGATGCAAAAGATAAAAAAAAATTAAAGCATTAGAATTATAATCAAAATAGATATGGATGAATAGCAATTAAAGTATTATGCGTAGTGATTTTGAAGCAAGATTAGAAAAAACATAAAGCATTTAGCACAACAGACTCCCTTCCTCTAGAATGGTGTCTATCGACGCTTCTACAGCCCGGCGCCGGCGCATGGAGCGCGAGCCACGGAGGCAGAGTATGGAGCTACGTACACATATCGTACAAGTAGAATCGACAACAGAATAGAAAAATATGTAAACACCGACAAAAAAATTGGTCTAAAACACGGCCGCTGAGAAAAATATGAAATAAAAAAAATTTTTTGACACAAACGCTTACACGTATAAATCATCAACATTAACGATACCGACAACAACACAAACCACAAAAACTTAATTCCATAATCAAATTTGTACGAGACTCAAGTACAAGATAAATCTTCTGAGGTAAAGGTCCGCTAAGACACATCAGCTCAGTTGGATATCTTTATCTGTGACAACCCTGATGCTATCAAATTAAACCCAGCTGACAACAAACTTAACAGAAAGCTGAGGAGTAACTTTTTGAACGCAAACCCGTGATTAGCTGTTTTGCTTTAGGTACAAAATACAAAAGCTAAACGACGTCGAACTACAGTCATGCATTGTTAAGAGCTGAGGGGGACGGTTTAAGATATTCATATGAAAATGAACCGCACTCGCCTACTGTTTCAGGAATACATATAAATTGTTTGAAATGGTACAATTGGCTGTAGAAAAAGACTGACAAATTAGTGGCAAGAGTTAACAACAGAAAAGTCTATGGGCCGACAAAAAATTGAAAATCTAGTTCTAAAAATTGTAAACTTGCAAGCAAATTACACGCTCTGATTTTTCAAAAATGTCTTCACGAAGATCCGTTCCCTGAGGTTTCAAAATCAGCAAAAGAACACCAATATTCAAAGCGAAAGACAAAGTAGAAATATGTTGCTGCAGACCAATCGTTCCGCTATCCTGCAGCTCCTTTAAAAAAACACATATAACACCAAATGCAGTAGAGCCAAAGCTAAGACATATGAAATTCAGTACAGTTCGAGTACACAATTCGAGTACACAACTCTACGACTGTTCAGCTTCTATTTATCCCGGATTCAAAAGCGAACTAAGCGAGCCAAAACTTGAACCTGAAATTGCAGTTCCAAACTTGAACATTCCAAAAGCGTTTCATATTCTTCTTCATGACATTTTGTTTGAAAAATTCAACTTAGTTGGAGCAGAAGCAAACATTCTCTCCCTTTTCTGTTGAAATTTTGCCAAAGACCAAAAAGGTCAAAGTCTTCAAAAAGTCAAAGTGGTAAAAGCGGAGAACCACAAAAATTAAAACTAGGTCGTACTTTTGTTTATAAACGATCTTCACTTAATTCTTGAACATGTTTATAAATAGGGCTAGGGTACGCTTACAAGCCCGTTTTTGTAGATGAGAAAGGCTGGAAAGAGCTACCAAAAAAAAACAAAGCAGGAATCATTTCGATGAAAAGGCAAGCAAATATTTAAAAAAAATCGCCCATCACCCATCACATTTTTGATTATCTGAAAGAGTTCACGTTTGTTGACAGTACAAGCTCTAAAACTCCACGTGACCGGTTGGGTTGGTTGAGATTAAGTTTTATGATAGTTTATCATGTGGACTTCAATTCTCAAATATGCGGTTTATACTCCAGAACATGTATCTAGTTCATTGTATTTGCTCAAAAAATATTTTCCATAAAGTTTTGTCAAATCACAAATATCGACCAAGAATATAGGCATTAGTATGTGTGCAACTACGAACTAGCAGCACCATACTGGGACTAAACTGAAAAAAAGAGCTGCGTCTTTTAACCGGTAGGGCGAAATATGTCAACAAAACAGAGCATCATTGCAAAAATATGACAATAGAGACCACTCTTACTATAGATACTCATGAAGATTTAATTGCATTGCCCAGTCAATTACTGACTTACATAGCGTCAGACAACTGCAGAAGAAAGCGACCAGATGAATCAATGGCTACTTTAAAAACTTTGCCTCAAAACACTAACGCGGTTAAACTGGTTACCTCTGCGGATGTCGATGCAGCTGGTTACCCTGCTGCCTTTATGCACTCCATACTATAGGGATAAAAAATTGAAACTGAGAATAAATGAGAAACTAGACCAAAAAGTGATCACTTAGTTCAATCTTAGGATATCAAAAACGTAGAAGCATCAGATGCAAAAGATAAAGAAATTAAAGCATTAGAATTATAATCAAAAAAGATATGGCTGAACAGCAATTAAAGTATTATGCGTAGTGATTGTGAAGCAAGATTAGAAAAAACATAAAACATTTAGCACAACAGACTCCCTTCCTCTAGAATGGTGTCTATCGACGCTTCTACAGCACTGCGCCGGCGCATGGAGCGCGAGCCACGGACGCAGAGTATGGAGCTATGTACACATCGTACAAGTAGAATCGACAACAGAATAGAAAAATATGTAAACACCGACAAAAAAATTGGTCTAAAACACGACCGCTGAGAAAAATGAAATGAACAAATTTTTTGAAACAAACGCTTACACGTGTAAATCATTAACATTAACGATACCGACAACAACACAAAGCACAAAAACTTAATTCCATAATCAAATTTGTACGAGACTCAAGTACAAGATAAATCTTCTGAAGTAAAAATCCGCTAAGACACATCAGCTCAGTTGGATATCTTTATCTGTGACAACCCTGATGCTATCAAATTAAACCGAGCTGACAACAAACTTAACAGAAAGCAGAGGAGTAACTTTTTGAACGCAAACCTGTCATTAGCTGTTTTGCTTTATGTACAAAATACAAAAACTAAACAACGCCGAACTACAATCATGCATTCTTAAGAGCTGACGGAGCTGACATTTAAGAGAATGTAGTAGTAGTAGTAGTTCAGGCTTTAGTGTCTTCCCAGGGGTGCTCCAAGGCACCCTTGTTTTCGTGTCCAATTTCTATTCGATTTTCAATCGTGGGTTGCACATCCCACATTTTCATAAGATTCTCCACGTGCATTTCTTGTTAAAGTCGTTTCAAAGAAATTCCAGTAGATGACACTCGCAGTTTTTTTGCTCGATAGTTGTGTTGAATTAGAAGCAAATTTGGAAAAGATGTTGGAAAGTAGTTTGGCTCTATGAAAGAATTTTTTATCAGTCTTCCTGAGACGATTCTTTGCTATTTTTAATTGCCCTCTTGCGTTTTGTCTATTCTTTTCAAAGTCTTGATATTCGAAGTGTACTTTGATGTCGAATTTATTTTCAAGTAACCATAGTAAAAGTAGTAAATCGTGCATTTCGACATACAGGCTTAGGGGCAACAGTTTAAATGCTATTAGCTTTTCTTTGTAGGTGCAGTTCCTTCCACCTAGTATCCATGAAGTGGCTCTTTTTTGTAGCTTTTCAATTTTCTCAATCTGCTGTCTGTTTGGGAGCCAAGCTTGAGAACAGTATGATAGTATTGGAACGACATAGCCAGTGTAGGCATTAAATTTATTTTTTAATGAGGCGCTGTCGGTCATGCTTCGTTTTATTTGGTAGAATGCTTTTGTTGATTTCGAAAGCCGGTGATTACAGTTGCTATTCCAATTAAGATTTTTGGATACAATCAAACCAAGGTCCCGTTGACTATCAACCTCTCCTAGCTCCTGATTTTTTAGTGAAGCTTTTTGTTCGCTTTTGAGAGAGAGAAGTTTACATTTTGATGCATTTAGTGTCATGTGATTTCGATCGCACCAGTTCTCGATTCCTTCCACGCTTTTTCCTGATTTAAGCTAATCAGTTTGAAGTCATCTGCGAAATCGAACTTTTCAGTGAGAGGAGTTTCTGATGGAAGGTCGTTTATGAAGATGAGGAAGAGCAGAGGACCTAAGATTGACCCTTGTGGAACACCGCTAGTGATTTCTAATTTTTCGGATAATGCATTATTAATCTTGACGCACTGTTTCCTTCTATTAATGTAGCTTTCAATCAGTTTTAAAAGATTTCCTCCAATTTCGAAAAAATGCAGTTTTTCAATTAGTTTGTTGTGAGAGACTTTGTCGAAGGGCTTTGCAAAGTCTAAGTAGAGGACTGACAACTCTTTCGTTTTCACATCGTCAAGTTTGGCGTATAAAGACTTCAGAAAAATTAGTAGTTGAGTTGTTGCAGACCTCCTCTGTCTAAATCCGAATTGGTTTTCAAAGAGATTGTCTTTTCAATGTGAATATATTCGGTTGAAAATAATTTTTTCCAACAGCTTTGAGACGCAGCATAAAAAACTTATGGGTCTGTAGCAGTTGACATCGGCTTTACACTCGCCTACTTTTTCAGGAATACATATAAAATGTTTGAAATGGTACAATTGGCTGTAGAAAAGACTGACAAATTGGTGGCAAGAGTTAACAACAGAAAAGTCAATGGGCCGACAAAATATTGAAAATCTAGTTCTAAAATATTGTAAACTTGCAAGCAAATCACATGCTCTGCTTTTTCAAAATTGTCTTTAGTAAGATCCGTTCCCTGAGGTTTCAAAATCAGCAAAAGAAAACCAATATTCAACGCGAAAAAGAAAGTAGAAATATGTTGCTGCAGGCCAATCGTTCGGCTATCCTGCAGCTCCTTTTAAAAAACACATTTAACACAAAATGCAGTAGAGCCAAAGCTAAGACATGAAATTCAGTACTGTTTGCGATTACACAAGTCTACGACTCTTCAGCTTCTACTTATCCCGAATTCAAAAGCCAACTAAGCGAGCTAAAAAATGAACCTGAATTTGCAGTTCTAAACTTGAACATTCCAAAAGCGTTTGATATTCGTCTTCATGACATTTTGTTTGAAAAATTCAACTTAGTTGGAGCAGGAGCAAACATTCTCTCCCTTTTCTGTTGAAATTTGGCCAACGACCAAAAAGGTCAAAGTCTTTAAAAAGTCAAAGTGGTAACAGCGGAGCACCACAAAAATTAAAACTAGGTCGTCCTTTTGTTTATAAACGATCTTCACTTAATTCTTGAACATGTTTATAAATAGGGCTAGGGTACGCTTACAAGCCCGTTTTGGTAGATGAGAAATGCTGGAAAGAGCTACAAAAAAAAACAAAGGAATCATTTCGATGAAAAGGCAAACAAATATTTAAAAAAATCGCCCATCACCCTAACGCTAATACTGAAAATGTAGTACCCACATGACCTCCCTCTCTACAAAAGGTTCCACTGCCACAAAAAATGGATCACAGAGAAGAATTAAATGAAAATACTGACAGAACTCAGTAAGCATGACCGTAAAAAATTTCAGAAATTTACAAAAAGTTGTTCACGCAGACTGTTTATGCAGATTAACCTCCATTTCTTAGAATTCTCAAAAAAAAATAAAGATTTCAATATCAGCAAACTCGCACCAATGATAGTAAATCTTTCAAGATACAATCAAAACTATGGAGTCTTATTTTCTTTTATACCGTGAGGTTGGTCATAACACCTTCCTGACTTTCAATTGGCTTTGAAGGACTTCGACACGCCTCTGAGCAAGGACAACACTACATTCTTCAATAATTAAGGAGAGCAACAATCAACCGAAGATAAAATTGTCATTCGTCTTGTTTGACTAGGAGTTTATTACTATGTACATTTTTTCTCGTTATCAAAATTATAGCCAAAATTACAAGTAAATTTTATTACAAGTAAATTCAAATTATAACCATATGGTTAACTATATTTTAAACAAAAATACTTCAAAACCATTCAAACAAAATAATAAACATCAATCAATTTTATCGAAGAATCACATAATAAAATTTTCTTCCCGGTTGTTTACTTCCTGGAAATATAAATAACGTTTACAGGAATAAGCCTTAGAAAAAGTGAACATGGATGGGGGTTTGGCTTTTCTTGACATTAACGTAAATGTGAGCAGCAAAAATAATATCACCTGTCATTGGTATCAAAAACCAACTGACACTGGAATAATACTGAATTTTCGCAGCTGTGCACCGCTTCAACATAAGAAAAATGTGATTCAAGGGACGGTTCACAGGGTTTTTAATGCAACCTCTAATTGGTTGGCCTTCGATCAGGCTCTTGAAAAGAACAAATCTTGCTGGACCAAAAATCAATATCCAGAGGAATGGTCTTCAAAAATTGTGAATCAGACTCTAGAAAAAATAATAAGTGGCGGTAAAGACCAATTAAGAACAAAACCAAAAGAGCATCAAAAAAGCAAGACTAAATCTAATGATAAGCCAACTATTTTTCTACAATACAGAGGCAACCTCACTCAAAACTTCGCAAGCAAATTGAAGAAACTATGCGAATTGCAAGTAGTTTTTACAACGCGAAAATTAAGATCGTGCCTCCCCACCCTGAAATCATCCTTTGATAGAGATCTGAAATCCCACGTGGTATATGAAATTAAATGTAATGGATGCGGATCCATCTATGTTGGGCAAACAAGCCGGCATGTTACCACAAGGATAACAGAACATCAAAAGAAGGATTCACAGGTGGGTCAACATCTAGTTGAATGTCGTGGCGCCACGAATGACATTGAATGGAGAATTCTGGACGCCTGTCGGTCAGTAGAAAAACTAATGATCATCGAAGCTATATATATCAGCAAGCTGAAGCCGGCACTAAACACACGCGACGAATATAGGGGGAGGGAACTCACGCTAAAATATTAGTTCAAATCATAATTTTGACTAAATGAGAATGCATAGGGCAAAAAACATTTTGTGCATGACAAAACGAAATTTGCAAAACCTCCAAAAGAGGGATACTTATGGTTAGGGCAAATTCGGAATAACCCTAAAAATACAAGAACATGGACAAAATCGAAAAATCCGGAATAGGAATGTTTTTAAGTAAATTGATAACAGATGTAAATATGTGTTGTAAACAGGCTAAATATTGTATATAAGGAAAAATTTTCGATTGAATTTTTTAGAATGTTTCCTAGAATTGTTTTAATTGTCATCTCAGACAAATGTAAATACATATTCATTTTATCTTTTAACAATTTGTAAAACAGTTTTAACCTGACGATGAACGTAAAGTTCGAAAACGTTTGTTTTAAGTATTGGAAGTAATTTTAATTTGACAAATTGGTTTCTTTTACAACGTTTACAGGCTCCTACGTTACTATTCAAAAGAATTTTGGATTTATTGTTTCGTGAGCATACCCCCAGCTTAGTGAGCATAAATCTTTTATGACCCCCCAGCGAACGTGCTATTTTTTTTTACATAGTAACGTGCTATATAACATATTATTTGTAACTGGGGGTCATAAAAAACACTGGGGGTGCAATAGATCCGGAATTGTTTTTTGTTGAGAGCAAGAAATAATTCAGCGTTATCTTAAAAACATTTTCATTTTTTACCAACGCCACTGTGGTAACTCATTCCATTTTTGTACGCATTGACGAACAATCGAATTCATTCCAAAACTGGTTTTGACATTCTGCCTAAACTTGAATAGTTTTTTTCGAGTGCTTTGATGAAGACTCAGATACCCGTAAAAAATTTTAGAGTTTTTTGATCTGGCTTTTGCAAAATGAAATTTGATTAGCGACATTTTTGCTATTATTATCTCAACGCGTAGGGTCATTGTCTGAATTAGTGGATCTCTCGCTTTGTCATACATTTTGCGTGGAAAGCAAACGTTTATACCACAGCTAATCAGTCGATTAGGGCGTTTTAGGTCTTCTGAAGTTAAATTTTGAAAAAAGATTGTTGAACACGATAAGTGTGAAAGTGAAAGCATAAATGATTTTAAAGAAAAATGCGCGCTTTCAGGGAATTTGATTCCTTATTAAGTATATTGACTTGATAGCATTAGCCATCTTTTTTAAGGCTTTATTCTGCGGCTCATTGAAAATTGCTTTCCTGTCAATTTGAATACCAGGATATCTGCCATTTTTTGAGGTGAGAACTTCGTTTATCTAAAAAAACAGATCAGAAATCAGAATTATTTCGCAAGAAAAAGGTTAATTTGATTTTGTTTGTATTCAAATTTAGTTTGTTCATCTCTACATATTCTTCTGTTTAATGTAAAATCTCCTGGATTTTCTCCTGTAAGCTACATTGATTTGCACAGCAGACAATAATTGTGTCATCTCCGAATTGAAATAAATTCTCCGTTGTGTTTTTTTTAGATGAAAACTTGTTCACATATGAAGAAAAATGAGTTGTTCTAAACAATTCCCTAGTGCACACCTTGTTTCACGATTTCACAATCAGTGATCATGCTCCGCACTTTTAACTTGTGTCTGCGGTTGGCAAGAAATAATAATAACAATTCTTTCGCTTCCTGGGAAAAATCATACATTTCATTTTTTAAAGAAAAATGTTATGCGAAATGGAATTAAAAGCTTTTGCAAGATCTAGAGAAATACCATCAGTTTCTTTACTTTGATCTAAATTAGACGAAACCGGTTTTAACCAGTTTTTAAACTGCATCAATTATTGACTTTTTTTCTGATTTCCAAACTGTTTTCTATTTAAAGTTTAACGCTCATCAAGGAAATCTGTCCTCTAAGTCAGAAGGAGGAGTTCAAAACTTTTTTTGCAAATCTAGGAGTTACAGAAATTGGTCGGTAGTTTGTGCTATCCAATTTGTCATCTTTTTTGAAAATTGGTGTTACATAGGTTAGTTTTATTTTAGTTGGGAAAATCTTTTTACTTACTGGACACATTTAAAGCGAGATGCAGTATGTCTATGGCTATTTTGCAAGACTTCATGATAAGAATTGATACTCCACCATGTCCACCAGCTTTGTAATCGTCCAACGTGTCAAAGACTGAATAAAATTCTTTTCTAGTCAGAGTTCTGAAATCAAGTATAATAAATTTATCAAGGTAATTACAAGCAAAATTTGTAGCAAATGTTTCATTTCTTGTGTTAACCAGGGCTTAAAATACTTAAAAGATACCCGCGTTTTTTTAACTGTCTGAATTGGTGAGTGTTTTTCAACATTTTTCTGGAAAATTTCGATAAAAGAATCAATTCTATCGTTGCCATTCTCACATTGGTACCTTTTCCACTATTCTGCTAGCTAGGTACATGTTTTTGTATTAGGAATTTGAGCCAAAAAATAGCCAAAAAATATCATAACAGACTAACGTCGGGCGAATTGCTTTCAAACGACCGACGAGTGGTTGGCTTCGTGAGTAGCCAGCCACGGCTTATTGAGGCTAGCTTCAATTTAATTGCAGGGTCGTGAGGTCAGCGCAGCTGGGGGCAACAGTGGGATGGGGCCTTTCGCTGCACACGGCCCTTACGGTGTAAGCGATGTGCAGGTGTGGGAATTGGTGGGGGGGGGGGGGGTTGAAGTGACGGGGCCTGACGTGTGTGTATGTGTGTTTGTGCGTGTGTGTGAGTGAGGGGATTCAAACTCTAAGAACCGCTCTTCACACCATAAGTATAAGTCTCCAGTGAAAACAATTTCAGTGAATCGCATACTTGGAAACTGGTGAGCTGAAATGCTGTAAGATAATTTAATGAGCACTGGGAGCTACATGTCTATACCATTTTTGAGGACTACAAGTCAAAAGGGTCAGACTAAAAATTGCTCATCAATAGAAAATCCGCAAAAAAAGACCAACACGATTAGTAGAAGGGATATGAAAGGCTCCAGGAGAACTTAATGCCCACTGGGCGCTACATGTTTATACCGTTTTCAAGGATGACAAATCAAACGGGTCAGACAAAAATTGGTCACCAATCAAAAATTCGCATAAGATACAACAGGACTAGTATAATTGTAACAATCTTCGTTTGAGATTAATTAAAAACCGCAAGGAAGAGTTTTTTGAGGACAGAGAAAAAAAACATCTCTGTCTACATTGCCTCTGCTGCTGTTGCTTCAGAATAAAATAGGGTATGTTTTCGATAAAGGAGAGATAAAGCCCCCCCCCATTATGGTATAATTACCATGATAGGGGTGCTATAGGGTTTTTGACCACTAAGCTTGTTGAGGGGGCTATAAGAGGAAAAACCCGAAAAATTTCAGTAAGAAGATTCGGGAACCTTATGTTTAACGATACATTAATTCACTATGATCAAGTTTTTCGTTGTCATAATTAGCATAGTTTGAAATAACAGTTCCCAGGTTCAGGTCCAGACCCAAATTGGTATATGATCAGGCACAGTCGATCGCACACCCAAGTGTTCTCAGACCAAAATTACAGGGTCTGGAAGGAAGTTTGAGCGCACTACAGTCTGGATGACGGTCTGGAGATGGTCTGATCAGAGGTCAATTTGGTCTGAAAAGTCTGATCATAGGTGGATTCGAGCGCACTTGGGTCTGATCCGAGGCAACTGCGAGCGCAATTGGGTCTGGTCATAACCTCTTCGAGCGCTCTTTTGTCTGATCAGAGGCAACTTCGAAGGCAATTGGGTCTGATCATAACCTCTTCGAGCACACTTGGGTCTGATCAAAAATGTTTTCGAGCTCAATTGGGTCTGATTAGGGCTAGTTTCGGGCGCCTTATTTTTTCATTTTTTTTGTTTCTTTTTACTGAGAGATGTTGGCTCTGCCATGAGGCAACAATAAAGAAGCGTTCTGATCAGAGACTCATCTGAAGTCCGCTAGAATTGATCAGAAAAAAAGAGTCCAGCTGATAGGAAAAGCCAGCCCCTTTCAGAGGTAATTTTGATCAACTGGAGACCCCGATGTCTCTTATGGAAAGCTGTCTAAATTCATTCATTCATTGAGTCAGAAATATACACTAAGAGGTGCACTAAATAAAATGTGTTCTGAACAGTTGGGTTTCCTTTTCTTTAGCGATACTCTTATAATTGATTTTTCCTTAGATGAATTAAATACTGCAAACATCAGTTTTAATGAAATGAATATATTCTAGCAAAATTAAGAGACTTGTCCATAGGTATTATTTTTTTCTGATCGGAATATCTCGAGCGCACTTGAGTCTGATCAGAACATGTTTCGAGCGCGCTTCAGTCTGATCATAAATGGCTGTGAGCGCAACTGGGTCTGACCATAAATGCTTCGAGCGCAACTGGGTCTGATCATAACCTCTTTTAGCGCAATTGGGTCTGATCATAGTCGGATTAAGATCTGGGCAATGGTCTGAATTTGAGTCTGGACATTGGTCTGAAGATGGTCTGATCAGAACGCCTTCGGTCTGAAAAGTCTGATCAGAGACCCTTTGTGTCTGGAAAGTCTGATCAGAGTTATCTTGGGTCTGGAAAGTCTGATCGGGGTTATTTTCCGTCGGAAAGTCTGATCAGAGATAATTTCGGACTGGAAAGTCTGATCAGACTATAATTTAGGTCTGGACCTCAACCTGGGTTGCGATTGCTTTATCAGCTGTAGTAGTATTAAGAGCAGATTTGAGAGAAGGCATTTTTTGACTGAACACTCTGCTTTTAACTGCTGGCCCATATTGAAACATTCCCGAACTGCGACATAGAAAAAAGTAAAAATCCTTCCCCATGTGCCTCAGCAAAACTGAAAATTATTTCTCTTGCTAAAAATTGCCCAGGTGGTTGATATACTTGGGTGAGACACGAATTTTTTGAAAAATTTGGAGAAGTTAGTGACAATGTAGAAGTGGAGCGCCCAAAACTCCGGAAATTGAAGCTACGCGTCATTGCTGAATGAAAGTTGTTGCGGACATGAGGTTAAAATTTGTTCCGACCCACTTTTGGGGGACCTATATACACAAATGGGTTTTTTGTTCAGACAAGTATGGCCAATCGATATATTCAGCGTAGAGAGTTTATAATGGTATCATTAGAAATCCTGTCCAGCGTAGAAAATGGAGTTATCGAGGTTTAACCTTTTTATGAATTTTGTGAATTTGGCTGTTTTTATTCTCATTTTCCGGATTTTTAACAAAATTTTCGCTAATTTTGCGTAAATATTTTAAAATTGATAAAAACAGTAGTTTAGTTTCACTTTTACTGATAGAGGACCTTGCCGGTTTATTTGATCCAAATCTTTTGCTTAATATTTCTGTGTTATTATTTAGATAATAACTCAACAATTCTACAAAAGGCATTTGTTTGATTTATTGACGTATATCATTTTCTAATTGATCGATTTTGCAACAAATGGAATAATTAATTGTTTTGCTGGACGCGCAGCCAAATCAGGGCTAGGTTTAAAATCATCATAGATTCTTACAATCATAGTTGTTCGGATTATATTGGGGCGCAGTCTTTCTCAAAATTAATTCGCACTTTTGTTATTTTGATGTTAATTACAGACGGGAACTACTTCAAGTGGGGGCCCACTTAATAACCGATACTGTTTATAACTAATTGAGGCCAAAACATGTACTATGTCTCCAGAGAAAGGCTCATTGTTTTCGTGGACTTGACAATCTGTTTTCATGTACCTGAAATGATTTCTTTGGTTCTGGCTTATTTATCAATTTTTTTGCAGATTAGATTCATGACTTATGCTGATTCACCAAAGATCCAACGGGGTTCTTAAATAATTTTCTATGAACCTATACAGTGCTTCCAGTTGCTATCCAATGCCTCATATGACTTTGAATATATTTGTTTCGAAAATGTCAAAAAAGTGTCATTGAACTTTTGAAGTTGGTCGCTTTTATAATTCCCTCTAGCTTAATGTAGCTCTGCGTAGCTTAGTTTCAGTATATACCACGGCAACATTATTCCAAGTGAAAAAAAAAATGGTAGCTATAGTGGGTTTTTTAATTAATAGTTGCTCGGTTTGTTTTCTACTAAATTTCAAAAATGTTTGGTGACTTTTGCGCTTCTGCTTATACTTGAGGTTGATAATTGTTATCTTTTGAAAATATCACTATAAAGAAAGTTTCACTTGGCATCGACAGAATGCGCAATGGAAAATTTCTGGAGATTTCAGTGAAAAAATAATAGTTTTCTCCAAAAATAGATTTGAATTTGGTTGCTTTGGCCACTAATTTATTTTCTGTTGTTGTCGAACGGCATAATCTTGAAAAACAAAAGTCTTAATTGCTTTTGTGGAAGTTTAATTAAATCTGTTTACAAAATGCAGTTTGCAGCTGCAGTTTTAATGCATTTAAAATAACTTTTTTCAAACAAAGCCCTCTTTTAATTCCCATTTTTTTTTATTGTTGTCAAGAAGGAGCCTAGTCCCCTTATCAGCCGAGATCATTTTTTGGTTGCTCTGATCAATATCTTAACGTTAGTTTTGTTTTGATTGACGTCTTAGAGCTTAAAATGTGATTTCATAAATACTTCTTGAGTTTTAGAAAGGGGATTTTTCGGTTCTTTTTTTGTTTTCAAAAAAGACCTTTTTAAAAGACAACCCACTTTAACTCATGAAAATTTAAGATTTTTGATGATATTTCTTGTCGAATAGTTGTAATGGCTTCGACACTGCGGTTTCCAAAATTAATTCGAATTTTTGAGTTATGTCCGTATTCGTTGTTATTTTGTCGTCCTATATTCCATCTTCACTGATAACAATCAAAATGACCTCCCGAGTTTTTACAAGATAATTTGTTTTTGTTTGTAGTTGAAAGCATTTAGTTTGTTTGTATTTTCTTTAAAAAAGTTGAACTTTCTAGCTGTGTCTTTTGTGTTTTGTTTATATGAATATTCCAGATTGTCGCATCCTCTTTCTCGTGGACGAAGATCCAGTTTTTATAGTGTTTTTGTTTCAATTAATGGCTTCTGGGCATCACCACTACGCACTTTATTATGAAGTGTGATTTTTGTATATTGATTATTTCTGAGTTTTTTGTTTCTTTGTGTAGATTACCACATCAAGAGGGAAATACGCAATGAAAGATATTTGAGAATTTCAATTGATTGCAATGGTTTAAACGGTTTCGACACCGTTTTTTAATAAATTGTTTTTCTTGTTGGCGTTTTTTTTGTAGTAGTCAGTCATATTATGGATAATGACAGGTTTCAATTACTTCCTATGAAGTGTAAATTGCCCTTCCAAGTGAGGCAATTGTTTGGGTATTGCTTTTAATGAATTTGAAAGTGGTTGTATTCAAAAAAGAAACGCATTTTTGATTTTTGTTTTTTTGCTCGCCTTTATCATTCTGTTACCGAGTCGCATTATTGACAGGTCCCATATCTTCTCTAATGAAGAGCAGATTAGTTCAGGTTCTATCGGATTCCACTTTTTTGTGTTATCAAGTGTTTTTTTAGATATTGAGTTTGATTGTAATTAATATTTGCTATGTTTTGAATTTTATGCTTGGCTGTCCCAGTACTCTCAAAAGTCGCAGCGGCTTTCTAACCCGCATTATTTTGTTCAATCAGTTATTGGCTGACCAATATGTAAATTTTTGAAAACTTTCTGTCTCCTCCTCATTTGGGAGATATTTAGGTCAAAAATGTGGATGAGGTGGGTCGGAACATTGCGTGCGAACGCACATTATCGAGATCTTGTTTGTTTTTAAACTAATTAAAACTATCTCGTTTTGTTTGATTTTCAGCTCTCAAATTGCTTTAAATGCTGCAGTTCCTTTGTTCATAAATTTTTTCTGCCGAAATATTTGGTTTCCGTTTTGACTCCTGGTTGATCTTTGCTTCAACTCTTTGAATATTCAAAACACGTCTCAATTTCAAGGGAAGTAATTGAGCTCTAGTGATTTTAATTTTGTCGGGTTTTAACGCTTTTTAAATGATTTTTAGTAGCTTTCAAAATATTTTTTTTTATAATCCCGTAGTTTTGATAATGGCATATCTCATTGGACCTCTGGAACGGCATTGCTTAATTAGTTTAATATGTTGAGTGTACGGCATTTTTTTTCTACAACTATTTTTTTTGAGATAAATTTACACTTTGAAGGTTTTCAATCCCTTCTTCTGTTGAAAGTCAATTAAAGCAAAACGTGGATGTGGGATCGGAACTTTATGTGCGCACGCACATTACCGAACCTCTTGTTTGTTTCTAAACTAACTAAAAACATCTCGCTTTGTTTGATTTTCGTCTCCCAAATTGATTTAAATGCTGCAGTACCTTGGTTCATAGATTGGTTTTCTTCCGAAATATTTGGTTTCCGTTTTGACTCCTGGTTGGTCTTTGCTTCAACTCTTTGAATATTCAAAACACGTCTCAATTTTAAGGGAAGTAATTGAGCTCGAGTGATTTCAATTTTTGTCGGGTTTTAACGCCTTTTAAATTTAAACTTTGAAAGTTTTCAATCTCTCCCTCTGTTGAAAGTCAATTAAACCAAAAGGTGGATGAGTGGGATCGGAACATTATGTGCGAACGCACATTACCGAGCCTCCTTATCATTTAAAAGTTCAATTCCTTGCAAAACGTTTAGATAGGAATGCAACAAGAACGATGCGAGACTTTGAATAGCTAATCTTGTGAACTTTTATTTTATGCTTCAAATAATTTTGGCACATGTTGAGAAGACGGCGGTTTTATGTCTGTCCAAAGTGTTCAGTGTTAAATAGATAAGACATGTTTTGAGATTTATGGTCTAAACAGAATATGGACTGTCTGGGTGTGTATTTACATATGCCGCGTTGACTGTTGGTTGAATACAAAAACAAATACATAAAAAATTATACATTTTTTACTATCCAGGTTTTCAAAACTTTTTCAGAGCAGAGATGACAGTTGAGAGTGGAGACGAAACAAAAAATGTAAACCAAAATGAAAATTAATCCAAGAAGATAAAAAATTTCCCCAAAACAAAGTCATTAGAAATATGATTTTGATCAGATATAAGTTGGAATTATAGGCTACTAATGAAAGTTCAGTGTGTATGCGTGTGTGTGTGTGTGTGTGTGTGTGTGTGTGTGTGTGTGTGTGTGTGTGTGTGTGTGTGTATGAGTGTGTGTGTGTGTGTGTGTGTGTGTGTGTGTGTGTGTGTGTATGTGTGTGTATGTGTGTGGGCGCACGTATTTTTGTGAGTGTGTGTTTGTGTGTGTGTGTGTTTTGTGTGTGTGTATGTGTGTTTGTTTGTTTGTTTGTTTGTTTGTTTGTTTGTTTGTTTGTTTGTTTGTTTGTGTGTATGTGTGTGTGTGTGTGTGTGTATGTGTGTGTGTGTGTGTGTGTGTGTGTGTGTGTGTGTGTGTGTGTGTGCGTGTGTGTGTGTGTGTGTGTGTGTGTGTGTGTGTGTGTGTATGTGTGTGTGTGTGTGTGTGTATGTGTGTGTGTGTGTGTGTGTATGTGTGTGTGTTTGCGTGTGTGCGTGTGTGTGCTGATTCTACTAAAAAAAAGCGTTAAAGAAATGTTTATAGGTGATGAAGTTTGGAAACTTACTTGCTTAAATTTAAGAATTCTTTCTGACAACTTTAGTCCGCAGTGTTGTTTCTTTCCTTGCGGCTTCGGGCAGACCGCTATGGTAGTGTTCAGTAATATTGCAAAATTTTCATATCTCAGTATGATTTCTCAAAACTACGGAAAATGGGTATAATTTTATTTCAGATTACAGAAAATTGGAAAGTAATAGCTGCCAAAAGAATCAACCGGCGTTCATTGCACTTTCCGATGATGTGGTTTATGTTTGATCGTGAAACATAGTGAGTGTTCCACCAAATTTGGAAGAGAAAAGGAAAAATTTTTCTTCAAAACAGTTTATACGGAACGTGATCAAATGAAACCGCAAAAAAAAATTAAGTTTTTATATATCAATGCATTTTTAATTTGATAATATTAAATCATTTGAAATTTGTTGCAACTATTGCGTGCAAATTGTACAAAATTTTAAACCGATATTTAATAGTTAAAAATTGAAGGTTTGATTATTTACACGCGCGTTTGCTACACTATCGTCCGTTAGATATTGCGAGCCTAATTTTTCTACGATTAATCGATTGTTTCGTGCTCTGTCCTCCGTATTTGCTGGACCCCAATCTCTGGTGGGTTTTAAATTGATCGTAATTCTGTCTAATAATGAGTCGCCTTTGGTTGCGAACACTTTGTAGATTGCGTAGAGAGGTATGGGAAGAATTTCTAAAATCAAAATTAGAAATTAGACATTAATATGGATTTTATTTTTTTTTCTTCTACTTCTGTTAAGCCTTCTAAACTACAAAAATTTCCAATTTGAAGGTTAGATTGACCGAAAAATCTTAAATTATCGTAATTTTGTCAGGTCAACTTTTAGGTGGATTTGCTTGCTATTGTATTTGTAGATTCAGGTAAACTGCAGGTATTATGCAGCAACGCCAAAATACGTGAATAGTCGAGACGAATTTGTAGGTAATTTTACAAAAATCAACATGATATTTTTAAGTAGTGTTCGCGCGCAATTTACCTCCACATTTTTTTTATTTTGGTGTTTTCCTAATGTTACCTTAGATGCAATGTTATTATGGTGTAATGCATTTTAGTATGTTGGTGTATCGCAGTTACCCATAGCCATGATAGTGAGACCAAATGCAGGTGCCCACTTAGGGAATGTGTAGTTGCCCAATGAGACGTCACTGTAGTTGACCAGATTATACACAAGGAGACTGAATATCACTCCAGGGGACAGTACCAACCAGCACACCTGAATCAAATTTCACTTATTCGCAACAACCACGAAAAGAGCTCAACCACGAATGTTCAACAACAGCATCACTGATCTTTTTTGGTCCACTCCGTCAGACATTTGTTTTTGAAAAACAGTTTGTGTCCGAAAATTTCAGACAAACGTTGATTATGAAACAATTTTTGTTTTGGAAAAATTAAGCACTCTCTGAGCAATTCTGGCTGCTCTTCCTGCTTTTTGAAAACAGAAATAAAGAAAAATTAATCATAAAATTTCAATTTGAAAGTTCAACGAGCAGTGTTTAATATCCCTCTGTAGTTTCAACTCCTTGATGACTAGTATTCAACCCATTACTTACTCCATCCGGGCCTCGAATCTCTAACCGACAGATTGCATCCAAATGCAAAACTCATTTTAAAGCATCACATAAGGATATATCTTTAGTCTCTATTCTTTTTTTAAGCACACAATCTAAAGAGTAACTCTTCCAAAAAAATTGAATAACAAGATAATGTCTAATTTCGTCAGTGCCAATAGGATGAATTCTTTAGCAAGAATATTAAAATCAGCCAAGAACTCAGTAAGCTTCTGAGACGCTCTTTGAGAACGATTTTTAAGCACTCCGCAAAAAAACTTGGGAGATTATATGTATTGTTTATCAGAAGCGTTCCTAGCGCTTTTGTAATCGTTTCCAGTATCACTGTGCATACCATTTCACCAGCTCTAAGCCTCAGTGGAAAACTATGATGCCCGTCATCAGTGCGTGGGCTACCATTGCCAGTCACTTCCGAAATACTATGAACAACTTGCCAGGTGCCAGCAGGTATTATAAAATACCTAATAGCTCAAACTGAGTGATATATGCAAATTTATAGGGCTCTGCGAAAACATGCGAGAGGATTTTGTCAATGTTGTTATTCTGGCAAGCAGAGTTTGTTCTTTTCACGCGGGGTTTCAACCAATTATTAAGTGAGCCACACCTAATTTTTATTGGTTGGTTCCACCTAGGCGCACAGAAATCACATAACTTTGTTTGAAAAAAAGCAAAACCAATATAAATTGTTTTGAAACTATATGGCATTGATCTCCATCGAAACTGATTATTTGCGGTAAAGTTTCGTAAACGACAGATTTCAAACAAAATCAACTCTTTTTTTCCTTTAAAAAAGTATTCCTTTTTGCAGGTGATAGCGCTAGACGTTCCTGTCACAAATCCAGCGTGCTTACTCGTTAAAAGTATTATTACACTATCCGGTTTTTTCTATGTTCATTCTATTTACATTGCTAAGGGCTACCATGAAAAATTTGGATCTGAACAATGAAATTTGAAATTAAACCAAATCTAGTACTTGAGAGTTTTTCTGTCACAGATACCTTAGGCTATATACTACAGAAATTCGCTCCCTTTTGACATAAAAGAGTGAACTGAATTTTAAAGAATGTCCGACGAACTCTTCGCTAGCTTGCAATAAACAAAAGAAAATAAGAACTAACGTAAATGACTCTAATTTTAACTTTTATAAAATTACTACGTATAAGATCAGCTCCGTTTAAATTGACGCGAAATCGATTCTCTCACATTTCTACTTAATAAATATCCCAGTTCTTAAAACAATTTCGAAAAAAAAAACGTTTTTATCGTAAATAAAATAACAAACACAAACTCATACACTTTTCTTAAAATAACCTTGATATACTTTTTTGTAGAGCGGTATGAAAATAGCCGATGAGATCGTTAGTTTTGAATTCCGAACAGCCGGATCTCGTTAAAACAAAAATTCTTTTTTCGTTATTTTTTTTTCATTGGTTTATAGTTATTGTTATAAATTTTATTTTTTAATTAAAACCAGTGAAGAAACGGGATTAAAACCACAAACGGTTAAAAGCTTCGATAGCAAGGACAGAAACTATGGCTATATCAAAAAAAGTTTAAAATGCAAGTTTTAAAATCGTTTTGTTTAAATGGTTTCTTTCGTTGGAAAAAACTTGTCAGTTTTCAGAAGCAGTTGTCTTTTATTGGCCTTCAACAGCTTTATAGTAACATGAAGAGTTCACAATCAAGGGGAGTATCAGCGGAAAACTAATAAGGTGAAAAACCGCCCTGTTCTTCTGAGCTTTGCGTTGTGGAGAATGCAAAACAAAAAATGAGCGTCAGAAGACTAAAAACATAGCAGGACAAGTCCTGACGTACAATTCAAAGAATTTTCATTGACTAAACAGAAAAACTAGACCTAGAATGGACTATGAGTGAATTGAGAAAACCATTTTAAGAAAAATCAGATCAAAAAATAAAAAAAAACAAAAAATCAATGTCAAAATGCCGCATGTGAACAAAAAAACCACTAGCGAGAAATTTAGTTCAAACAAAAAACTAGGCCTAGAACGAGCTGTGAATGGATTGGAAAAACCATTTAGAAAGAAATCCGATCCAAAAAATCGAAAAAACAGTAAAAATCAGAATGAAATTGCCGCATGTGAACAAAAAACCACTACCGAGAAACCGAATTTTTGTTCAAACACCACTTTCTCACTCTACTTTAAAATTAGAGCGAAAAAAATTCACGCCGCAAAACCGCTCGCTTTTTCGCTCCATTTCCTGTTTCGGCGTGACCAAAATCACTACTCCAATTTGACTTCAAAAATCATGAAAATGTGTGAACAGATCTTAAAAAAAAAGACAGCGTCCCAATACAATTCAAATTCTTTGAATTGTAAAAATTCTTTGAATTGTAAAAAAGACAGCGCCCCAATACAATTCAAATTCTTTGAATTGTAATAAGAAAAAAAACTGATTACCACAATATAGCTACGCTCGGCATACAGCTTCACAACAATACAAAAAATAATTGACAGTTTAAAAGTTTAACAACTATTTTCATAAATGTTTTAGCAGAAATTTTCTATTATTTTTCAAATTTCCTAGTTAGCTGTGTCAGAATTTCACTTTAAAATCGGGTCTTCCCATCTTTGCTCGCATACAATGACGTATTAGGAGCGCTTACTCTATCTATTTTCTCTATCTTTTCTAGCCGCGCCCATATGTGCATGCGGTTCTTTGGTATCTTGTACACACCACGTCAAAGACTGGTAGGGTTGTTTGCTATTGAACTGCTCGTGTTAGAAAAAACTTTGTCTGCTTTACCTTCCAGTACATGCAAGGTTGTTTCCCGGTCATTGTCTCAATGTCAACTGAGAATCTCTTCACTCCATAGACATATGCCACAAGTACACTCTGAAGACACTGGATGAGAAAACTGGGGTAGAGGGCTACGTACCAGTCTAACAAGAAGAACCAATAGATGCCTGAAACCAGGGTTAATCTTTTTAGAAAGCAATGTCACTGCCTTTACCTTGCTAAAGTGCATCTCGTCGTTTTTAGATTGTTTGGCGTTTTGCGGACAACAGTGAAAATACCTAGTCTCCAATTGTCACTTTGCGTCACTTTTATTCTCGATTAAAAAAATTGTTACGTTAACCGGGGACATTAGAGAGAAATAACACAAATTTTGTCACCATTGTTCATGGGCTAACAATGACTACGATTTACAGCACGTACCTATCTTAAAACTATAAACTTCTTTTGCTCGAATTTAATTAGTAATTACTGGAGAAAATTTCCAAGACTGAATAGTTTTTGTAGTGATATATGGATAGTTGCAAAACTCGAGCTTCTTAGAATTTCTTTCATATCGGTCTAATTAACACTGTCGTAGCTATTAGATACTGTAAACGTAGACAACAGTGTCCCACGAACACGTGTGACAAGGGTTTTGGACTAGGATGCCAAAAAAAATTATGTCCACAGACAGGCGTTTCAAGGAAATTTTGCAGAAAATTCGAACTGAATTCACTTACTATTGCAAATAGTGACACACGCGTATAATCAATGTCACGCTTTTTCACGTCAATTTTAGAACCCTATCATTTCACCAAGTTTTTTTACCCCTCTATCATTTAAACCCCTAACATTTAACACCTCTATCATTTCACCCCGATATTAATCTTTTATATAATAAGAAGTATTAATTAAATAAAATAGGCGCTTGGCCATGCCTCGCGGGCCATGGCCACGCCTCAGTGGCGCGTGAGACGTGATATAGAGTGATCACAACCGAATACAGGATTAATTTATCCACTTATGACAAAACATGAGAGATTAGTGAAGTGATAGAGGGGTTAACTGATATGGGGTTAAAATAAGCGGATTAAAATGAGTCGTGGTGACGAGAAGTAGAACTCTTATAACCCTAACCATATGGAAAGATAAACAACAACGGTGAGCAAGATGAACAAACTCGAGTTTAGTTACTCGAGAAATTGCACTTTTGCTTCCTAATGTGTTCATACGTTGCTTTTAAGGTGACCCAAGTGCTCGAAGAAGAAAATTCCAACTTTATGTTTTTGCTAGCAACATTTGCAGTAACTTTGTTTCCCAAATTACACAAAACAATTAATCAATAACTCTGCAAAATTTGGTTCAAAATCTCCTGCAAAATATTCTATCTTCAAAAGTTTGATGGTATTCAAAAGTATTTTAATATTTATGATAATATTTTCTTCTTTTGAACTTCTGTTTTTCATTGGTTAAATTGCATAGTTACATGTTTAATTTAAAACTATGTCACTTAATCAACGAAGAAAAAAATCAAAGAAATACGATACCTTGATCATCATAACTCTAGTGAAGTGCATTGTTGAGTTCAGTTTCATGAGTATTTGACACGTCAGTTCTGTTAATATTTTTGCAACAGAATGTAACTAAACTCCAACCTATTGTATCGTTCTCTATTGGAACTTAGATGCTAAGAATCACGCTAAATTGATGGAACGCAAATGAAGGAAGACAAAAAGCCGCCTAAGTAAAATCAGTCAATTATAATTTCTCAAGTCTGTCATATGAATTCAGTTCAAAGTTTGAAAGAAATTTTATGTTAAAAACTAAAAAGTTATTCAGAAGCAGTTGCTTTTTCTGATTGCAATGAAAACTTTGTAGCAGATTTAATGAAAAAACATTGTTTTTTTTATGAAAGTCTTTCAGTTAATTGTGATGTTTTAGAACTAAATCAAAACATAATGCATAATTTTGTTCCGATGACACCTTTAGCGAGGGAAGAATTATATGCTCAACTTGTTTTTTTTTTGTTCTCTTTATTTTGACTGATCAATATAATTATAGTAAAAATTTCATAGTGATACGACAAAAAAAACTCGTCAAGCGTAGAGTATAAAAGTAAAATGTTTTTCAAAAAGTTTGCCTTTTTTCGTGATGTTATTAAGCTAAAAATTTTGTGAACGTTTAACTTTTTGCCAAATTATGGCCCTATTTTCAACGTTTGCGTGTTTTAGTAGAAGTGAAAAAATTTTCGGCTTTTGCTGTTCTCAGGGTTATTCTTTAGAAATAAATAATTTGATTTGAATAGGGATTTTTCGGTTTTTGGAGCAGCTGTCAAATTCGGTCATTTGATTTCTGTTTTCGCTTTTATCTCAGTATTTCACGGCAATTTTGAAAAAAAGATGCATGAGTTTTAATGATGCATTTCTTTTTGAAATATTTAAGTTTTTGAATTAGGGCCGTTGTTTGAGTTTTATGGTATTGAGTCTGAGTTTTGATATTATGTCAATGAGCTTCAAACAAGTTCAAAACAGAAATGTATGATGTTCTGAATGAGTTCTGCCAGTTTTTAATCTTACTTTCACCATCCCTTTTTTTAAAAAAAACTCTTCCTATATAAATAAAGCCTGATGTATTTCGTTGTCAGTTAGTAGCAAATATTAAAAACAATTTCTGTAAACTTTACAGTTTTCTTGAGTTTTGATTGTCTGTGGTTTTGGATTCTGTTGTCTTATTGCATACAAAGGTTAAAGAGAAGAAAAAATGGTTGTCTAAGGCAAATAAATGAAACGTCTTTCTATTTTCATTTGAGAGATGATATTATGTGAGAAACATTTAGTGTTTTTGTACCTCATTAGTGTTTCTTGTTGAGTTAATCTCAATTCTTTAGACAATCTCATTTATTCAGAAAATCAAGTAATAGGCTCTCATTATCTTCTCTTTCATCCAAACTCTTTAGAACTAAAGTGTGCTTTTTCTTAAATGTTTTAGTTTTTATTGATTTTTAATTTTCGCTTCTGTGTAAATGAGTAGCGATTTTTTAGGCAATTCACTGGTAATAGTTTTTACCAACCTGTCTCAAAAGACGTGTCTGAATTTTCTTTTTGCTGAATAATCTTTCAAATTAAATAAATATGCCACTGTAAGAGCTAATTTTACTGACCAAAATTTGCTTTCCTTAAGTTTGTGAAATTTTCTGAATCTCATTTCTCTTAAACATGCGTTACTCATGTGCATTGATGCTAATATTGTCAGTTTCTTGTTCTGTAAAAATGCGAATGAATGCTTGTGTTCTATCTACGATTTAATGGTTGGTATTGATTGACGATTAAAGTATCGTCATTTTTCCTTTACAAATATGATGCCCATGATTTTCTTACAAGGATAAATTCTGTTTTCAGATTTCTGCTTTTTCGTAAATTTTTTGATATTGTGTCCCATATGTGCGTTTATATGATTTGATAGCCATTGTGTCAGACCAACCATTTGATGAGTTATGTGGAACATCAAGATCTACATTTGACCAGATTTTGCTTTTTTTTTCAAAATAGATAATGGAATGCTGGGGTCATTGTATTGACTTCTGATTTCACTTCTAGATCTAAATTGAGAAAAAAACTATTTGAATTTAAATAGAACTCAATCAAGTTTGATAACACTAAACGTGTTTCTTGGTTGACGATATTATTTGGGATTTAGCTGAAAAACGTACTGAAAATTGCTTGTTGGATCTTATTTTTTCGCGAAAAAATGTTGAATTGATAAAATTGCTTTGATTTGATTCTATTTCAGTCATTTCAGTTGCTTTAGCAAAAAAGCCGGATCTCACTAATATTAACCCCTTTTTAATACAGTTTTTCCTTTTTAGGGCTAAATTAAAATTTAAATAACAGACTCTGGCAAATTTGCTTCTTAAATTTTGTGCTTCACGAGTTGGTTCTCGCCATTATCTTAAATACCAAGAACTGCTTGCAAAAAGAACAGCAAAAACCTGGCAGAAGTTTTGCTTGAAGACTATGTCCGTGCAGGTTAAGAACGTTTACTTCCCTGATTAGTGCTGTAGATATGTGAACAGGATTTTCCCCGACAAAAAAGGTTTTCAGTGCGTTTCTTTGTATGAAAGGACACATTTAGGAATTCAGGAATATGATTTTCAGACAAAATACGCAATGTAAAAGCCATCAAAACGTGAGGGAAATCCAATTTAAATTGCTCTCTCTCCAATCTGTTAAGGCCGTAAGGTAAATTTCAGATGATTAAATTTTCTCGACTACTATTTGTGCCTATTTGTGCAACGTACCATAATGACGAGGCTACCAAAAAATTGAGGAATGAATAAAAATAGGTAGGAACATAAACAGTTGCTACAGACCTGATTGTGTGCAGATGGGTATGGAGAATATAGTAGAACAGAGGATGAGTACAGCTACCACATACTTCCTCTGTCTCTTCAGACTGGGCACTTCGTCCAGAATGTTAACGATGTTGGCTTCCAGTCCAGTGAAGACACTATCAATGCCAACATTGAACATCATGAGGAAGAAGAGTAGAGCCCAAATAGGAGATGCTGAAAACATTCTGATCAATTCTCATTGCGATTCCAACTTATCGACGAAGTCGATAAGTTCCCTAGTCTGAAGCTGGACTTTATTAAAAGACTAGCTAATTCGAACAGGGGGGGGGGGGTGCAGGTCGAGGTGTGCGTTAATGATCAGATCATCCAGACTATAATCAACAATGATCAGCTTTAAGCTCGTTTGTTGTACGTGCTCGTTTTTACCACCTTTAACCACCCGTTAAACCATACACAGGGGGTATGGAGTGATCGACTGCGCCCTATTTTCACAGAACATAGTAGATTACTTTCTATCTGGTAAAAAAAATTTTTACTGCAAAATCAATTTTTAATTTTCACTTGAAATTACAGAGTTCACTTTCAAATATAAGTTACATCTCTAATGAACGTCCGAATACAACTTAGTGTATTCACCTGCATGTTTTTATTACCTTATTTATGTATGAATATGTAAATATTGACTTTGATTACATGGCCGAAGGCACCAGCTAAATTCGAGCCAAATATCTTTTGTATGTCGTGTTTAGTTCTTTTCATAAGTTAAGACAAATCGTTTTCAATTTTCCAACCAAATTCTATTCATAACTCTGAATTAGTCAAGATTCATTCTTTTCTTGAAATAGGAAAAATCGAGGCCAATTTTTTCAAAATTTGCAAAAGTTCTTCATGAAGAGACTATATTACAATTTTAAGCCGGTCAACTTAAACCAGTAGAAGTAGTGTTCCTCCATTTATATTTGCACTTTCGATTACGTCTTTTCAGTTACGATTCCAAACTTTTCATAACTGGAGTATTATTCTTAAAAAATAGATTTGCGGCGAAAGTTTGCGGCAAAATGAAAATATGTGTTAAATATAACATCGAGGACCTTAACGTTTATCAAGCAAAACACAAGGACGATTGAGCCAAAGTCAAGGCACTCGCTCATTATCAAGGCAAATTTGAAGACAGTAAGTTCCCGGGCTGAGCACGCTGAGCATTGCAGTAGTGAACCATTGTAAATTTAGGGACTGTATATAGACTATTTTACATTTGTACAGATTGTGTCCATGCCACAACCTACACTTTTCAGTCTTTTTTTCAGAATTCAGTTGTACTTCTGATTTCATCTTGATTTTGATATGATCATAACTGTTATCATGCAATCATCAGCCTATTTATTATTATTGTATAACACTTTTCAGCCTGACACTATTCTGTTTTAAACATATTTCAGCTTTGATTGTCAGCCTAAAATACACGGTTTTTAACTTGTTTCAGCGCTAATTTTGCATCACAAGACAGGCTTATTCACACCATACTACATCACACCACAGGAAAATTGACATCAAACAAAATCACACTACAGGCATGTTCGCACCATATTACATCAGACCATAGGAATATCCATATCATTCTACATCACACCACAGGCATATTGACATCATATTACATCACACCAGAGGCAAAGTCACACCATATTATTTCACACCAAATTCCTATTCACACCATATTAAATCACGCAACAGGCGTATTCATATCAAACTACATCACATTACTGCTAATTGAAAAGTCGATGTAGAAGAGGTAAATATGCATAAAAAGAAGTAAATATACATTGAAGAGAGATAAATTTTAGCATACGGGTGACAGACTTTGCAAAAAGAGACAGAATGCAATTAAACTAAAAAAATTATAAGTTTGAAACAAGAACAATAACAACTGTTTTAAGCAAAACGATGAGAACACAAAATTGTTAAAAACAAAGTTTCAGTTCAGTCACAGTTGAAGTCATTGCTGAATTGGACCCCTAGTTGACTCAAATATTATAGTGACTGGAATATTGATAAAAATATCTCAACATTCAAATGAATTGAGTTGGACAAAATAATTCTTTTTTAGCTCCTAGTTGGCTCAAACAATGACAAAATATATCAATCTATTGGAATTATTTTGGCAAAAAATATCAACATTCAAATGAAATGAGTTGTGCAAAATATCTCAATTTGTCTTTGTTGGCTCAAATAACGGCAAAATGAAGCGACATTAAGATGAGTCGATTTTGACAAAAAATATATCAACAGTATTCAGTTAAGTATATTCAGTATATGTCTTCAGTTAAAATGATAAATACAATGTGGTAAGGTACCCCGGGAGATCTTGAGGACACCTGCTTAGTAACCTGCGAGATCATGATTACACCGGTGTAGTGACCAGGTAGATCGTGATTACACCTGCTAGAAGACCCGGGAGTTAGAGAATACACCTGCTGAGTGACCCGGGAAATCGTGAAAACACTTGCTAAGTGACACTAGAGATACTAAGTACATCTGCAAACGGACGCTTCACGTTGCACCCGAAACGGAATACAAAAGCAACCCAAACGCACCCCAAAGGCACCCCAAAGGCACCCCAAACGCAACCCAATCGCTTTGTGTCATATTCAGTATCAGTATCAGCAGTAGTATGCAGTATGTTGCAGGCATTTTGCATGCGTTTTTAAGCATTTTGCTTGTTTTCCTGACATGAGCAGGCACTTTCAGCATTTTCTAATATTTAACTGTTTTGTTGTTACTATGAAATTACTCTGAACAAGATGAATAGTTGTTCTGAATTTTTTCTTGTCATAGTGATCAACTTTTGTTATGTAACTAATCTGTTTCAGTACTAATTTTACAAGCTATAATTGTCAATGAAATACTCAGGTTCAGTACTGAAATACTCTTTATGGTCAGCCCGGGTACCATTAGTTTCAGCCGAGTTTGAGGACAAATAAAAGAATTGAACCAAGTTTTTTCACATACCAAACAGCAATCGAGAACATTATTTATATGACTAGTATCTGTCGAGAATATTAATTTCAGAAGTTGAACCCTGTATCGAGAAAACATTACCGCACGGTTGTTATTGCCATACTGAATTTATGCATTAACACATTTTTGCCTCAGAGTTTCGATAACTATTAAATCAATAACATACATTTAAGAACATTCTTCAACCTCAGGATTCAGAATAAAGGAGGGAACAAAAAATCATTTCATTTCACGTAAAACTTCTACGTTGCACTGTTAAAAACAATAGACACGAAACTATAACAGAAATATATTGCATATTTTAGGTTTCTAAACAGGTTCATTACTGTGACAAAAGACCAATCAGTCAAGCATTTCTTATATACAATCTTGATTGTGTGCTAACCTTAACAGCAGCTGGTTTTGAACTTTCGGTGCAAAAACTTTAATGCACCATCTCCTGTTCTCCATAGTTCCTCAAGACTTCATCTCTCGCTGGCCAAGTATAAGAAATAAGAGTTTCTAGTCGAGATATATTAACCGTATCTTATGGCACAATTTAATTAATTTTCTCTCTATAAACTGTCTCACGATATTGGACGAATTGGCCGGCATGATGTTCTACCGAAATTTTTTGAAATTGGTCATTAAAGATGAGGTCATCAAAAATCAGCGAAAACTGTTATTGGTTTCAATCTCAAGAACGAACAGACACGCTGCTGGCATAACTAATTTCCAGCAGTGGTTGTACTCGAAAAACAATTGTCGCACAAAATACCATTTCATTGATCATTGAGATTTGTTGATCAGTTAGGCGTCTTGTTCTGCCATTCTTCCTTCTACCAGAATCCTTACAAACCCTTTCCTTGTTTGATGGAAACGAAACTGTTTCCAACATAGACTGCGAACAAGTCAAACGTTGATCAGATTTATCTACAGAGGTTTAAAAAAACCTCAAGTTTAATTTTTATATTTGACTAAATCAAAAGCAAACAAATAACAAGAATTTATGACACTGCAAAAAAGATTGACCCGAGAGAATGGATCTATTCAGGTTTTCTTTTTAGAATCGAGATCACAGACAGTTAAGAAGTTATACATTATATTCTCAACGTTCGACATGATTTAAAAGATATGATTCATCATTTTCTAATTATTGTTTAAAATTTTTGTATATCAAATTCTTTATTAGCAAACGTCATTTGTCTGAGGGAAACCCAAGTTCTCCTTCATTAGAATTTGTTTTCAATTGAGTTTTTGTCGTTGGTACTGAATTTATCGCTTTTATCCAAGAGTTTTGAATGTTCGCGCGTACAAATAACCGATATTGATTTGAACAGTTCTTCGTTTCAAAAAATTTTTAAGAAGTCTCTTTTCGTCTCCCGTCTTTTATCATTTTTTTGATACGTTGTTCTTTTCTCATATCAGAACTTGGAAAGATATATAGTGTAGATACCTTTCCTTCGTATAGTCTAAGTGTCTTTGATTTCGGTTTTTAAAACTTTTTCATAAAAAAATCCAGCATCAGTCAAATTTTCCACACTGTAAAAATACACTTTTTGTATTGAAAAACCAAAAATTTAAAAACCTGGCATTTGTGTTGTGGCGTTTGGATAGGCGACGAAAGCTAGTCCCATTCCATCTTGTATCGCATCTGGCACTTCACTGTCCATCTCATGGGCCAAAAAACCCAAAATCGAGAAAATTGTGAAACCCGAAAAAATACTCGTTGCACAATTGGTAAACGCTACCACCAAAGCATCGCGCTCGCAGTTTATGTTAAATTGTTTGAAACTTGCTAACATTTGGTTCATTCCACAGCCCAGAGCGAGTGAAAAAATGATCTGATTGGCTGCCCCGGTCCAAACTTTGACGTCAAAAAGCTTGCTAAAGTCGGGTGTTATGAAAAATTTGATACCATCTTCCATTCCAGGTAATGTGAGACCGCGTATTAGAAGGATCAAAAGTATGATGTATGGTGCGGTCGCAGTGACGTAAACCACTTTTCCCACTGATTTCACACCTGAAAAGATTTTAAAAAAATCAATTGCCGGCCTGCTAAATAAAAGGAAACGTAATTCTTAACAGAATTTTTAAAAACCAATGAAGCAAGAATTGTTCCACCCCCCCCCCCTACATGCACACGGTTTTAGAAAAAAATGCATGGAAAATCATTTAGGGCGCTGCAAATAAAATGCAGCCACGATACCATTTTTTGGAGAATCCCTAAAAAAGGAACGAATTGAATTTTCCGGTTACGCACACACCAGATTGAGGCCCCGGACAAAAGCAAGTATGTCCAGACCAAAGATGAATGCAAAAGAAGGTGTCGTGCATCTAAAATTACAAGAGTCTAGAGTCATCGAAAAACGCATGAAAGTCTGAACATGAACTCTCATGTCTGTTGAACGCAACGAAAATCTGAAACACATACTTTTTTCTAGACAAACTATACTGAAACCTCTTCAATATAGAACTTACATACACTGGGGAGAATTCATACCACATTTGGTTCCATCTGACCAACTCTTTTAACACGATTATAGAATCAATATTTATCAAAAAAATAAATAGGCAAAAACGTTTGAAATTTTGTCTCAAATACACGTTCTCTTCTAGGCAATTTACGACTAAAACTTATTCTTGTCGCAAACACCACTCACATTTAAGACACTCCACACCAAATTTAATTCAATTACTAGAACTTTCTGACGCTATTGAGTTTTACAATTTTGTTCTCAAAAGTAATCAAAAGCGAAAAGTGTCCTAAAAAGCTTACATATACCCAAATGTTACCTTAGACAAGCTATCAAAAAAATTATCCGTGTTCCAGGTTAACTCTAGATACGAAGTCACTTTTCGATTCCAAGTTGACTGCAAATTGAACAAGTTGACTTCTAGAAATTTAAGTCCTTAACCTACAGATCCGCATAGATCCGCAAGATCAGCTGATATGGGTTAATTTACAACTCAAGTATAAACCAGTTTTATTTTTCCTCTTGCCGTATATGGCAAGTACTAGCGCAGTTTCTTGCACTTAACGCTTTGTTCTCTCGACCAGAGAACGTATCGTTGACATCTACAGAAAGGATCGTTGAGTTGATTTACTATCATTATCAATGATGGGAAGGTCAAATTTATCGCTCAAAGTTATGCTTTATGTACATTGATAAATTTGTTATTTGAATAAATGTGATGCGACAATTTTGTTCAATTTAGAAGCTATTATTCAATAATCTGACTTCACCAACATCAGGTAAAAAGTTTTTTATATATCGAAGATTCAACATAAACTCCTAAGTTTTCTTCTTCGCGATATATACCCTTAAGAAGCATGGTATTTTCTGTTCCTTTAAACGACTGTCAAGCGGGTACTCATCTGATGGCTGGGAACACGATATTAAAACTAAACAATCAAAGCATCTCCCAAGAAATTGTCTGCTGCTAATATTATTTGGAGTCAGGTCTCTTAAAGGAACGCAAAGAACCATGAGAATGATGGCCGTTCGCCGTACTCAAAAACAAATCTTCAGCCCTGGCTTAGGTTTGAAATATTCTTTTATATTGTTCATCGTGTTTAGGTGAAGTCATCAACGTAAAATAAACCAGCGTTAACGTTTATGATCTTGCTTTAACCTAGATTCCGATTGTCTGTCGGAAATTATTTTAGAAACCTGCTCTCTTAGATGTAAAATGGCAGCCCTTTTTCTCTCTAAGTGTTCGAAAAATTTCAAAGAAAAAAGCATGGGCGGGATCCATCACATTAGCATTGCAGACATATTCGTGTTTTTGGCGACCAAAGTCTGGTAAACGCACAAAATACTGGACATGAACGCACGAAAGTCCGAGCATGAACGTAGAAAAATCTGGTGAACGCGCGAAAGTCTGAACATAAACGCACGAAAGTCTGGTGAACGCACCAAAGTCTGAAGATGAACGCACGGAAGTCTGAACATAAGATCTTTCCGTCTGGGACAGTCTTGACATATTTGCTTCCTCAACCTGCGGACCTCAACCTGGGAAGTTTGCACCTCAACCTGGGAAGTGTGTACTTGTTACCTTTAATGAGGATGAGGTAGATTAGAGCCTGTGAGAATACAAATGCCGCGTACTGTGGTATCAACAACTCCCCTATCTGATCTATCCCTGTACTTTTCCTTAACACATTACCAATCCAGAATTCTTCCGCTGGCGAAGTCCAATTGGCACTAGCTGCGTACAATGACGAGTTAAAACTAGAGTTGTCTGTAATATTCGGCACCGTTGAGATGCTGTTTGTGGTTCTGCACACGAACAGATCCATGTCACCACCCTTAAATGACAGAATGCATTGAATAAAGTAGAGATCAACGTAACATGATCTGGAACTTCCACTAAGTTGAAGATATATGGTTATTTTTCTGTTTTCAGAAGACAAGTAAAGTTTGATTCAACTACTGACTGTTGAAAATATGAAAAATTTTGATCGTTTCAATTTTTTTTTGCCGTGTTGCATTAAAAAACCAGAAAAAAACATCGATTTGAAAAATAAAAGACTTCAAAATAAAACACCAGTGCGGCTGGAATCAAGAATTCACCCTTAATCAGCAGCTTTCGCACAGTATAGTCCCCATATCTCTAGCATAATTTAATATCACCCCAAACGAACATCGCCTCAAACCCGGGTCGAGATTTTTGGGTAATTTTTTAAAGAAATTCGGTGAATGCGGTGAATTTGTGTAAGAAATTCGGTGATTGCGGTGAAGGCGGTGAAAATAAATATTTCAACGCATTTCACCTCATTCCTTCCAATAATTCACCGCATTTCTTACAAAATTCACCGCATCGACTTTTGCGGCAAATTATTGTAAGAAGTGCGGTGAAAGCGGTGAATGCTGTGAAAAAAAATAATTCACAACATTTCACCGCATTTCTTACAAAAATTCACCGCGAAATTCACCGCATTTCTTACAAAAATTCACCGCGAAATTCACCGCATTTCTTACAAAAATTCACCGCATTTGCTTTCCAACGTTTACTCAATGTGATTTAAATTCACAAGAAATGTAAAAGAAATAAGTGAGAGTTGGCGCAGTGGATTAAGCTGTTGTAGGCATGCAGGAGCTCCTCCCCCCTTTAATTAACCCTCGGGGAGAGCCATTTGTTTCAAATATTTCAAGGAATATCTGTAAAGTGACGAATTGCTCATTCACACGTTGTTCTGTTATGGGCAAGGGGAACGAGCTCACAGAAAGTATAGAAAATTGTTCACTCCGGTGTAGTAAAAGTAGTGTAAATAAAAGGCCTAAGAGATTTAGTTCTAAGTATTTAATTTCCGTATCTTCTTTGTCAATCTCCATTGTCTTCCGACAGTGAAATCTTGCTAATAAAATAAGTAATTGTCACTCAATTTCATCATTCATTGAAGATTATTCTTACTAAGGCTTTACGAAATTGAACGAGGAGTACTTGCGGCAGTGAAATCAAACTTATTAGACAAGAAAAGTTGTCTTGCAATGACATCCCGTACCGACGAAATTTGCCAAAAATATGTAAGATAAGAGGCAACTAGCGTTGACAAGTCGGAATATTTACAGCAATTTTCATACAAAAATTTGCGTTGAATACGTTGAATTTAGAGACATAATTTCGACGCATTCAACACAGGATTATAAGAAAATTGCGGCGAATTTTCCAACTTGTCAACGCTAGTTACAGTTTCACTCACATAGCGTTGCGTTGAATTTAGTGTAGATCCTACATAATTTTGTGTTGAAATTAGTGTTGTTCTTACAAAAAATCAACGCATAATCTTCTGCGTATGAGACTATGACTATGAACCACTGACATCCTGCATACCTGTCTTATCTTCTACCATTGGGCCACAGAACCTTATTTTTCTTAGGAACCACACTCTTTATAAATCGGACTGCAACATCACATTGCGCATAACTTTGTGTTTCTAAGCGAAGATCTTACAAAACTTTGCGGTTTCTAAGCGTATACTTTAAATAATTTTGCGTTTCAAAGCGTAGTTTTTAAAAATATTCAGTTCTCATTAGTTGTATTTTGCGACGTGTTGGGGTTTTATTGACTTTTGTTGAAATTCTTTTGAAATAAAGTTTGAGTTAAACACAAGTTTTCCGTGCACTTTAAATGAAATTGACAGAAAAGTCACCACTGGGACTCCAAAATCCATAACTTAACCCTATCCCCCACGTACCCAACTAACCCCCTCCCCCAAGCCTACCTATCTTCAACCCACCTCCCGCACCACAACCAAAGAATTTTTTGTTGATCATTTAATTTTGTTGTGAACTTAGATAAAGCGTAAATCTTGCCTTAAGCGTAAATCTTACAAAAATTCAACGCATTCACCGTCCATCTTAAAAAATTTTGCGTTTGTAGGCTTAGATTTTTCATAATTTTGCGTTGAATCTAGCGTTGATCTTGCATAATCTTTTGTAGAAATTAGCGTATATTTTACATAATTATTCGTTGAATTTAGCGCAGATATTACAAAATTTTTCATTGAGTTTTGCGTAGGTCTTATGTATATTTGCATTTAATTTATCGTTGACTTTACATTTTGGGGGGACTAGGTATGGGTTTGTGTATGTGTATGTGGGGGGTGGTTTGGGGGGTTTGGCAATAGGTAGGCGGGGGGGTTAGTTTGGTACGTGGGGGCGGGGGGGGGGGGAGGAGTAGTTGGGTACGTGGGGAGGGGTGTAGTTGGTTATGTGGGGGGGGGGGGGGGTAGTTGAGTTTGGCGATAGGTAGGTAAAGGGGGGTTAGTTTAGGTTGGTGGGGGATGAGGAAAGCTGGGCAAAAAATGATGAGCTCATATTTACCTGCACACTCTTACTAGGGTGCTCACTCAAATGAAAGCTTTTTGTGAAGAAAACCTCAACTTACTTGAGTTCAAAGGTTGCAAAATCTCGAACGTAGGAGAAGTTGCATCAAACATTTTGCATTGCTTAGACAATTTCATGCCCAGAATTACAGAACATTGCTGAAGTTACAAAACAAAAATAAAGCTTTATTAACCGGATGGCCGTCACCTTTTTCAATCAATTGTTCATCAAACACGTTTTATTAATTTTAAATGTACCTACATGTATATACAAGTAAGTAGATACAAAACTGACCTTATCCCTGCATTGTTTGACAGGTTCACTACACCACTCTGAGTTCCAGAAGTGATCACAGCCTTCCCATGGCAGTTTAGTGAGTGTGAATGAGTGTATGAGGAAGTAGAACACCCATCCTAATATGACATTGTAGTAGATTGCAAAGAGCACGTTCATTACGAAGATAGAGTAGCCCACTCCTTTGAATAAGGGACAGAACTTCCACAGGGCAACGGGGCCTGATAAGCAAAAACTAGTTATCAACTCATCAATAGCCCGAGCTATGATCCCAGACAACCTTCCAATAAAGCAGACCTGTAATTGAACAGTCATAGAGGGGGTAATCCCTGGTCAGACATTTGCATGGCCGTTCTCTAGACTCCAGTTGGATAACACTATATTTCAAGACCACGTAACTTGGGCCTCAATATATCTTCCCAGTGAGACCGAAGTGATCTGATCTGAGTTTTTTGGGTTTATAATATCAGCCCTGATAATCTAATGCACTAATGCAGATAACACAACAAAACAATCGTTATAACATTTGGGTACGTCTCGTCAAAACTCAGCTAGTTTCATCTAAGACAATCAGCTTGTTTGAGGAAGGTTCTGTGCGAGCACAAGGTCAGTGAAAATATCTAATTCTGGATTCGAAGCAGCATATCTTACTTATATGAGAGCTTAAACAGCTTTCTATTACACTAGTAGGGCTTAAGATCTCGAACTCGCGCCCCCTAACAAGCTCACCTCGTTTTAGCCCTTGATCGTCCACGAAATCTTCAATTCACGCGCAAGCTAACGTTGAACAAGTTGACAATCAAGTTGACATTTTGTCGACGTATATCAGTCTACGTATAAAAATCCTTCTTTCAACACACTTTTGGGATCTAATCAAGCGCATCAGCTTTCAAAACGGGCTGCCCTACTGAAACCGAACCAGAATTTTTTAATCGCAAGCCTAGTGTGCTAATCAGTACACTAACTGGAGTACACTACTTAAGTTCTCAAACTTGAGCACCATTTATAACTCATTAACTTGATCCATTTTGTTCTTCAAGGCTTCTTCTCTCCAGCCAAGTATAAGTTAGACCAGTAGCGCTTCTTGCTAAACTATGCTAAACTTGATTAATGCAAAACGGGGCTAGGGGTATTAGCCGACACACAAAAGATACGCCAAGTGGTCGACAGATTTCATCAAGACGCCGTGAAAAAGTCCGAAATCGTTACTGTGTTATTTAAATAGTGTTAATAGAAGCGTCGACTTAATTATGTTCGGCCGTAATAATTTGTTCAGTTGTGATAGATTCATATCAAGTCCCACGGGCAGCTGAGGCATGGCCAAATTAGCTAGCAGTAATAGCCCATTAATGTTTGTTTGAGAACTAAGGGACGCTACTTTTATCGCTTACAGCGCGGTTAATTATCGTGCACTGGGGTTTTCGAGTGGTTATATTTGCTCAAGTGTCGGCTAAAAGGTGTGTCGGCTAATTTGTATGTCGGCCAATTGACCGGTCACGATACAATTATATACAAACGGCATTTACAATTTAATTATGCCGCGAAGTTTTGAAATTAAGACGTATACGGTGATTCAACTTTGCTTATAATGTAAGCAGACAAAGAAAAATCCTTGTTTTTAATATTTTTGCGCTTTTCTTTCACAGGAAGAGCTTTATGGTACTACTTTTTTTGACAAACGGAAAAAAAATTTCATCGATTCGTCTACCGGTAACGGCAATTTATTATGACTGAAATAAGGGATCTCTAAGGACCAAAAACTACATATTTGGGGGGTGCAATTAGACTGGCTATATAAGGCTTGGGGGGGGGCAGAACAGAAAAGAGCCAATGAACATATGAGGTGATGATGAAAAACAAAGCGCTGCTTAAAACTGCTAGAACCAAATGACTACTTTATTATTTATAGAGCTATAGTGTTTGCATTATTTGACAGAATTCATATTCAGCTGCGACTGTTGGATCACCAACGCTATATTGATATGAGTTGAATGTAGGATACTGAAGCTACCCAGGCCGCTTCCTAAACTAGTGTAGCAGTGCTACATACAATACAAAACTCAATCATTTTTAGTGCTATCTGATGCTATCCTACTGTGCTATTGCTGTAGTCTATGTCGACATAGTGAATCAACCAATCACATTATGCCAGCTGGCAAAAAGTATAAACCACCACTATAAAAAGCAGTGAATTTGTAGTAGAAGCACTTTTTCCAACTCTGCGAGGATTCAATCCACTGGCTGGCGATTCAAGCCCAGCAGCAGAGGAATAGCCGCAAACAACAACAAGCTCAGCTGAGCGCGGCGGCTAAATGCTTAGCGATATAGCTCGAGCAGTAAGAGCTAATGCTTAGCTTATTTCCTCACATTAGTAGTACATACAATTATGCGCTATAATAGATAGTGATGACTGTAACTAAGTACTTTTTTCCAATTCAACATCTCAAAATTCACACACATTTTTCTTACTCTAAAATCTGGTGCGCCGAGCAGCAAAAAATTCACACCTTAAGAATGTGAGACTTTCTTCTTTCGTTCACTGTTATCACTATTTTCTTTTTCTTTTTGTCCCCGGAGGGATGAATTTCTTGCTTTGTTTTTGTTGTTATCAATTGTTATTATTCTGATTTCGGACTGCGATGTTCAATTTATTTGTCAGTTACATTCGTTTATTATTGAAAACGCCAAAAAGAGCGTTGCCTTTATTTGTTTGACTAAAATGGCTTTTTGGTGAGGCAGATTTTGCCCACACATTGGTACCTGAAGTTTATTGAATTATTGCCGTAGCAGATGTGTCAACAAAACACAGTAACTGGATGCAACGAAGCAATACAAGAAGAGAAAGAGATTCGGATCAACCAGAGAAGAAGTAACATTCACAAACTGAAAAAACTTTTCAATTTCCTTAAAACTGGGGTGAGATGTAGCAGTGCTACATACAATACAAAACTCAATCATTTTTAGTGCTATCTGATGCTATCCTACTGTGCTATTGCTGTAGTCTATGTCGACATAGTGAATCAACCAATCACATTATGCCAGCTGGCAAAAAGTATAAACCACCACTATAAAAAGCAGTGAATTTGTAGTAGAAGCACTTTTTCCAACTCTGCGAGGATTCAATCCACTGGCTGGCGATTCAAGCCCAGCAGCAGAGGAATAGCCGCAAACAACAACAAGCTCAGCTGAGCGCGGCGGCTAAATGCTTAGCGATATAGCTCGAGCAGTAAGAGCTAATGCTTAGCTTATTTCCTCACATTAGTAGTACATACAATTATGCGCTATAATAGATAGTGATGACTGTAACTAAGTACTTTTTTCCAATTCAACATCTCAAAATTCACACACATTTTTCTTACTCTAAAACTAGCACCTCCCCCCATAAGAAGATTACTAACGACAAGTACCAGTCGGCATCAAGTATGTTCTCGGAACAAGTTCGGAGCTAGCCATACGAATCGTGTTTAATAAAAGTGTTGAGTCAACTGAACCACTCGCGAGCGTGTAGCCAGAAGAGACTTATTCAGTTAGAAAAATTAAGGAGCGCTAACGAAGTTGCTTAAGTATAGCATAAAAATGTGGTCTCTCGTCAGCTCTGAGAGTAAAGAAACTTTAATCCACTAAGGTGGAAAGCCATTCTTTGCAGCAAAATATAAGACTATTTTTTGTAAAAAAGCAGCCCATTTCAATAGTAACAAACAGTAAAATCATTTATTTTTTTTTGCTTTATTTGCCCCGAATCCGATTTTTATCAGGAAAATTAATAAGCAGTTCTGCTATATCTTGTCTCCATCCTCCAAAAACTTATTTTCAAATCTAACTTATTTGCCTCTAGCAAACAGCAGATAGGATTGGTAATAATAAAATGCTATAACGGGACTTAAATAGGGCTGCATGATCAACATCTTTTTAACCTCTGGAGTGACAAATTGGCGCATAAAATCATTTCAACTTAGAGTCAAAATCCGTTGCGACGAAGAGTAAAGAACGTCTGCTGCTCAGAGAATAATAAGGGCAGGCGGCGGAATTTTGTGGCTAGTTTTCCAAATCAAAATCCATATACTACACAGATTCTCATGTAGGGCCAGCTATCGCGCTATAGCAATACCAGTGTGCAGATGTTCTAGGACCTTGAATTTTTCCCTTAAGGTCGACCAAAGAAGATGGGTTCTCCTCACAAAGGTACAATTCCACTGGTATAATGTTTTCTCATAAGGAGCGCCGTTGGTTGTTTTTTGAACACACATTTGAGACTCTTGTTCAGGCTTTAAAGATTTTACGTAAATGATTACTTGGTTATCATAAAATTAGTGCTTTGTACTCTTACCAGCGCAAAAATTAGAAAGCATCGTTCACGTTACTATTAATCTGGGCGTTATAATGGTGTTTATATCAAACCATTTTTTAAAATCGTCAACATTGCAAATTGTAGCCTTCGCTTTGTCATAATAAAAAAAATTTTAGCAAACTTAATCCATTAAACATTTAAATTTGTATCTAAATTAGACATCTTGTCATTCTCAAACTCTCAGTTGTGCTTAAGTCGATTTGCAATTTTAGTTTAGTGCTAACCTAATTGATCAAACAGGTACAGTGTACCTACTGATGCCCGTTGATGTCATTAACTTAGTCTGTTAGCTGGGAAAAAAGCTGTGTTGTTAACCAAAAGTTGTTTTAATCACTTTTACGCCTAAATTTAACAAAATACTCCGCAAATATTCAAAACTTTGAGGAAAACCAAGTGGGTTTCATCAAACGTATCGTCCAATTTGGTCTGTGTTTTGAATAAAATAACAAAAATTAGAGATAACTAACCAAAATTCAGCCAATTGTAATTAAGCTAAAATATTCCAATTTTAACAGATTATTATATATTTAACTCACAAATTGATACTAGAAATGACTGCTCTTGTCCGTTTCTGCCAAGATTTTTCTCAGCATTAAACAAACTTAGTCGTCAACTGAACTGATTTCTACAAGTTCTGCTTAAAATTACCTCAAATATATACAATTGGAGCGCATTCAACCACTTAATTGGCTGTTTTTGGAATAAATTTGTCAGACTTTCACCCAATTCTGTTCAAAATGCTTATTTTTTTTTTTCAAAAAAAAAAATTTTGAACAATTTTTTAAATTTTGTTCGTTTTTTGTCCAATTTCACTTCACTGGATTCAACAATTTCTCAAAATCCGCCAAGGTTTGTCTGTATTTACCCAAAATTTCTCCGAGAAGTTTTTTTTATCCAATTTGATTGATTTTCGCAAAGTTTCAGTCAAACTAGCAGATTAGCTTATTGTAATTCAGGTCATAGCACCCATTCAAGCTTATAGCAATTTTGACTAGAAATGTCAGATGTCAATGAACTTAATGGAAAATTGGACCAAAATTGAAAATAAATGTCAAATTGATGGCAGGGATTGAACAGGTGCTGTCCTTTGCAGAAATGCAATGAACGTAACTGTCGGGAAAATGTTACGTGGTATAAGAATTGATGCTTATATGGAGTTATTATCTATGTTGTCAATGACGCCAAGTGCAACGGTTTGTTATTTTTGCGGGTCCGGCAGATTATGTTTTCTTGAAACGTCAGCGAGTACATTTGAATGTGGTGA
This sequence comes from Convolutriloba macropyga, assembly GCF_964194025.1. Taxonomy (NCBI): domain Eukaryota; kingdom Metazoa; phylum Xenacoelomorpha; order Acoela; family Convolutidae; genus Convolutriloba; species Convolutriloba macropyga. Next base: position 27,608,873 of record NC_134474.1, on the reverse strand, counting down.
ATGAGGATGGCTGACTAAGTTCAACTATCCCGTCATGCTCGGCCTAATATTCTAATTGGTCTTTCAACAGCAGGCAAACGGAAGGGACGGTAATATTGGACAGCTGTCGGTTGATGTTGGAAGTGTTTTATTGAGAGGGCATACCAAACTCCAACAGCAGAGCTGGTGGTGTGTAGTGAGGTTGTGCTCGCTCCTTTTAATTGGTTTCAGGAGCTACATTATTGCTTGCATTGTTCCTTTTATTCATAGCTTGCAGCTTGTTGACAGTGAGTTTGGGTTTAGCCTCAACTTCAGCATTGGCATTAAAATGATCAAAAGTTGGTGAATTTGACTGATGAGACATAAATAAGTGGTTTCATCTCAGTGAGTGATGGACTCACAAAAATGAAAAAGTTGCAAAGCTCTTGGACGATGATGATTTGACCCAATTTGAACAAGTTTTTTGCTCGTGACTGTGATTTTTGCAGTAAAAAGCTCCTTTTGTTCGTCATTGTGGAAGCTGCATAATACTGCATAAATATTTGGGGTTCATCAATTCTTTTTCATCGAACTTAGTGGCTGCTACTGACTTTAGAATATTTTCCACAATTGCATTGTTTCAATCTTGCCTGTTGCTCGGATCTACTATGCGTTGTCTTTCAGTTGTCGTTAGTTTTTAGTTTTAATAGTTTTATCTGTCGTTGAAGTTTGCTTGACCTTTTTAAAGAGGTCAAATAGGAACCCATTTTTCAGTAGTGTATCTATTTTGCACTACTGGTTTTAATAAGCGACATGTGGATCTTATGAGTTTTGTGTTCAAAGAGCTCTTTATTCAATTCGACTTGTAAAAGAATCTTTGCTCATCACAGACTTTTTTGTCAAGTTTCCTCTCTTAGTTAAAGAAACCGTTTTTGATTTTGCTCATTTTTTACAATCTATTCAGCCTCTAATATAACTATTGCAGCAAAAACTTTTCTAGATTTTTCCGCAAAATTGGCTCGGTTTTGATGCAGAATCCAAGAGGAGGTTCTGCCAATCAGGCGGACAAAGGGCAAATTTGCCCGTCAAAAATAGATCGACCATTGAGTCACAGATGTGCACTGATGGAACAAACCATAACGCTTAAAAAGTGACACACGATACAATGAAAAACGAGACGTACCGGCGCAATAGAAGCGTCAGGCAAACGCGCATGACTGATCAAAACAAAATGGATTGAATCAAAAATTTGGGTCGCACAGCAACGTGGTGAAAAGAGCGGACCAATCCAAGACTAGGAGATAGCAAACCGTTCGGAACTGGGAAACCATGATCAAATTGGGCAGAAAACGTCATGCAATGGGTGAGGAAGCAGCAATTGCAGCAGACCGAAGCCACAAACTCAATCAAACTAAAAAGCCGTTATTCTTGGTCATAAGTCTCTTTTATGAAGGAGTCCAAAAATTTCTGTACAATTTAGGACAAGTCTTTACAAGAACTAAACTGCAAAGATTTACGGCAACGTTGCATTATAATAAAAAACTGGAAGGTTTGAGCAGCTTACTAGCCGTAACGTGAGAACCAACCCACGCCGCAGTAAACAACCGTATCTCGCCATGAAAAGAGAATAAAACAAAAACAATGTGCGCTAAATGGCTAGCCGGGTATATTTGTTATTTTCTCAAAACGAAGCAGCAGTAAGAGAAAACATAGATCACATCCTGGTGAGCAACAAGACTACGCAAACAACCACCATACTACAAAAAGTGTAATCAGTATAGCACCTTACTCTACAAACTACATCATACAGCCAAAAAACAAGAAACCAAGACTAACCTTAAGACAATTTTAAAGTTTTTCGTAAAATTAAAACCCATCCAGTGGATGAGCCAACAACGAAGGCCGAGCAAGAATCAAAATTCTATAAGCGAGACCAATGAGAAATTAGAAGTTACTGGAAGTGGTATTGCACAAGACTATAGCGGTAGGAGCTTTATTAGAAGAGTGATTAAGCCTTTTCATAATACAGACAGGTGATATAGTTGAGCCCTTACTCGATGATGTCCCACGAAAAGGATTTCATCATCTTGAATTCAAAGAAATGTTCTTTTGAGGATTGTGATGGTTAAAACATCTCAATTTCGTGATGATTTATGTCATAGAGAGATGTTGCAGCCTTATCTTCCGAATTTCCTGGAAGTCACAGGACTTCCAGAAGGAATGGAAGGAATATATACTCTTCCCTCATGCTTGAGAAGCACAGTTTTCTTCGGCCACAACATTCGCTTCGGGTGAGAATTTTTTTTCAACATCTTTTTAACCTCTGGAGTGACAAATTGGCGCATAAAATCATTTCAACTTAGAGTCAAAATCCGTTGCGACGAAGAGTAAAGAACGTCTGTTGCTCAGAGAATAATAAGGGCAGGCTCGGCGGAATTTTGTGGCTAGTTTTCCAAACCAAAATCCATATATTACACAGATTCTCATGTAGGGCCAGCTACCGCGCTATAGCAATACCAGTGTGCAGATGTTCTTGGACCTTGAATTTTTCCCTTAAGGTCGACCAAAGAAGACGGGTTCTCCTCACAAAGGTACAATTCCACTGGTATATTGTTTTCTCATAAGGAGCGCCGTTGGTTGTTTTTTGAACACACATTTGAGACTCTTGTTCAGGCTTTAAAGTTTTTACGTAAATGATTACTTGGTTATCATAAAATTAGTACTTTGTACTCTTACCAGCGCAAAAATTAGAAAGCATCGTTCACGTTACTATTATTCTGGGCGTTATAATGGTGTTTATATCAAACCAATTTTTAAAATCGTCAACATTGCAAATTGTAATTTTCGCTTCGTCATAATAAAAAAAATTTTAGCAAACTTAATCCATTAAACATTTAAATTTGTATCTAAATTAGACATCTTGTCATTCTCAAACTCTCAGTTGTGCTTAAGTCGATTTGCAATTTTACTTTAGTGTTAACCTAATTGATCAAACAGGTACAGTGTACCTACTGATGCCCGTTGAAGTCATTAACTTGGTCTGTTAGCTGAGAAAAAAGCTGTGTTGTTAACCAAAAGTTGTTTTAATCACTTTTACGCCTAAATTTAACAAAATACTCCGCAAATATTCAAAACTTTGAGGAAAACCAAGTGGGTTTCATCAAACGTATCGTCCAATTTGGTCTGTGTTTTGAATAAAATAACAAAAATTAGAGATAACTAACCAAAATTCAGCCAATTGTAATTAAGCTAAAATATTCCAATTTTAACAGATTATTATATATTTAACTCACAAATTGATACTAGAAATGACTGCTCTTGTCCGTTTCTGCCAAGATTTTCTCAGCATTAAACAAACTTAGTCGTCAACTGAACTGATTTCTACAAGTTCTGCTTAAAATTACCTCAAATATATACAATTGGAGCGCATTCAACCACTTAATTGGCTGTTTTTGCAATAAATTCGTCAGACTTTCACCCAATTCTGTTCAAAATGCTAATTTTTTTTCAAAAATAGAAAGTTTGAACAATTTTTTAAATTCTTGTTCGTTTTTTGTCCAATTTCACTTCACTGGATTTAACAATTTCTCAAAATCCGCCAAGGTTTGTCTGTATTTACCGAAAATTTCTCCGAGAAGTTTTTTTTATTCAATTTGATTGATTTTCGCAAAGTTTCAGTCAAATTAGCAGATTAGCTTATTGTAATTCAGGTCATAGCACCCATTCAAGCTTATAGCAATTTTGACTAGAAATGTCAGATGTCAATGAACTTAATGGAAAATTGGGCCAAAATTGAAAATAAATGTCAAATTGATGGCAGGGATTGAACAGGTGCTGCCCTTTGCAGAAATGCAATGAACGTAACTGTCGGGAAAATGCTACGTGGTATAAGAATTGATGCTTATATGGAGTTATTATCTATGTTGTCAGTGACGCCAAGTGCAACGGTTTGTTATTTTTGCGGGTCCGGCAGATTATGTTTTCTTGAAACGTCAGCGAGTACATTTGAATGTGGTGAATGAGGATGGCTGACTAAGTTCAACTATCCCGTCATGCTCGGCCTAATATTCTAATTGGTCTTTCAACAGCAGGCAAACGGAAGGGACGGTAATATTGGACAGCTGTCGGTTGATGTTGGAAGTGTTTTATTGAGAGGGCATACCAAACTCCAACAGCAGAGCTGGTGGTGTGTAGTGAGGTTGTGCTCGCTCCTTTTATTTGGTTTCAGGAGCTACATTATTGCTTGCATTGTTCCTTTTATTCATAGCTTGCAGCTTGTTGACAGTGAGTTTGGGTTTAGCCTCAACTTCAGCATTGGCATTAAAATGATCAAAAGTTGGTGAATTTGACTGATGAGACATAAATAAGTGGTTTCATCTCAGTGAGTGATGGACTCACAAAAATGAAAAAAATGCAAAGCTCTTGGACGATGATGATTTGACCCAATTTGAACAAGTTTTTTGCTCGTGACTGTGATTTTTGCAGTAAAAAGCTCCTTTTGTTCGTCATTGTGGAAGCTGCATAATACTGCATAAATATTTGGGGTTCATCAATTCTTTTTCATCGAACTTAGTGGCTGCTACTGACTTCCAAAGCTTGTTTTCAAGCTTTATAATATTTTCCGCAATTGCATTGTTTCAATCTTGCCTGTTGCTAAGATCTACTATGCGTTGTCTTTCAGGTGTCATTATTTTTTAGTTTTAATAGTTTTATCTGTCGTTGAAGTTTGCTTGACCTTTTTAAAGAGGTCAAATAGGAACCCATTTTTCAGTAGTGTATCTATTTTGCACTACTGGTTTTAATAAGCGACATGTGGATCTTATGAGTTTTGTGTTCAAAGAGCTCTTTATTCAATTCGACTTGTAAAAGAATCTTTGCGCATCACAGACTTTTTTGTCAAGTTTCCTCTCTTAGGTTAAGAAACTGTTTTTGATTTTGCTCATTTTTTTACAATCTATTCAGCCTCTAATTTAACCATCGCAGCAAAAACTTTTCTAGATTTTTCCGCAAAATTGGCTCGGTCTTGATGCAGAATCCAAGAGGAGGTTCTGCCAATCAGGCGGACAAGGGGCAAATTTGCCCGTCAAAAATAGATCGAACATTGAGGCACAGATGTGCACTGATGGAACAAACCAAAACGCTTAAAAAGTGACACACGATACAATGAAAAACGAGACGTACCGGCGCAATAGAAGCGTCAGGCAAACGCGCATGACTGATCAAAACAAAATGGATTGAATCAAAAATTTGGGTCGCACAGCAACGTGGTGAAAAGAGCGGACCAATCCAAGACTAGGAGATAGCAAAGCGTTCGGAACTGGGAAACCGTGATCAGATTGGGCAGAAAACGTCATGCAATGGGTGAGGAAGCAGCAATTGCAGCAGACCGAAGCCACAAACTCAATCAAACTAAAAAGCCGTTATTCTTGGTCATAAGTCTCTTTTATGAAGGAGTCCAAAAATTTCTGTACAATTTAGGACAAGTCTTTACGAGAACTAAACTGCAAAAATTTATGGCAACGTTGTATTATAATAAAAAACTGGACGGTTTGAGCAGCTTACTAGCCGTAACGTGAGAACCAACCCACGCCGCAGTAAACAACCGTATCTCGGCATGAAAAGAGAATAAAACAAAAATAAAACAATGTGCGCTAAATGGCTAGCCGGGTATATTTGTTATTTTCGCAAAACAAAGCAGCAGTAAGAAAAAACATAGATCATATCCTGGTGAGCAACAAGACTACGCAAACAACCACCATACTACAAAAGTGTAAACAGTATAGCACCTTACTCTACAAACTACATCATACAGCCAAAAAACAAGAAACCAAGACTAACCTTAAGACAATTTTAAAGTTTTTCGTAAAATTAAAACCCATCCAGTGGATGAGCCAACAACGAAGGTCGAGCAAGAATCAAAATTCTATAAGCGAGACCAATGAGAAAACAGAAGTTACTGGAAGTGGTATTGCACAAGACTAAAGCGGTAGGAGCTTTATTAGAAGAGTGATTAAGCCTTTTCATAATACAGACAGGTGATATAGTTGAGCCCTTACTCGATGATGTCCCACGAAAAGGTTTTCATCATCTTGAATTAAAAGAAGTGTTCTTTTGAGGATTGTGATGGTTAAAACATCTCAATTTTGTGATGATTTAAAGAGAGTTGTTGCAGCCTTATCTTCCGAATTTTCTGGAAGTCACAGGACTTCCAGAAGGAATGGAGGGAATATATACTCTTCCCTCATGCTTGAGAAGCACAATTTTCTTCGGCCACAACATTTGCTTCGGGTGAGAATTTTTTCTTCGAACACTTGATACTCTTAAAGGTGATGACTGACATACAGACAGTGCAAAGAGTAGCGGGGTTTGTTTGCTGTGCGTTGGCATCAATTTTAGAGCACTTACTCGATGATGGCCCACAGGAGGGTTTTCTTCATCTTGAATTAAAACTAGTGTTGTTAGTTTTGAGATTGTGATTGATAAAACATCTCAATTCCGTTAAGATTTTTAATTTCATAGGGAGCTGTTGGACCCATATCTTTCAAATTTCCTGGAAGTCATACGACTTCCAGAAGGAATATATTCTCTTCAATCAAGCATGAGAAGCACAGTTTTGCTTCGGCCACAACATTTGCTTCGGGTCAGAGTTTTTCTTCAATTTCATGATACTGTTTAAAGGTGATGATTTCCCTTACAGACATTGGAAAAAAAGCGCGTTTCATTTTCCGTGCGTGGGATTCAATCGTATTAGACAAAATTTTCCTCGGAGTGTTGGTGTTATTCTCTTCCTTTGCAGAGGCCACCTACACAAATGATATGCAGCGGCCATCTACTGCAACCAATTGTCGAAGTCAAGGAGACCAAGAGTTTGAGTGACAGCTTTGGCCCAGCTGCCTTAAGAAATGAGGCACATTTTAGAGCAGACCATAAACGTGTGACCTAATGCTCCAATCGATCTTTATGCGAAGTAGAAGATCTTATGATGTTATCACTGTTTTGGAATTTCAGTTGTAGAAAACTGCTGAACTTGTCTCAATACGCATTTTCAAAGACCTAAACTGAACACACTTTTGTTCCAGAATCTTTGTGCGCCTCTGCACATAGACCAGATTAGTATGCAATGTTGGTACATAAGCAATAGTATGCGAACTCACCAATGGCGGTCTCTGATTTCACACTAACGATACGTTTTGATTACGTCAACTTGAAGTCAACCGTCAAAGATTTCGAGTCAATCTCACCTCTATGTTACCCGAACCGCACATAACACTGCAATTGGTCGCTACCGTTACGCTACACTTTTCAATCCAACAGGGGATTGTTCCTCTTTCTGCGGCATCTTTAATTAAGTTCACATTTTCTTGTGACTGCCATGAGGAGAACGTTGAGTGGGCCACTCCAACAAAATCTGTGTTATTGGTGTGTTACACCACAAAGTGGCTGACTAAACTGTCCCGGCATGTCAGGCCTGTTAGTTAATTGGTGCTTTACCTGAAGTCCACCGAAATGCATGGTTTCTTGGGAAAGCTGTGCGGTTGTGTTCGATGCGTTTACTAGAGATGGCACAGCAAACTCCTATGGCAGTGATGATGGTGGTGCACATCGAAGTTGTGCCGGCTCTTTGAAATTGGTATCAGGAAATGGTCTATTGTTTGGATTGTTCCTTTTTTTCATAGCATGCAGCTTGTTGACGGTGAGTTTGATTTTAGCCTCAATTTTAGAAAGTACATGGATTTGATCAGAAGTTGGCAAGTTGAACTGAAGAAGTAAGATTAGCAGTGGCTTGATTTGATTGAGCGATGAGACCAGAGGGATAGGTGGAAAATCTACAACGATCATGGATGATGACGATTTGGCTCAACTTGAACAATATTTGTGCTCTTGACTGTTTTTGTCTCAGTAAACAGCTCGCTCTGTTTGTCAGTGTGGAGGCTGCACGATGATTAAGTTTTCGTCAACTCAACTTCTTCAAACTCGGCAGTAACCACTCGCTTGCAGTTTCCCCTTCAGGCTTTGGAACGTCACTCTCGCAATTGCGTTTGTTTTTCAGTTTTTTGACGCTGTCTGGCTATGCTCAGGTTTACCTCATTTTGTCTTTCAAGTTTTTTTAAGTCTTACTTTTTGCGGGTATTGCTGACATTTGCTTAATCTTTTTGAGGAAAATAAATGGGAAGCTTTTAATTTTGATCTCGCAGTAAAAACACAACTAAGGTTTTCCGAAATTTTGCCTTGATTTCGTTAAAACAGGATCCAAAAATTGAAATCTTTGAAATAACCAAAGCGCTCACGCACACACAAACGCACATACACACCAACACAAAGAAAAGCTAGTGATTTATTCAGAAACCTAAGCGGATGTTTTGTCAATCAAATTGTCGAAAAGCAGAATTTTGCATTGAGTGGATAAAGCCTGCAATAAAAAGGAAAGAACAGGAAAAGATATGTAGCAGACAAAAACTCCGTTCAAGCAACACATGACAAATCTTTTGTGAAAATTCAGTGGTACAAAACTGCTAAATTTGTCTCAATACGTACTTTCAAAGGCTTAAAATGAGCATACTTTTTTTCCAGAGTCTTTTTTGCCTCTCTGTGCATAAACCATTTAGGATGCAAACTTTGTAAATAAGTCATAGTATGCAAACCAATGGCAGTCTTTGATTCCACTCTGACGATACGTTTCGAGAGCCACCTTAGTCACACCCTTGCAAATAACCATACCTAGAGGACAACAAAGAATCCTACAAAAATTTGGAAATTTCAATGAAAAAGCTAGCTGACTATTATTATCAAAATCTGAAAACAAACAAACCATAAAGCCGTAACTCAAAGAAAACTTCAATCATACCCTAAAAAACTAAACAACTAACCGATATACTAGCAAGAAAAAATTATTGGACCTTATGACTCAACATGCTACTAATACAGCCAATAAACTAAAAAAACTCATCAAACGGCAAAGAAGAGTACAAAAACAGTAGGAAAGGAAGCCTTGAACTTGTGAAAAAGCGAAAATCATTGGATTTCTTGGAAACTGTAAGATTATCAAGATAAAATATCGTTAACGTCAACGAATTATGCATTTTCATCAAATACGACAAATTCAGCATCATTTCTTGGCAGGTGATAGTCTGAGATTGGCCACGAACACAATTCTTTCCAAAAACCAGAAACTATTATGCTAAGCGGACTATCTTGAGTTATTTTAGAAACTAAAGATAGTTGCATGTAGTTTTTTGTATTTCACAAAAATAACATCTATGGCGCATTTCGAACTCAAATTCTAAGCAGAAGTTTTCCTGAAATCAGAACAAAATTTTTATCTATCGATAAAATGAAAATTTAATTAAATTTGGTAACTTTTTGTCTATGAAAAGTTCCGTTTGCAGACACGTTTTGAGGATAAAATTTGCTTTTTGCTCATTTTTTTTTTCTTACAGCATCAGCTTAATTCAAAATAAGACAACTTGCAATGGAAAAATCTGTGCAAACATAGAAGTTCGGCAAAATTTACCTGAAGTCAGTTTGGTTGAGGTGCAGTTACAAATAGGATGCCTTGCAATGAAAAATTGTGCAAAAATACAAAAGTTGTTTACTATTTATCTGAAGTCATCTTGATTGAGGAGCAGTTACAGAGTGGTTTTTCAAAATTTCAAATTTATTTGAGCTGCGCGTCCTTTTTTTTCAAAGTCTGTGTTTAAATTTTGAATTGGCGGAGTAAGAGCTAGCTCGCTACTCTGATAACTCCACTCTTCTTTTACGCTGTTCGCTTTATTATATCTGAGAAATGCCTACCTTGCACTAAGGCCAACAACCCGCAACTTCGCCATCAAAATAATTTAAAATAGAAACTTTTTCTGTAGAAGAATAAAGAGACAATTTATTCTAATAACTATTATTATGTATGCAAAAACTTGATTCACTACACTGAACAAAAAAAAAGAATGCTCTCGGTTTCCCAACTGCTTGTTCAATAAACTGTGATGTGCAGTTTAGACTCACTGAGCTTATGACTGGTGTTCTGTCAGTCGTCAGTTGTTTCTCCTATTCTACTTATACTCAACCAAAAAACTGTGATCCTTAAGAAACAGACCCTAATATCTTAAGTAACCATTAGAAATTGCATCCCAAATTTTCCACATTCCATAGAGGGGCTTTGTTTACTATGCAATTATATCATTGCCAATTTACGCTCTGTTATTCATCAGCTGTCTGTCAACCATTGTTCAACTATCACCTACGCTAAGTAAACAAACATTGAATTCTTATATAATTGAACCATTTCAACTCATACACTGAGCACATTTCATCATTCACTGACTATACCGTAAAAATTGATTGTTAACTTCAGCAGCTCTCATCGTTCTATTCTTACAATTTATTATCACCCTCATGATGATTAAGATAATTAAATTTTGGTCATGAGCCAAAATGCTCACCAAGAGTTCTCTCAGTGATTAAATAGGACTCAAGATCTTAGAAAAAAAGCTCTTTGAGGCATATCGATTGTTTGTGCATTTCCCGCTTTTATGTATGAGGTAAAAGCCAGCCAATTAGTTTTGCCAGTATCGACTGCTAGTGAATATCCAGGTGGCAGTAATTATCGAGTCAAAATTGTAAAACAAGAAATATTGTGGCAATTTGATAAATAGGTGCAACTACTAACGAGTTTTCAGGAAAAATTGTACGTGCAAAAACTGTTAAGTGTGCTGTTAACGTCCTAAGTTGATCCTAAGGTTTACATCTTTTGGCCGGGGGTCAAAATCAATGATGTCAAAAAAAGAAAGGCTATCTCATTGGGGGCTAAAAAGAGAGGTTCGCAAATTTGGAAAATCGGATTAATCGAAACCAGTCAAAATATACCGGAGGTGAATTTTTTGACGCCCCTTACTGTCTTGAGTAAATATATTATTACCATTTGGAACGCCTTTTGTTGCTAAGATATTGTTTCCTTCGGTATGTCTCCCATCATCAAGTTATGATTACAAGGAGCTGTAAAAATGCCACCTGGACTATTACTCCGAATGGTTACTCCATCACTCTAAAAATTATAGGGCTACATTTAATATACCACTGGTAATTACCAATCTGTATCCCGCAGCACCACCTGTGTACAGTGCTTTTATTGATGTCGGTGAGTATCAAAATCAACTTAAATTCAACCCCCCCGCCGGATTTTTAAACAGCAATTTTGAGCAACTAAGACACGTTATTTTTCGGAAAATCTAAGATTCCTAAGAACAACGCAAACCAGTGAAATCTTCCGTTATTACAAATCACCCAGTTTTAGTATTAGTTTTTGAAATTAACTTCATCAACATCCGCTAATATTTTGCAATTTTACAACAACCGTCCTGTTGCATCAACCGTAATAAGCAGTGATGCGAGTACTCAAAAAATTGGAATTCTGAAAAATTTCACGCAAAATGGTAAAAATAAATAGCAAAAGAATTTTTAATTTCTAAATTTTTTTCGTCCTAAGTTTACCCAGACTTGCGTACTGTCCGAGGGCTTGCTCAGTGTAGAACAACGGCAGCTCAGCAACGGCCAGTATGGTAAAATGCGAAATCAGAAAGGACCCCCACCGTTTTGGAATACTTAAGGAAGTATCCAGCTCTTACCATTCTATTCTTACAATTTATTATACCCTCATGGTGACAAAGATAATCAAGCTCCAGTAATGAGCGAAAATGCTCACCAAGAGTTCTCTCAGTAATTAAATAGGACTCAAGATCTTAGAAAAAGTGCTCTTTGAGGTATATCGATTGTTTGTGCACTTCCCGCATTTAAGTATGAGGGAAAAGCCAATTAGTATTTCCAGTTTTGACTGCTAGTGAATATCCAGATGTCAGTAATTATCGAGTCAATCTTGTAAAACAGGAATTATTGTGGCAATTTGATAAATAGGTGCAACCACCAACGAGTTTTCAGGAAATACTCCTGAGAATTGCACCTGCAAAAACTGTTAAGTTAACGTCCTAAATTGATCCTCAGATTTACGTCTTTTGACTGGGGGTCAAAATCATTGATGTTAAAAATGGAGAGGCTAGCTAATTGGGGGCAAAAAAAAGAGACGTTCGCAAACTTGGAAAATCGGATTAATCGAAACCAGTCAAAATATGCCGGAGTTGAATTTTTTGACGCCCCTTACTGTCTTGAGTTAATATATTATTACCATTTGGAACGGCTTTTGTTGCTAAGAAACTGTTTTTCTCGGGTTGTCTCCCATCATCATTTTTTGGTTACATGGAGCCATAAGAATGCCCCTTTCACTAATACTCCGAATGGTTACACCATAACTCCAAAATAAGCAATTACTGTTCTTCATCCTGCAGCACCAGTGTACAGTGTTTTTTGGAGTTGGTTAAAGTCAAGTTTGACTTGTGTTCAGTCGCCTCGCCGTCCAATTATTCTACCGTCGATTTTTCAGCACCATGGATCCTTTTGCAACTTATTCAGTTCTGAATTTGGGCACTATCTTATGATAAGCAGCTTTGGCACGTTTCCGGCGCTTCTTGAAAGACGGTTATCTTGCAAGAGTATTACAAGATGGACGGTTATCTTTCAAGCCTCTTCGAAATCGGACGGCAATCTTGCAAAGTTCATGCGTAATCTTGCAAGGTTCATGCAAGATTCTTGGAAGCTCTTGCAAGGTAACCGTCCAATTTTGACTGGGGTTCCCTTCTATAAAACGTGCAATCTCCTTTCAACCAATTGCACACCCATCGAGCAGTTCCAGCACTCCTTATGCTCAAAATATCGCATATACGCCAGACATTTATTTTTCTATTGCGAAGTTCAAGAAACCTTAAACTTGCAAGACTTCGGTTGTTAATAAATTGAGCTGGGTATCCATGAAAGTGCCAAAATATGTGGGGTAGCATTATCTGTTTCACAATATTTTTCATTAAACGACTAGATGCAGCTCTGGAAAAAGTTAATATTTCCTGACTTCAAATGCGAACCATAATTGTGGCCAAACTACCAGTTCACTTCAAAGATATTTTTGCTCTGATTCGATGTCTAAAAGTATTAAAATTTGACAGTCATTTGATTTGAGCTTCAGCTTGCTTGATGGGCATATGCAATTTTGCGAAAGCTGCTTAGGTTGAGAACAATGTTGACAGCTCTGCATTCTTTTGTTCAGTAGTTTGTTTGTTAAAAGCATATCACCAAACTATTCTCTGTCACTGAACATTAACCTATTTGGCAAGAACCCTTTCCACTGCCAAAAATTTGAATTTTGGATTTGAGACATCCCCTGAGAACTCGTGAAATCTTCTAGAATGAATTTTTTTTTCAATTTGATTTACAATCATTGAGTTCAGGTGCAAAAAACTGATTTTGTTTTGGCGTTGCCGCAATTTTGAGTAACCAAGACAGCCTAATTTTGGGAAAATTTAAAACTCCAGAACACCGCAAACCAGTAAAATTATTTTTGATAGTGTAGTATTGCTAATTGGATAATTGCCGCCGCAATTACCGATACTACAGAGAGTATAATTATTTAACCGTCGACTTTGTGAACACTTTAGACTTAGTCTAAACTGACGGAATATTAAGAGAGAGCTATGCTGCGTGAATTTCGTTGAGTGAATGAATACATTATTCATAGCCAAATACTGCTGTGTATTATTTAATACACTATGCAGCGGTCCATACCGGCTGATTCACCACCGCTATTAATACGCGTAATACGTGAAGGATACTGAAGCTATCCAGGCCGCTCTTCAGCACCAATTCTGAAACGAATATATGACTAAAGACGAGTAGTAGTCGGCTCCACGAATGACCTAGGAATTGATTCGGAGCTAGTCATAGGTCTTGTGATTTTTTAGTCGTGTTGACTCAATTATAAACACGCACGAGACTAGATTTTGCTGCTGAAGGAAATCAGTTCTCCAACTCAACCAGCGCAACTTAAGACGCTAAAAATCTAACCAAAAAATTCTCTTCTCTCTCTTCCTCTCTCTGCTCTAAGAGCGAAACCACTATTTTCTCCGCTAAGCGGGACTATCTGCAGCAATTGTAAGTCTGCCAATTTTCTAACAAAAATAGAGTTAAATTATTATTCATATCCAGCAGTAAGATGGATTCAATTTCTTGATTAAGATTAGATACCCCACCATATTTTCAAGTAGGAATTAACCCCCAATTGTGCTCTATCATTTTTATCTATTTACTAATTAACCTTTGTATCTAACCAATTTTATTTTCTAGCAAATAACACATAGATTTGGAAATTAGCAAAGAACATTGTGAGCATATTGTGAGACTTATTCTAGCACGCAATTAAGGTCGCTACAATAATATAGGTTTAGCTCTAGTGTGGTAATTAAGATCAAGCGAATAAAATACCTACCACACCAGTGAGTTAAAAACTGGTGCGACGAGGAATAAAGAACGTCGGTTGCTCACACATTTAGGAGCCTGGTGGACTTTTTGTGGCTAGTTTTCCAAACCAAAAACCCAGAGGTCACACAGGTTCTATGGTAGGGCCACATACCGCGCTATCCCAGTACCTGTGTGAGATGTTCTAAGATTCTGAACGTCTCAATTACGACCGACTAAAAGAGACGGGTTCTCCCCACAAAAGAACAGTCCACTGATTTAATAACTTTGAGCACCGGTTCTTTGCTTCTCAGACCCAAATTTTGACACTGTAGGTTGGTTTTTTAAGCGCACACGTGAGTACATAATTGTGTATCATAAAAAGACGTATTTGTACTCCCCCCCGCACAAAATTCGACAAGACCGGTCACATTAATGTTACTTTTAGACTAAATAATTGTGTTCAACTTAACCAAATCTTTAATACTGTTAGCATAACGAACTGTACTATCCCCCCTAGTCCTATATACGAAATCATACATCAATATCCATTAATCTAGCTCGCATTTATTGTCCGTAACTTAACCTTAGCGTGTCCTATACATCTTAACTTATAATTTATCATCTAAATAGTCGAACTTATCATCCTCCAAACCCATAGTATTGCAAAAACAAATTGACCCACATGCAAATAAGCCTAGTTTAACGTGGTTCTACCTCATTATACATGCATAGTGTACCTTTTAGTGTCTCTAAAAGTTAATAAATCACTCTGATAGCTACAAATAACGTTGTATTGTTAACCAAACACCCCAGCAGTCACTATAACGCCTCGATTTAGCCCCCCAATTTCCAAAATTTCATAGTTTTGAGATAAGCAAAGTTGGTTTTATCAGGTTTTTAGCCCAATTTTTCCTATTTTTTGCCAAAATTAACAGGAATTAGTGAGAATTCATCCAAAAATCAGCCAATTATACACGATTTTTCACTAGAATTGTCCGGAATAAAGTGAAAACTTTTATTTTTCATCAGATTTTTGAAGAATTTAGCCCTGTTTGGTGTAGAAATTGTGTGTTTTTTGCCTAAATTCACCTCAGTTTTGACTAAATAATTGAGTTTTGGTGCCAAAATCCACTAAATTTCACCAAAATAAGCCCAGATTGTTCTCTAAAATTGCCAAATTAAGCTCATATATTCCTAAAATTCACTTATTTAGACCAAATTTTTTCAATTTTTACCTAAAAAGTGCCCAATTTTAGAGCCTTTAGTCCTAAATTTGCCCATTTTTGACCAAAATATTTCAGTTTTTATCTGAAATTCATGCAAATTAATCGGTTTTAATCCAGAATTTGCCTGAAATTAACCAATAACTAACTATATGTAGTAAATTTTGACCACAATTTTTGCTTTTAGACACAAAATTGAAATAATTTTAACCCGAAACTATTAGATTTGACCCAAATTATTGACATATTAGCCCAAAATTGTCAAAAAATTGTCAAGTTTAGACAAAATTTTCCCGATTTCACCCTGTTTCATTAAGAAAACACCCGCTTTTGGTAAAGAATTGTCAAAATTTGCCAAGATTTTACAATATTTTGTCTAAATTGATCTGGTAATTGATCAAAATTGACCCAAAATTGTCATTTTTTGCCCAAAATTGACCCAAAATTCACTCAGGTAATCCAAAAATTGCCCAGAACTTGTAAAAAATTACCCAAATTGAACCACAACAAGTGAAAAATATCTCATTTTGGATACAAATTAGCGGTACAAATCTCAAAATTGGCCTCAAAATTCCGAATAATTTCCTGAAATTCGCCAATAATCCTGAAGTATGACTAAATATTCGAACACAGAAACAAGAAAATAGCTATTGAAGACTATTAACGCCTGTTTTAAGTTCATATACTAATAGAAATATAGCGTTTTGTCCAAAACTAACCACCAAAACGGCAAACTTAAAGGAAATAACACGATCTTTTCGTGCAACCTTTTTCAGTAAACGTTCCCTTTACTGGTATTTTGTAATATTTAAGTTTCTCCTTCGTTTTTCTGAGCCATATATTCGATTGCACTTGTTGGGTTACGTATAATTCTGCTACAAATTCACTTCAACAAATTTAAATTTCCAGTTTTTGCAAAAAGTTTATGGAATACCTAATAGGAGACAAACAAATAAGTATTAAGGATAACTCAGCAGACTGTCGAGTGCTCAAATACGTCACTGACGTTGAACAATCATACGTGACAATAGTCTACCGTATCAAAAGAACAAAAACTGTTGGTCAAGTAACCATTTTCAAAGCTGAAAACACCTCTCTAGATTATTTGTTTAATAGACTTAATAAACGTGGCTCAATCATCGATTTACAATGTATGTACACTCTACCACACGCTTCCAATAAATGAGTGAAAGCAGCCAAAATCTGAAATTAGTACCCTTGCCAGATAATAAACTCTATAAGTTTGAAGAAGTTTGCATGTTTTCACCCACACTACCTGACTTTGTTAAAGAAATAATCCAAAAAGAAATAGTTTATTGTGTTCTAATAAGAAAATCTGATAGCGATAATCAAATCATTTCCTATCGAGTCAGAGTATATAGGCCAATACTAACAACCGCCTACTCTGAAAGCAATCAAAAACCAAAATTTAGTCGCGAAGGAAAATTTTTCTGGATAGAATTTCGACTAACCGAAGATGGTTGCTATCAACGAATGAACAAATGCCCATAATTATTTAATCTCAAAAATTTTTGTATAAAACGAAGTGAAAAATAAAACAAAAACTCTTTTTTATTCTTATTGTCTTATATTCTAGCCTATGGATATTAGTACAAAGCATCTAAATGTAACAATTTTGTACGACGATAAAGTTGCAAAAGTTAAAAGGTACACCTTAAATAACGATAAACAATCTCTGATTATTTATTACAGGTTTGTTAACGATCCGCGCCTACACAGTTTTATAACATATGCAAGTTCTAATCCTGAATTTTACAAAACTTTGAAAGCTTTGCACACGCCCAATAGTTATATTGAACTCTAGTTCACTAAACTTAACTTAATTTTGTAACTAATACTGTCTAAAATTACATCTTTTTTAGAGCAAAAGTTGAATTCGATGAATATTGACGCTAACTTCTTGAATATTATAATCAAACTTGGTCATAATACAGGCAAAGTTACTAGTTATAAATTAGATAAGAAAAAGCAATATATGTACATTTTCATTAATGTTGATAACATTCCAGGACTAGCTTGTTACATAACACATGCGGAAAACAACCCAAAGTTTAACCAAATTTTAGACGCACTTCGTACCCCAAATAGTGTTTTTGAGATAGGACCATTTGTTTAAGCAAATTGTCTGAATATTTTCTAAATTCTATAAAAAATTGTTTGACCTTTTCATAGCTTCAAATTCTTTTGATTAGACTTTTATATTGCTTCTTTCGTTTATAGTATCTTTTTCATATAAAAACTTAGTAATAATTCAACAAAAACCCTAAAACAAAAATGGCTAACATCGTAGCATACCCAGACATTTCTCTTGAAAAATTTACAGGCTTAGACCCAAGTGAGGACGTAGCAGATTTTCTAAGTCTAATAGAGAGAAAAATAGAGTTTTCATTAGGAGTTAGACCAGGACCAGGAGATGCACAAAATGCATATGACGCACGTAGAAAAGCATTATTTGGCTCAGTCTTAAGAGGACCAGCAGCCCAATGGTTCGATTCTTTGCCCGCAGCGGAACCATGGGATGATGTTAGGACAGGTTTCCTAAATAGATTCACAGACGAGAAAGACAAGTACAGAAAACGAATTGAGGTAGAAAACATTCGTAGACAACCAGATGAATTAATCAAAAGTTACGTACACAGACTAACAAAAGCAGTGGAAAAGGGATGGCCAGACCCATTCACAGATGCTCAAAGGCAAACTAAGTGTATGGAATTTTTTGTAAGAGGACTAACTCCTCCAGCACTTAAACAAAAAGCGCATCAATATTTGATAGAAACACCCAACGCAACATGGGAACAACTTAGAAATCAAGTTAGCACTAAAGACTTAAGTTTTGCAGTAAGTAGTGATTTCACAGGTACAGCATCTAGCAGCATAGACAACAAAATGGAGATAGATGGTATAAAAGACCAGCTCCAAGAATTAGCAAGTTTAATGAAAAACAACAGAATTAGCGCAGCCTACAACCCAAACGAGCCTAGAAATAAACAAAATTACACACGATTTTGTAAATTTTGCAGAAAGTCAGGTCACACAATAGCGTATTGCTATGCAAACAGAGACTTTAAAGAACAAAACAGACAGCAACCACAGCAAAGAGATAAGTTCAGAGATAACTATCAAAGCTATAGAGGACGTCGTCCAAGAGAAGATAGTTATGATAGAAATCAGAACCGATACAGACAAGACACTAGACCACATAACAGTTACTACAACCAAGACAACCGCAGACAATACTCTCCTCATCCTAGACCTGAGAACAATAACTTCAGAAATCGCTCACAAAGCTTTGAGAATCGAGATCGACGCTATAATAGCAGATCCAACGATCGTAGACCCCAGGATAATAGGAACTATTCCAGGGAACGACAATATGATCGAAACGATTCCCGAACAAGGTATCGTGAGTCAAGCAGTCCAAGACAGGACTATAGAAGAAGTAACAGTTCTAATCAGAATTCTAGAGATAACAGTAGAGACCGTAACTCAAACAGAGTTCAATTCAGAGAAAATAAAGTTAATGGATTCTTTATGGACAATCAACAAGATGAAATTAATTTAAACTAGACGAGTCTCCGTACAAAAATAAAAAAACAAACATTTTTATTAACTTGTACATTCACGCCGTCGGAGACAGTAATAAACATAACGGTTTCGAATCGCAGTTTCTAGTTGACACAGGAGCAACGTGTTCCCTAATAAACTTTGATTTCCTACAAGAACTTAAGTCACTGATTGATGTTAAACTAATTGAGTCAAAACAGAAAACAATTGCAGTCAACGGTGAACGATTAAAATTGTTAGGCTACATTCATGTCCCAATCTCATTTGACATTGAAGGCAAATATTACACAGATCTCAAAACATGGGTTTCAGAGAAAAACGGTTGCGAATTAAACATCCTAGGAATGGACTTTTTGAATTTTGCAACAAAATCAATCGAGTTCACAACTCCAAAAATGAACTTAAAAATTTATCCAAACGTCTCAATCACACTCTCAAAATATCAAACAAAAAGTTATCCTTTTGTAAGTAAATTTGAAAAAGTTGTACTTAACAGACCTTTCGAACTAGCACCGAAATCTAGCAGAGTACTAACAATTACACCATCAAACCAATTTTTCAAACAAGGAACATCATTTATAATTGACAATCGACTCCAGGACAAAGGTATTTACACATACAACGTCTATTGTGTAAGAAAAGAAAAAGAGTTGCCAATAATGCTAAATAACCCTGGTGATCGTAAAGTAACAATAGATAAAGGTTCAATAGGATACACTTTGGAAGAAATTTGTAAAAAAACACAAAAGTACACACTGATTGATAACGTCGCGTTCTTAGATGTCTTAACAGAAACTGAAACAGATTTCAATCACATCTTTCATGTCACTGAAAAAGTCGAAAACCCAATTCAGACTTTAGAAAATCCGAAATTAGACAAAACAGATATTAGACAAAAGTTGAAAAAAGCTCAAAAAAAGGTTCAAGAAAAAGAATTTGCAGACCACAATGAATTAGAAACAGATTTTAGTCAAGATCTAAAAGACTTAAAACCAAAAGCAACAATAGAAGGTGAAATTCGACCACAACAAATACCACCAGAAAAACTGGAAATGTTTAGTAAATCAGACCGTGAGTTTCTCAAAAAATTTGACTTCAGTCAATCTGACATTAATGATGCACAATTACTAGATCTCATGAAACTTCTTGCCAGAGACAAGGACGTCTACTCTCAGCACAAGTATGACGTTGGCAAAATAAAGCAAAAATTTCACGTAAAACTTCTACCAAATTCAACCTTGACTAAGCAGAGACCATCACGAGTGCCATTGCACCATCAGGAAAAACTTGAAATTTTGCTAGATCAGCTCTGTAAAGCAGGAATAATTCGAGAAATGGGAGACGACACCGAAATGGGATCGTCATTTATTAATCCCGTTATCATCCTTCCAAAGGGAAACATAGTGAAACTAGTAATAGACGCTAGGTATCTAAACTCAATAACAGACCTAAGTAAGTATTCATGGCCTCTAGAGCCAATAGGTTCTTTATTGACTAGACTAAACGGAAACTACTTCACTACAAGTGATTTATGTTCTGCATATAATCAAGTCCCTCTAACGGAGGAAACACAACAATTGACGAGTTTCGTAATAGGTTCAAAACAATACACGTTTCAACGTGGTTTTTACGGACTTTGCGGACTACCAAACTTTTTCAGTAGGATAATGACAATCCATTTTGCACCCTTAATAAAATCTAGACAAGCCGTAACTTATATTGATGACACAATCATGCAAGCTCAGACAGCTGAAGAGATGTATGCAATCATAAAAAAGTACCATCTTTTGCTACGCAAAGCAGGACTGAAAGCTCAACCTGAGAAAACAAAATTCTTTTTGCGTAAAGTACAATTCTTAGGACATGTAGTAGGAAAAGACGGAATTCAACCAGTAAAGAAAAGGGTTGAAGATCTCAAAGCCTTAAAGACACCTGAGAATAAACGAGATGTAATGCGAGTCCTAGGTTGTTTAGGATTTTACAGCATGTACATAAAGAATCTGCATGTAGACAGTAAGCCATTTTACGATCTTATAAAAACTGAAACCACTTTTCAATGGACAGATGAACACGAGAAGTTGTTCAAAGAAATTAAGGATCGTATAAGTGAAGATACAGTCTTAGCAATTCCCGACACCAGATATCCCTTCCATGTTCATGTAGATGCATCATCAATTGGTGTAGGTTCAATCTTAGTCCAAGAATTTCCTACCGGAAAACGGATAGTTTCATTTAATTCTCGAGTTTACACAAAAGATGAGCAAAAAATGAGTACAACAGCTAGAGAACTTTGTGGCGTAATTTCTGCTCTACAAACGTATGAGCATTACATAATAGGTTCTCCACATCCAGTTTATCTCTACACAGACCACAAACCCCTACTGTATCTTTGGGGACGTAGAGGAAAATTATCTCATCGATTTTTCCGCTATCAACTTGTCATTTCACAATTCCAAAACTTAAAAATAATCTGGACAGAAGGCAAAAACCTAGCCTTTCCAGACATTCTAAGTAGAAACGTCTCGATAAAAGACTTAGACAAGTATCAACTGAAACACAAAAAAATTCCGAAAGACATTAAATTCTACGACGAGTCAGGCAACGAAGAAAAATACTTCGTGTTGCATGACAATGAAAAGGGACAGAAAAATGATTGCTACCCCATTCTAAAACAAACTTTTCAAGGAGTTAAAAAACTGAATTTTGAAAATGAACAATTTTTTGAGACAAACTATAAACCCAGTGATCGAATTTGTTCAACTTCGGACATATCAGAATCCTTCTTGAAAGGAAATGCAATAAATCACTATCGCGGAAAATTCCCACTAAAAGAGCCAATCCTAAGCGAACAAGACGACAGTGAAAATTACTACTCTGATTTGTCTTTAGAATTTGATGATAATTTGGAAAAGGAAAAAGAGCACTTTGAAAAATTTTCTACAACAGAAGACGATCCTCTGTTAGATTCTGTTGAATTATCAGATTTAGAAATAGATGACATGAGTCTTGAGAACGAGGTTGAAGCAAGCAAATCAAGTTTTGATAGAATAGCAAGTGTTCGACTAGCAAAACCAATTTGTGAAAATAACGAAATTTCAGATGGAAAAGAACTAATCGAGAAATTATCTAGTTTTGCTAAAGATATTGACTTGAACATAGCAGCAATCAGCCAGGAGCAATTCAAAGACCCAGTCATTCAGACTGTAAGACAACTTTTTGAATCAGGAAACAAAGATGAGAAAAATGTAAAATTTCGACAATCAAAAGCCATGAAAACGTACTTGAATAATTTTGAAAATCTTTGCCTAATTGGAAACATTTTATGTATTAAACAACCAACTGAAGATCCCAATATTCAAAACATCAAAATATGCGCACCATTATCCCTCTTCTTAAAAATTTTTGAATTAGCTCACCAAGATTCGCTTTCTGGACACTCTGGAAAAGATAAAACATTGTCAAGCATAAAACGCTTTTTCTATTGGCCAGGTTTATATAAATGGGTTTCTCACTTAATAGCGAATTGTTTAGACTGTCAAAAAAATAAACAAAAACGCAAAGACCTAAATGAAGCACCACTTGAAAAATGGACAGAAACTGTACCTTTCCCCTTCCACACGGTACATATAGATCACAAAGGTCCAATAAATCCACCATCGAACGGAAATAAACATTGCCTAGTAGTAATTGATTCCTTTTCTCGTTACATCCAAGTTTACCCAGTTTCATCAACATCAGCAAGTGAAACAATATCAGCACTTGAGAAATTTTTTCTTACTTTTGGTATACCACAAAAACTTGTGTATGATAAAGGATCAGCCTTTATGAACGAGGAGTTCACAAGTTGGACTCATGAACTTGGAATTACGCATGCTCCTAGAACAGCATACTCTCCCTGGACCAACGGAAAAGTTGAGATCCAAAACAAACATCTTGGCACACATTTCCGAATCTTTTTTGAACAAGCTAATCGTAATTGGAGTGACTTAGCACCAAAGTTCGCGTTTGCTCATAACACAACAGCAAACACTAGTACAGGATTAACACCCTACGAAATCGTTTTTGGCCAAAAGCCCCAAATTCCCCTTTCTCTGAAATTAGGATTACTAAGGTCTTCCGACTTAACTTGTAATTCAGAATTTTGTAAAGATTTACCACTCCACAAGCATTCAGAACAAAGTAGCAACAACGATCAAATAGATAAACTACTAAAACCAAAACTAAGTAGTTCATTGCTTGCTCGTGAAAATCAATTCAAACAAATTTACAAAACTGCATACAACAGAAGTCTAGAAGTTAACTCCAAAGCACATCAAAACAGAAACAAACATAAACTAGGTAAGCCTTTAGACGTAGGACAACTAGTGTTAATGGAAAACCACTCATTCGAGGACGGAAAATCCAAAAAGTTACATGAACTAAGATCAGGACCGTATGAAGTAACAAAAAAATTGACAAATGTAAATTACGAAATAGAACTTGTTTCAAACAAAACTGTCAAAAAAGTTGCCCATAGAAACCATCTAATTGAGTACTTCCCAATCGAAAACGCAATTTCAGAATTAGTTGTTGACTATGGTTTAAGGAATGAAAACTTCCAACCATTCTACAAAAATTTAATGAATAAACAAGTTGAAAAACTTAATAAGCCAATGAATAAATTTTCCTTTCAACAACCCTATACTGAAACTGAATTTTTCCCAGTAGACAATTTCACAAGTAATTCGGATAACATACAAAATGAAAATAATCATGAAAAAACATTTGAAGATAACAATACCACAATAACAAAACCTGATTCGGGATTTCAAGAAGGTTTTTCAACTACGTTTGTAGATAACACACAAACACCTGATAACCGTAGTCGTAGTAGAACTAGAAGTTCTACCCCATATCCCGAAACACGTATTCGTTTTGCAGATCCACCTGACATTAGAGTCAGCCCTGTTAGAACCCAAACCCGTGTACAATCACCCGAAGCAAACCCAACTCCCTCGGATGATCAACGTTCATCTCGAATCGATCGTCGAATTTCGGGACGATTGAAAAAACTTACTGCTCGCTATCAAGCGGGATTTACTTAAATCTTATCTTATATATTTACTTTAAAGGTTCAAATTATCGGAAAATTAACTTCCGAGACCTTTTCTCTTACTTCTTCCAGCCTTATTCTTAGCTTTCTGACACTAAAAAAACCAAAAACTCAGTCAATCACTAATAAAATAAAGTTATTATGAAAAACAATAACTTCCTTTATAAATATTTAACTGTTTTGTTTGTCTTTACTGTTGTATCTTTTTGTAGACCCTCAGTTAGAAATGAGTTGGATGACATCTCCCCTACGTTAAAAGTTGTTCATTATGACTGTTCAAAAATGAAAGAAAGCAAAATGTATGCTTTAAATCAAGTAGCCCAATGCAACATTAAACCGGAAAATATTAAAGTTGCACCTGCAACGGTGACACTGTATCAAAGATCATACAGAACAAAAGTAGAGGCAGTGATGTGTCGAGTAAAATCGCAAGCTTTAAGATGGCACTGTGGATTTTTATCGCACTCTTCTTTAGCATATGACCAAATTTCTCTTACAACTGACGTCATAGTAACGCCAGAAGAATGCAGACGTGCAAACAAAACAGGAAAAATAGCAATAACAGAGTACGATAGAACTTATAAGCTAGACATTTCAAATGAAGTTTTAAAACACCAATACACACACGGTGGTCTGAATGAGGACGACCACTTAGAAGATAACACAGATTGCTCTGCGTCAGGAGAAGTAAAACTTTATTCCTTTGAAACACAAATGCAAAGAGTTGAACTCGAAGTTGATCAGGAAACAAAATCAGTTTTTACCCCATTAGGATTAAAACTTCCATGCGAACTCAAGGAAGGAGGTTGTGAAACAACATCACTAGACCCCTTCGCTTACTCATGGGATGTGCCAGAAAATTGCATTGTTACAAAACTTTTCACTCAAGTTGCAAAAATGATAAAGTTCACAAACGAACCAGATCCACCACAATACTACATCATAAGTACGCACGACATGCAAAATGATGTTTATCGTTTGCAAAACAACATGAAAATAGACCACACGCGAGACATAAAACTGAGGATAAATAATGAAAGAACTTATATTTGTGGAAAGCCTACTCCTTTGTTTATTACAAACTTTGATGATTTATTTGTTTCCTTCACAGGCGGATTTGATATGAATACGGGAAAAACCGTAATTTCGAAAAATAGTGTTAATTATTACAAAATGCAAGTCGGCACCGACAACAAAATAAGGGTGAACGGTTTTTACGAGACACCTAAAAACGAGCTAGTTGGTAGCCAACATTTTGGAAATCATAAAAAAATTCTTGAAAACGTTGGAAAAGACACTATCGATTATGATGCTCATATGCGTATGAAAATTAATTTCATGATGTATAAGGTCTATCGTGATTTGGAACAGTCTGACTTCCTTATTTTACAAAATATGTGCGAGCTCAGACGCACTCAAATCCAAATGATCAATGCATTGTCTTACGAAAACAATAGATTGGCCGGATACATGTTAACCGGAAATCGTTCAATGTTTTTAGAAATTGAAGGTGTTATAGGTTTTCTATATCCGTGTCCAAAGAAAATTTCACCGCTTAAAGTACTTGATCGCTGTTACGACCGTATTCCGATCTTTTATGACGGAAAAACAATGTTTGTTAATCCTATTACGCGCCAAACATTTCCATTTGCAAATGAAATAGACTGTACAGATACTTTCAAAAATTTGTTTCAACTTGATTTAGATAATAATAATTCTTGGTATCAGTTGATGCCGGCGCCAGTTCCTTTTAAACCGCCCGCTGTTTTTGCTCCACAACAAATTGGTTATATTCAAAAAATCCCTGATTATGATTCTCGTCGTGCAGGTATCTACACTGTAAACCAGTTGAAAGATTTTTGGAGAACAATTTTGCATAAATCAGCTTCTAATTCAGTTTTGAAAAAGATTTCTCGAACAGTGCTTCAAAATGCACACGTAGACAGTAGTCAACGCGATATCTATCGCGCCGCAGGTCTCAATAATCGACTATACTTAGATTCAATGTTGTCACCATCATTTTTCCTTGATCACTTTAAGAGTACTTTTGGAGAAATTGGCTATTACATAGAAAGAGCCGGAATTTTATTTGCATGTTTCATGTTGATCAAGTTCTTGATCGATGTCGTAATTTTTATTTTAAGAGCTTTCGAGATACAAAAACTGTCGAAAAACACTATTGGTTTTTGGAAAACACTACTAGGAGCTTCGTACAATTTGTTTCTACTTTCCATTGTCACATCAATTTATCAAACTCCTAAAAATGATGAAAATCCTGATAACAATACAAACAACGAACCAAACAGAAGTCGATACCTCAAGCACACACCAGATGATAACATCTATCACGACAACAGTCAAATTGAATTGTCACCACTCACTGCACCTGAAGTAGTATCACCTCCTATTCAAGAAATACCACATCTTTATCCTAAAGTTCCTACTGAGCAAGAAGTAAATGCAATTGCTCCCCCATAATTAAGTCATCCAATTTGTCTTTTTATACTTAATTAATCACATTTCACCAACTCTTATTAGTTTAAACCTAACTGTTTCAGCATTATGATCTGAGATGCAAAACTTTAATGATCTTTTTGTATCCGAGTACCATAAAGGTTTATTTATTAAGTTTCACGAATTTTACGGACATATATATTACTCTTTTACACCCGCTTATGAAAATTTAGTGCATTTAAAAGTTAGCGCACCCAAATTTTCTGACTTAGTAGACATATTAATTTATTCAGACCACGAAAAATTTTATACTCTTAAGGAATTTTTACTTGATTGTGAATATGGTCTACTAGATTTAGGAAGCAACATCCACTTTCTTTTATAAAATGATGCACCTCGATCTTCAAAAGTCCCTTCGGGAACTAATTATTTTATTTGCTATTTTATACGATTTAACTAATTTTGCTTTATTTCTTAAACATTTTAGAGAACCAAACGTATTTTCAGTACACTGCAAACACTTCAAGCTCCATCAGCACGAGAATAACGTATTGGAATGTACTTTTACTACCAAGGCAGTTTAGTAAGACCTTATCAAATTAATCGATCCTTTACTATCCATTTTCCCTATCAAGTAACTCCCACTCTAGAAGTTTTGTTCGATTTTGTAGACTCTTGGGACGAAGGTTCAATAAAAATACCAGCTTTTTCCCCTTATTGGAACTTTTTTTTAATGCTTTCAGAGGAAAATTTAGACGAGCTTCCCATTGACATCTCCAACTGGTAATGATTAATATACAGAATAGATCCCTTACCCTTAAATTAAATAACATAAAATATATTATCCTTGGATTATCCACAACCCATAACTCATTTATTATTTATATTCGACAACCCCACAGCATTTTAAATCACTATCTAACCTTAAAAATTAGTCACCCCCAAATACTCGAAATAGCCCTATTCCTATCCTTCTTTTCTAACGCAGAATTAACAATTAAGTATCCTATTCCTTTATTTTAAGTCATGTTTTTCCTTTTGAACCAAGAACTAGTTGAGATTTGCAGCTTCGTGAAAACCTTTGAAACTGAACCTTCCCTTCAAGCATTTATTTCAGTAAACTTGAAGAACGTGAAAACCCAGAAAACATCAACCCTCTCAGTCTACCCCACTTCAATTTACTGGGATTATTTCTTTTACCTCCTCGATAACGAGTCTAAATGTGCTAGAAGTATCTCAACAGAATCCAATAAATTATTGTAATTATGATTTTTCACCTTAACCAGCATCTAGTCAGAATAACTGACATTAAACGTTCCTTTACCGAGACTGACAACTATACCTCCCCTTCCTTAGAAATTTATTATGTTAATATTGACACCCAACAAAATTTAATGAAAACCCTAACTCCCCTCTCACCCCATTGGAATTTCTTTTTGAAAATAGAAAAGTCGCTCGTATTAAAATTAGGTCAATCAAATCTCCCAAATAACCTTAATAACGAAACTATCTATCCATCCCGAGATTTTTAAAATGGGAAATTGTTTTTCCTTTCGAATAGTTTTTCCCCTCCAAAATTCATCACGCCCCCCTGTTGTCGAGTATCGTGATGAATGTCCCATTTGTTTACGAATTACATCATGCTGGAAAAAACTGCACCCTTCGGACGGAGACCAACCCCCCCATCTAGTTTGCACTGATTGCAGAACTAACCTCTTCAAACATTCTTCCCAACCAAATTGCCCCCTTTGCCTCCGCCATATTTACACCGTATCCATTAGTTTTTACTACCGATGCTTCTGCTGCAATCAACTAAAGAAATGTGTCACCTCCTCAACTCACCCGCACATAAAATGTCAGACCTTGGACATTTTGTGTGCAAACCCTGTGCCCAAGATAAACATAATTGCCCCATTTGTCTGAAGAAGATCAACCCTCACGACGTTTGGTCGGAAAGCTGTTAAACAATGCAAATGCACCCCATTTACGTCCCAATTCTTCTTCTTCTCTCCTTTATCGTCACCCTCTCTGTTGGCCTCCTCCTAGAAGTCCTCATCCTTCTCCTCATCTAACGACCCTTCACCACTAGCAGGTATATACTGCAACACAAAAAACCCAGCTGCGCGGGTCGTCGCACGGAGGGGAGCCACGAGGTCCGAAACCCGATTTAGTCAGTTAAATCTGACACAATCTGATTCAAAGCTTCTAAACAATTAAATTTTTTGTTAATAGGATATTCCGATTTTTAAAACGGAGATTGTTTTCAAAATTTCAATTCCTTCGATTTTTTCTTTTCTTTCTTTCCACCCCGGTGGGAGCTTCGCAAATTGATTCTGCACATAATGTGTGATTGCAATTCTGTACTCTAAGAGTATGATTTTGTTGGTACCTTTAAAAGTACGATTGTTTTCTTTTCAGCACAACTAGATTTCGTCTTAACCTTTATTTGTAAGTGTATCTATATTTATGTTTGACAAGATGTCGAAAAGATCCCACCAGACCGCAACCCCCACATTGCCAGAGGAGCAGTATGACCCATTGACCAACTGGATGGCTGATCTTCCACCTTTAGCAAAGAAGCCTAGAGCAATCCATCCGCGTCAACGTGGTCATCTCAACAAACAACAACATAAACAACAACATCAACACCAACATCAACAACAATACCGACAACAGCATGAGCCCCATCAACATCAACAAACCACAGTTAAAAGCAACTCTCATCAAGCACCTCTTCAGCCTATTCACAGTTCCATAGACGACGGATTGCCCAAGGGAAGAGATTTTCCTTTGAAGGAAGAGAGGCTGGAGCACCAGCGGATGAGAGAGATGCATCCGTTAGACAACAATCCAAAATTCATTAAGTCGTTGGATTATTCCCTCACAATGGACTGTAACCAATGGTGTCTGTCAGAGGAAACAGTGATCAAAAATAAAGTTACCGGCCAGACGATCACTGTTCCCACCGACATCCTACCAGTGATTCCTGACTTTTCGTTGGTACCGGCAATGAACCTGTGGAGACTTCGCTCCCGAAATGCCAACGAAAGGTCATATGAAGTGGCTCACAAG
>NC_134474.1:27521845-27578958 GCF_964194025.1 Convolutriloba macropyga | reverse complement strand
ATATATATATAATATATATATATATATATATATATATATATATATATATATATATATATATGTATATATATATATATATATATATATATATATATTTATATATTTATATATATATATATATATATATATATATACATATATATATATATATATATATATATATATATATATATATATATATATATATCTATTGAGATTCGTACACGTTTAAATACGCTTTTTTAGCTCGAAGCTCTACACAGGATGTTCTTTTATCAAGTGGAAATATTTGTTCTTAAATAGGAATTTATTTTTTTTTCTGTTTTCCAATTAAAAATCTGTCTAAGTGAGCGTCTTCAGCGTTGATTTTTTGCGTTGTTATGAGTTGCATAGCACATACGTCAATTTTGCCCATCAAATTGTGCTATAGCATTGAAAAGTCCTCAACTGCATTTAATTACAATTCAAAATTTCTCTTGACGCGAGTTTGCTGAGCAAATGAAATGAGTACTTTTAGATTTAAAACTTTCTAATTTGTAAGGTCAGTACAAGAAAGAAACCAAATTTCAAATTTGCAAGAGTTCACTTTGAGAGTTTAAAAAACGATTTCAGCATTGTTTACTGCATTTGAAGAAAGAAAGAAGCGAAGAATAAGATTTCTTTTGAGTAACGCCAAAAGAGCGCAAGATAGGCCATTTCTTCTTAATATATGGAAGTTTTCATTATAACAAATACCTAATTTTTTGATGAAGAAATGCTTAGCAACCAATAAACAAAAAGCAGTTCTTATTTTGCTTCTTTATCTTTCCAAACCAATAAAAAAAGTTTTGAAACATTCAACAGTATTACGTTTCTTGTGACCGAATGCAAATAGGACTAAACATCATTTCGTAAATCTTGAAAATTGTCGGCCATCGCTTTCGCATCTTCAGAAAATAGACCAAAGCGTGAAATGCCTGCAGAGGGTAAGTCGCTGAAGCATACTAGGAGTAGTAAGGGTCATAATTTTGAACTCCGTGTAGCACAGCTTGAAACTGAGAACCCTTGAATTTGAGCTCATTGCTTACTAAAAAGATTTTTTTTCTATTGCTAAAAGGCGAAACTAGCAACCGTAAAATTGTTGAATCAACTTCAAAGCCTTCCAAATTGCTTTTTTAAGTTATTGAAAAATGAACAACATGAAAAAATATTGCTGGAAAACAAATAATAAAGAAATGGACAATCATGTTTTTTTGTGAGTTCGTAAGATTTAGTATAAGTTGAGTTATTGTTGCCGGATTTAAATCTAAATTGAATGAGCGAATTTTTTTCTCACAAAAAGATGCATAGTCATAAAAAGAATTCACCCAAGCGTTCACTCAGAAAATTTACTCAGGTAAGTAATTGGGCGGAAAACTGAAATTGGAACGTGGAGCCCGTTCCAGATGTTGGTCCAAACGTTGCCTTCTTCCATAATAACCGGTAAATCAAAATGCTTTCAAAGAGCTTCTTGAAATGATAAGTTAAACTATCAGACAATATACATCTGACAACAGAAAACCGACGGAAGTCACCAAATTTTTTAAAAATTTTTAGTAATGTAAACTTGAGATGAAACAGCTGGTCATAAAACACAACACATTCATTGTCCGTTGTGCAAAAATTGTCAAAGAACGGAATGCAAGTTGATGGACTGTCATAAAATGTTCATGTAAGATATTGGCAGGGGACGGGTACCCATTATTTGGTTTATTCTTTCTGGGCAAATATAGTACGTGAGGAGTCACTCTTGAGTTTCTTCATAAGACAAAAATGTTGTAGAACAAGCAACTTTTAGACAAACTGATTAAATAGACTATAGTTTTACGTAATATTGACACATCTGATGCTCTTTTGTCTTCGCAATTTTTCAACTTTTTGATAAATAACAGGCAGCGTTTAGATTGTTTGGACACTTATCAAGCATTTTTTGTCCATCTGATTGTATTGCACACCAAAAGATAAGAGTTCGTTTGCCCGAAGTCTAAATTTGGTTATTTTGAGAAATTACGTTTCATTGAATCGAAAAACTCGAACAATTCCTCCACATGATATGCCAAC
Source organism: Convolutriloba macropyga (assembly GCF_964194025.1). Classification (NCBI taxonomy): domain Eukaryota; kingdom Metazoa; phylum Xenacoelomorpha; order Acoela; family Convolutidae; genus Convolutriloba; species Convolutriloba macropyga. The sequence goes on along the minus strand of NC_134474.1, from coordinate 27,576,900 downwards.
TTTTGTGTAATCAGTAAAAAAAATTGCCAGTAAGAGAAAAACTGTTTGAGAATATTAAAACGCCATTTAGAGCAAAATTATTTACTTCTTTCTTCAAACTGATTTTTGCAGCATTTCATGAAAAAATTCATAAAATAGAAAACATAACATACTTATAGAGAAATTTTCTAAATAGTTCTAGCAAATAGACTTCAGCAAGAGAAAGCGTTAAGGGTAGTTTTGATAATCAGGAAAAAAATCTTTTAGATGTAAGAAATTGTTTTTGCAGATGAATGCGATTAAATCAATTGGGCACAGATTTTTTTATAAGCGCTAATTCGCTGAGATGATAGTCAAACGATTCTCAGCTCAGCTGGCTTTCATTTGTAGCGTATCAAAGACACTTTCACGTCAATAGTGCGGTTTTCTTGATATTTTCCTATTAACAGGGAAGTATGAGAAATCTAACGCTTGTTTATCCCAAGAAATTATTTTTGAATCTTGAAGATTTAATCAAAAAATCGTAAAATAAAAAAGCATGAAACATTGAATTTATAGGCGCGCAAAGTCTGCTTTCCCAATCTTAACAATCCACTGGGCTTTTGTAGAAGTTTTCATTAGAGTCTATTGTTTTTTTCCCTGAAGCAATCTGGTTTTATTAGAACTTGGGAATAGGTCTACGCAAAGCAACGTTCATTTGCAGACATCCAGCGGAACATGACAAAACAATTGATATTGAGCCACTTGCGTGAAAGAACGCGTGCTGGCTGTTCTGATTCGATTAGAATACAAGCGCGCCTAATATGTGGCAATTTTTTAATTTAAAAACGCGAAGCGTTAATGCTAAAACTTCATTAGAGTTGAATCGTGTTAATTTTTTTATCACGTCTGGTATTGGTGTTAAATAAGGAATTTAATTGTTCATTCGTTTCTACAAGCCCTGTACTACTAAAGTGGTTAATTTTAGTAAAGTAGATATCTTTGTCAAAAGAGCGTACCTGAATTAGAAATGAGATAACTTATGCCATCTGATGTGCTTCAGAGAAGTTTTTGGATCTGTTAAAAATTCGTTAACTAACTTTTGGATTTTCTTGACAGTTATGGGGGTCTTCCGCCCAATTTTTTGGGCACGAAACTATTGTTTCTCAGATAACGTTTGTATGCATGCCTTGCACCGGATTTTAATATCAAGTTGAGTTGTTTTTGTTTTTTTCGTCCATGAAAATCCGATATTTTGTAAGGTAACAAATTGGCATGCAATGAAAAAGCAAAGCGGTTTAACCATCTTTTCTGTTTAGGCGGAGTAAATAAGAATAAAATTTTTTTAAAATTTCTATATTTTATACGTTTATTCACGCCTTAACTCTTTTCATGTGTATGAAGCACGAATCATGCCTTAAAATTAGAAATCAAGCTGTACGTTCTTCTCCTGAAGCAATCTGATTTAACTTTTTTGAACTTGGGAGCAATACAACTGTCAGTTGTAGGAATCAAGCGGAAAAAGTTAAGATATGTCATAATAGGCCGTTTACGTGAAAGAGCGCGTGCTTGCCCTTCTCATTCCAATAAAATTCAACGGGGCCTAAGTTAGGTCAGTTTTTATTTAGAAACGCGAAATATTATTGATAAAACGTTATTAGTGTATAAGCAAAATAATTTTTGAGCGCTTTTTGCAGTGGTATTAAATTAAAGATTTAAACGTTCGTTCCATTCTAGTGGCCCTGTAATACTACAATGGATAGTAAAAAAAAATTAGATGTCTTGATTTCAAAATAGCGTACCTAAATAAGAAAAAAGATAATTAAGGTCATCAACTGCGTTTGCACAGGGCGGAACATCTAATGCGAGGATACGCGTATTGTTATCAGCTTTCTAATTTGTTGTTATCAGCTTTCTGATTTGTAAATATTTTTGTAATTTGGAAAAATTTGGAGCGTAAAATTTGAATGACACAAGGAGCTATACAGAAGAATATATATATATATATATATATATATATATTTATATCTATATATATATATATATATATATATATATATATATATATATAGATATATACATATATATCTATTGAGATTCGTACACGTTTAAATACGCTTTTTTAGACTCGAAGCTCTACACAGGATGTTCTTTTATCAAGTGGATATATTTGTTCTTAAATAGGAATTTATTTTTTTTCTGTTTTCCGATTAAAAATCTGTCTGGGTGAGCGTCTCAAGCGTTGATTACTTGCTGTTGATTTGTTATGAGTTGCATAGCACATACGCCAACTTTGCCCATCGAATTGTGCTACAGCATTGAAAAGTCCTCAACTGCATTTAATTACAATTCAAAATCTCTCTTGACGCGAGTTTGCTGAGCAAATGAATTGAGTACTTTTGATTTAAAACTTTCTAATTTGTAAGGTCAGTACTAGAAAGAAACCAAATTTCAAATTTGTAAGAGTTCACTTTGAGAGTTTAAAAAACGATTTCAGCATTGTTTACTGCATTTGAAGAAAGAAGTGAAGAATAAGATTTCTTTTGAGTAACGCCAAAAGAGCGCAAGATAGGCCATTTCTTCTTAATATATGGAAGTTTTTATTACAACAAATACCTAATACTTTGAAGAAGAAATGCTTAGCAACCAATAAACAAAAAGCAGTTCTCATTTTGCTTCTTTATCTTTCCAAACCAATAAAAAAAGTTTTGAAACATTCAACAGTATTACGTTTCTTGTGACCGAATGCAAATAGGACTAAACATCATTTCGTAAATCTTGAAAATTGTCGGCCATCGCTTTCGCATCTTCAGAAAATAGACCAAAGCGTGAAATGCCTGCAGAGGGTAAGTCGCTGAAGCATACTAGGAGTAGTAAGGGTCATAATTTTGAACTCCGTGTAGCACAGCTCGAAACTGAGAACCCTTGAATTTGAGCTCATTGCTTACTAAAAAGATTTTTTTCTATTGCTAAATGGCGAAACTAGCAACCGTAAAATTGTTGAATCAACTTCAAAGCCTTCCAAATTGCTTTTTTAAGTTATTGAAAAATGAACAACATGAAAAAATATTGCTGGAAAACAAATAATAAAGAAATGGACAATCATGTTTTTTTGTGAGTTCTTAAGATTTAGTATAAGTTGAGTTATTGTTGCCGGATTTAAATCTAAATTGAATGAGTGATTTTTTTTCTCACAAAAAGATGCATAGTCATAAAAAAAATTCACCCAAGCGTTCACTCAGAAAATTTACTCAGGTAAGTAATTGGGCGGAAAACTGAAATTGGAACGTGGAGCCCGTTCCAGATGTTGGTCCAAACGTTGCCTTCTTCCATAATAACCGGTAAATCAAAATGCTTTCAATGAGCTTCTTGAAATGATAAGTTAAACTATCAGACAATATACATCTGACAACAGAAAACCGACGGAAGTCACCAAATTTTTTAAAAATTTTTACTAATGTAAACTTGAGATGAAACAGCTGGTCATAAAACACAACACATTCATTGTCCGTTGTGCAAAAAATGTCAAAATAACGTAATGCAAGTTGATGGACTGTCATAAAATGGTCATTTAAGATATTGGCAAGGGACGGGTACCCATTGATTGTTTTACTTTCTGGGCAAATACAGTACGTGAGGAGTCACTCTTGAGGAGTCACTCAAGACAAAAATGTTGTAGAGCAAGCAACGTTTAGGCAAACTGATTAAATAGACTGTAGTGTTACGTTATATTGACACATCTACATCTCTGCTAACTTTTTTCAACACCGCCGATGGAAACTTTCATAAATTTTTACCTGCGTTGTTGCGTTTATTCAAAAAATGAATGATGTGGGTCAAATAGAACCAAGGTAACTTACTTCTTTTCATCGCTCCATATTTATAAAAATCGTTTCGTAAGAAAAAAATCCAAAAGATGCAAACAACGGGTAAGAGGCCAGCAATTCTGTATCTCACGCCAGGGACAACACACTGGACGAAAACGTTAGACTGATATATAAGTAGCTGCCGCGAGATCGGAGTAAAAAATGTAATTCAATTTTTTTTAATTGAGCTCTGGCAAGTCAAGGCATGCTCTATTGCCAAAATGGTCACTGACACCAGCTCCTCAATGTAGCTTAGAGACAGATAAAGATCGTCAAAATTAGCAAATGCTAAGTCCAATGTTTGGCCATCCTCGTGTGTGCCATGCTGAACCATCTACAAAAACCGTCTTATAACATTTTCATTAACAGTTGTTTTTGTCTAATGTTTTTTTCTGTTGGTTGATTTCGGGCTTTCAGTCGCAGTTATCATTAATCAGACGGAAAAGTGCGCTAAGTTACTTGTTACCGAGTTTAGGCTCTGACAGTCAAACGTATACCTCAAATTATTTTCAAATCCGGATGACGCCAGGAAAGTTTTACGACTAGTATTCTCTTTTGAATAGGTCGGAGGAATGAAATCTCTGATCTGAAGAAATATCAATTATAAAAAGCAAACCTGTATAATTGCAAACAGAATGAATTGAAAAATTGACTTTCTTCAGAAAAACGACGGCAAAAGAGAAGTCTCAACCATGTAAAACTATGTCAATATCTTTTTACAAAGATAGCGTTTGCTCAACAAGTTTGCTGAGACTGCCAAGAGTTGTAGAAAATTGTGGCCAATATTTTAATTAGATGCGAGGGAAATAGACCCCTCAGAATCCAGCTAATACGTTAGCAAATTCTGCAGAAATGTATTATTCCGGCAATTCTATACGCCAACTTAAATAGAAAACGATTCAACCACGGTATGACCGCAAAATACGTCGAATAGTCATTTGACTGACAACCGTAGAGTTTTCAGATTCTAAAGAAAAATTTCGCTGAGATGGTAGTGAAACGAGTCTCAGCTCAGCGTAGTCTTATTATTAGCGTATCCCAGACATGTTTACGTCAACAGTGCGCTGATTTTTGATTTTCCTATTGTCAGTGAACGAAATTTAAAAATTTCAAAGCTTATTTACCCTGAGAAAGAGTTTTTGAATCTTTGAATTTTAATCAAAAAATTGTTAAATTAAAAAGCGTCCAACATTAAAATTATATGCGCCCAAAGTCTGCTTCCCCCTCTCTGAGGTTTTGTGGGAGTTTTTTTTTTCTGGAGCATACTGCTTCTGTTTTCGTGAACTTGGGAGAAAGTCTACGCAATGCATCTTGCAGTTAAAAAAATCAAGCGGAACAAAAGAAAATAATTGATGTTGGGCCGCTTACGTGAAAGAACACTGGCCTGTCGTTCTGATTGGAGTAGAATTCAACCGGGCCTAAGTTGTGACAGTTTTTAATTGAAAACGCGAAACATTAATGCTAAAACATTATTAGTGTATAATTATGTTAATTTTTTAGAACTTTTTGGTAGTGGTGCTGTTAAACTACGAATTTAAACGATCGTTCCGTTCTATTAGCCCTGTTTTACTACAATGGTTAAATTAAAGGAATTAATTGTCTTCTTTTTGAAAAAGCGTACCTAAAATAGAAATAGTATAAGTAAAACCATCAAGTGCGTTTGCACACGGCCGAACATCTAATGCGAGGAGGGGCGTATTGTTATCAGCTTTCTGATTTGTCGTAATCGGTCGTACTTTTTATCAACTGGACGGCAGAGCCTAAAAATATTGAGATTCGCAAACGTTTGAATCAAATTTTCAAGTCTCTAAGCTCTACACAGAGTGTTCTTTTATCATGTGGATAAATTTGTTCTTATATATGGACTTCATTTTTTTGTTTTCAAATTAGAAATATGTCAGCGTGAGCGTCTCAAGTGTTGAGTTTTCGATTTTTTGTGAGCACTCAAATTAAATTTTCATTTTGATTACAATTAAAAATCTGTCTCTATGCGAGTTTGCTGAGCAAATGAAGTGAGTACTTTTAATTTGAGTTTTTTTTAAAAATTTTTCAGTTCAGTACTAGAACAAGACCAAAATTCAGGGTTTTAGGAGTTCACTTTGAGAGTTCATGAAACGAACAACTTCATTGATAACTGCATTTGATGAGAGAGGTGAAGAACAATATTTCTTTTGAGTAACGCCAAAAGAGCGTAAGATAGGCCAATTCTTCTCAATATAAGTAAGTTTTCTTTAACACAGATACATAAAATATTGAATGTGCTGACGTAATGAACTGCTTAGCAACCAATAAACAAAAGCAGTTCTCATTTAGCTTCTTTATTTTTCCAAACCAATCAATATAGTTTGAAAAACTAAACAGTATTAAACTTCTCGTGGCCGAATGCAAGTAGGACTTTGCAAATCATTTCGTATATCCTGACAATTGTTGGTCATCGCTTTCGCATCTTCAGAAAATAGATAAAAGCTGAAAAGAACTGCAGAGGTTAAGTCACTTAAGAATACTAAAAATAGTAATGGTCATATTATTGAGCTCCGTGGAGCACAGCATGAAACTGAGAACCCTTGAATTTAAGCTCATTTCATACTTGAAATACTGTTCTCTGTTGCTTAACGGTGACGCTAGCAACCGTAAAATTGTTGGACCAACTTCAAAGCCTTTCAAACTGTTTCTTTAAGTAATTAAATATTGAACAACTTGAAAAACTGTGCTGGAAAATAAATAAAAAATTATACAACCAAGTTTCAAGTGAATTCGTAATTTTTTTTTCAAGATTCAGTACAACTGAGTTTTTCTTGTCGGATTTAAATCCAAATTGATTAAGTGAAATTTTGTTTCTCACGAAAAGATGCATAGGATTAAAAAGAATTCACCGAAGCACTAGAGACAACTTACTCAAGTAACTATTTGGACGGAAATTGGAATGTAGAGCCATTTAAAGTATTCGCAATGAAAGGGTATCCATTTTTTGTTTTACTTTCTGGGCGCATATATGTACGTGAGGAATCACTCTAAAAAAGATCAACTAAGAGAAAGCCGCTTCTCTATAAAACTAGTTGGTCAACTCGGGGAGAGCAATTCAACTCCTATGTTTATTTATAAATACTGACAGTAACCAAAAATTGGAGAATCAGATGCAAAAGATAACGAAATTAAGGCATCATAATTATAATCAAAATAGATATGGTAAATAGTAATTCAAGTGAAATGTGGAGTGGTTTTGAATCAAGATCGGGAAAAATAAAAAACAATTACAACAACAACCTCCCTTACTCTACAATGGCTTCTATTGGCACCTTTACTGCAAGGCGTCGGCGCATAGAGCAGGAGCCACTGAGGCCAATTATAGAGCTACGCAGAGGAATAAAACCTATTTTTGCCTTATGTACGTTATATCAACCGAATTTGAATCTTCTTTCTTATCGCTGATCCTGGAATCCAATCTTTGTATGGCTTTTGATGCGGACGGATCGGCTCTTCATGTACAGGAGAAAAGGACAGAAAGAAGTTTTCTCAATTTTGATTATCTTTTGCTCGTATTTCAGCTTCTTGATGGACTCGGGATGTTTTTAGGAACCCTGCTTACGTCTTGAGCAACTTTTTGCATGCGGAATAATCAATATCGAAGAAACTATTATCTTTGTTATCTAGTCAAGAGTCGACAACAATAGTGGTAGTTCTATTTGTAAAGGTTACCCCTCGCAAAATTTGAAGTCATGGCTCTACTTCGACATCATTGCAGACCTCATTGAGCAGGTTGGTAAATGAGTCAGGTTGGTAAATTGTGTCTTATGTGCGTATAGCAAATTTTTTGGACAATGAAGAGCATGCGTTACATTGAAGTTTTCTTCACTTGCGCTTCTCGATAGTAATTTTAAGGGATCTCATCCATATCTAAGACCCCAATTCAATCTCTAAGCTCTCCCTTGGTGAGATCAAAAAGATATCATTTCAATTAAAGTGCGTTTTGCCAGCTTTATGCTCTTTTTTCCATGGCCAAATTTTGAGAATATGCCTCTTCATCATTGATGAGATCTTTGATTGCCAATTTTTTCTCTCGAGCTTGGTATTGTTTTTCTTTTTGATTTTCTGACGTTTTTTTGTTGAAACATTGCATCTATAGCGTTATGATTTTGTAACGTGTCAGAAATCCGAAGAGATTTTTTATGTTCATTTGCCCTATATTCAGTAAGAAGAATGCTTAGGCCACCTTCTTTAACCGGAAGAGAGAAAGTTTTCGGTTAAACCGGTATCTGTCATTTTAGGAGGGATAATTCAAGATTTTTATCGATCATTTTTTCGGCTTTCCTCAGCAGACTCTATGAGTTTGGAGTTGTTCTAGCAATAAAAGTCAATTTACGTTGCAATCTGTTAGTAAAATTTTGTACTCATTCTTAGGTGACACCTTACTATGTTTGGCGAAGTTATTAAGCATGTTAGAGTATTTCACTTACTGTTCTGTCAAAAATTTGTTGCAGTTTTTATCAGAACCAATAACTCAACCCAGAACTCGATGACCTGTAATAATATCAACATCTAATCCCGAAAAACTTTGTTCTCCTTCTGAACAACCTCAAGCTTTGTAATGAGAGGACATTTGATCACATTTTAACCGAATGCAACAATTTGTTCATAGAGCTCATCTAGCACGATTTCCAGTGATTCATGATTAACGGCCACATTACCGTCATCTTCCTACTATTTATGTGACAAATTTTGATCTTTGAGCACGTCGATGAGAGAGAGAGAGAGTGTAGCACCGTCCTACATTGCCATGTACGGATTGTCACTCTTGAGTTATTTAGTCACTCTTGAGTTTTACCAGAACACAATAAATCTTAATAAAACAAAACTTTTTTGAGGAAATTTTTTTAAAGATAAACTGTAAGCTTGCTGTGAGTGCCAGGAGTTGCAGAATTGTGTTGCCGATAATTTAAACAGATGCAGGGGAACTAGACCCCTCAAAATCCAGCTGAAAATGCGTTAGCAACAGCTTCAGAAACGTGTTATTCCGGCAATTCTCTGCGTCAACGTAAACAGAAAACAATTAACCACGTTAAGAACATCAAAAACGTCGAATATTCATTTGATTGACAATTTTTGGAGTTTAGAGGTTATAGGGAAATTTTTTGGCTATTTCGCTGAGATGTTAGTGATACAATTCTCAGTACAGCTTAGTGTTATAGATAGCATCTCACAGACACGTTTCGGTCAATAATGCGCTGATTTTTGATATTCATATTGACAGGGAAATATGAGAAATTTAACGCTTGTTTACCCTAAGAAAGAGTTATTGAATCCTTGAAACCTAATAAAAAATTGTTAAAATAAAAAGCTTCCAACATTAAGTTTATAGGTGCCCAAAATCTGCTTTCCCTCTCTCTGAGGTTCTGTAGTTCTCATAAAAATCTATTTTTTCTTGCTGCAATCTGCTTCTTCTTTTGAAATTGGGAGAAAGTCTACGCAATGCAACTGTTATTTAAAGAACTCAAGCCAAAAAAAAAATTGACATTGGGCCGCTTATGTGAAAGAACGCATGCGGTTGTTGTGACTAGAGCAGAATACATCTGGGCCTAAGTTGTGAAAGTTTTTTTGAAAATGCGAAAAATCATTGCTAAAACGTTTTCAGTGCATAAGCACGTTAATGTTTTAGCGCTTTTGATAGTGCTGTTGAACTTCGAATTCAAATGTTCGTTCCATTCTAGCAGCCCTGTAATACTACAATTGTTAATTTAAAGAAATTAGATGTTTTTTTTTTTTGAAACAGCGTACCTAAAAAAGAAAAAAGACCAGTAATACCATCAAATGCGTTTACACACGGCCGAACATCTATTGCGAGGAGACGGGTGCTGTTATTAGATTGTTATTTATATATTGAGATTCGTACAAATTTGAATACACTTTTCTATTCTCTAAACTCTACATAGGATGTTCTTCTATTAAGTGGATGTGTTTTTCTTAAATACGAATTTCTTTTTTTTGTATTCAAATTAAAAATACGTCTGAGTGAGCGTCTCAAGCGTTGATTATTGGAGTTGTTATGAGTTGCATAGCACATACGAGCGTAAGAACGTAAGATAGGCCGAGCCTTCTCAATAAAAGGAAGTTTTCGTTAACACAAATACCTAAATTATTGAATGTTCTGACGTAATGAACTGCTTAGCAACCAATAAAAAAAGTAGTTCTCATTTAGGTTCTTTATCTTTCCAAACCAATAAAAAGAGTTTGAAACATTAAACAGTACTAAATTTCTCGTGACCGAATGCAAATAGGACTAAATATCAATTCGTAAATCCTGAAAATTGTTGGTCATCGCCTTCGCATCTTCAGAAAATAGATAAAAGCTAAAAAGGACTGCAGAGGGTAAGTCACTTAAGAATACTAAAAATAGTAATGGTCATAATATTGAGCTCCATGGAGCACAGCTTGAAACTAAAAACCCTTGAATTTAAGATTATTTCTTTCTTGTAAGATTGTTCCCTATTGCTTAAAGGTGTCGCTAGCAACCGTAAAATTGTTGGACCAACTTCAAAGCCTTCGAAATTGCTTCTTTAAGTAATTGAATAATGAACAAAATAAAAAACTGTGCTGGAAAATAAATAAAAAATTATACAACCAAGTTTCATGTGAATTCGTAATTTTTTTTTCAAGATTCAGTATAAGCTGAGTTTTTTTGTGTCGGATTTAAATCCAAATTGATTAAGTGAAATTTTGTTTCTCAGGAAAAGATGCTTAGGATTAAAAAGAATTCACCGAAGCACTAGAGACAATTTACTCAAGTAACTATTTGGACGGAAATTGGAATGTAGAGCCATTTAAAGTATTCGCAATGAAAGGGTATCCAATTGTTGTTTTACTTTCTGGGCGCATATTTGTACGTGAGGAATCACACTAAAAAAGATCAACTGAGAGAAAGCCTCTTCTCTATAAATCTAGTCGGTCAACTCGGGGGCAGCAAGTCAACTCCTATTTTTATTTATAAACCCCGACAGTAAACAGAAATTGGAGCATCAGATGCAAAAGTGAATGAAATTAAAGCATCATAATTATAATCAAAACAGATATGTTCAATGGTAATTAAAGTAAATTGTGGAATGATTTGGAATCAAAATTGAGAAAAAGAGTTTGAGAAAAGCTGTTTACTCAGTCTACAATGGCTCCTACTGGCGCTTCTACTGCATGCCGCCACTAAATGGAGCGCGCGCCACGGAGGCAAAGTATAAATCTATGCAAAAGAGCGAAACTTAACTTTCCCTTATGTATGTTATATCATCCGAATATGAATTTTATTTCTTATCGCTGATCCTGGAAGCCAATCTCGGTATGGTTTTTGATGCTGATGGTTCAGCTCTTTCTGTACGCGAGAAAACTAACGGACAGATAGTGGTTTTCTCGACTTCGATTATCCTTTACTCGCATTTAAGCTTCTTGATGGACTCGGGATAATTTTAGGATTCCTGCTTGCACCTTGGGCAACTTTTGCATACGGAATAATCACTTTCACTTCAACAACCTGAAGTGAAAGTGATCAATTCTGCTGAAACGTGAATCGAAGAAACCATTAGCTTTGATATCTCGTCGAGAGTCGTCAGCAATAGTGGTAGTTCTATTTGTAAAGTTTTCCTTTTACAAAATTTGAAGACTTGGCACTACTTTGACATAATTGCAGACCACATTGAGCAGGTTGGTAAATGATTCACGGGTTTCATTGTGTCTTATGTGCTTATAGCCGCCTTTTGGACAATGACAAGCATCTGCTTCATTAAATTTCTCTCCGCGTGCGCATCTTGATGTCAATTTTTCGGGATCCCATCCATATCTGAGAGCATTTCTATCTCTAAGCTCTCCTTTGTTTAAATCAAAAAGATATCGCTTCATTGGAAGTACATTTTGCCAGCATGATGCTCCTTTGCATGATGCACGTCAAATTTAGAAAATATGCCTCTTCATCATTTATGAGATCTTTGATTGCCATTTTTTTCTCTTGAGCTCGTTCCTGTTTTTCTTTTCTGCTTTTCTGACGGCTTTTTTTCTGGTTGACTCTTTGTTTCTGTAGGGTTATGATTTTGTAGCGTATCACAAATCCGAATAGATCTTGCATATTCGTTTGCCCTATATTCAGTAAGGAAATTGTTTATGCCACTTTCTTTAACCGGAAGAGAGAAGGTTATCGGTAGGTTTAAACGGTATCTGTCATTGTAGGAGGGATAATTGAAGATGTTTATTGATTATTTTTTGGCTTTCCTCAGCAGATTGTCTGAGTTTGGAAGTTTGGAATTGTCCTAGCAAAAAAGTCATTTTACATTGCAATCCGTTAGTAAAGTTTTGTACACATTTTTAGGTGACACCTTACTAAGTTTGGCCAACTTATCAAGCTTGCTAGATTATTTCACTCACTTTTCTTTTAAAAAATCGTTGCAGCATTTATCAGATACAATAACTGAAGCCAGAACTTGATGAATTTCAATAATATCAAAGTCTAATCTCGAATAATTTTGTTCGCCTTCTGAACAACCTCAGGCTTTGTAATGAGATGACATTTGATCACATTATAACCGAATGCACCAGCTTGTTCATAGAGCTTATCTAGCACGATTTGCAGTTGTTAAAGGCTAACGGCCACATTACCGTCATCTTCCTACCATTTATTTGTCAAATTTTGATATTCGAGCGCGTCAATGAGAGAGAGAGAGTGTAGCAATTTCCTACATATCCATGTACGGATTGTTACTCTTGAGTTATTTATTCACTCTTGAGTTTTACCAGAAGACAATAAAACTTAATAAACCGGCACCTTTGAGGCAAAATGATTAATATAAACTGTATTGTTACGTTCAATGGACACATCTGCATCTTTGCTGGGTTTTCCCCACACCACCGATAGAATTTTTCCATTGATTTTTAGCTGCGTTGTTGCGCTTAACCAAAGGATGAGTGTTTTGGTCAAAAAGATTCAGGATAACTTATTTCTTTTTATCGCACGATATTTATTTTATTTGTTTCATTTTTATTTAATCGTTTTCAAAAATTAAAAAGAAACGGGAGAAAAAGGGGCATTAATTCCGTATCTAAAGACAAGGACAATACACTGGACAAAAAATTTTGACTGAGAGATCAGTAGCTGCCGCGAGATCGTAATGTAAAAAGTAATTGAAATACGTTTTGAATTGAGCTCTGACAGTTCAGTGCAGTTTCTATTGCCAAATTGGTCACTGAGACCAGTTTCTCAATGCATCTTGATGACAGATAAAGATAGTCAAAATTAGCAAACACTAAGTACCATGTCTGAACATTCTCGTGAGTGCCATGCGGAACTATTTTCAATAACCATTTTTTACATTTTTCTTGTAAGGTGTTTTTGTTTTATATTTTCTTTTTGACGTTTGATTTCGGGCTTGCAGTCGCAGTTATCAAAATCAACCGGAAAAATGCGGAACTCAACCGACAATTCTACCACAACAACGGCTCAGATACATTCACAGGCACAACATGGCCGTAGATTGTTCGAGGAAAAACTTGAGGAGAATAGAGACATTCTCAGAAAAGAGGTGAAAACAGAACTTTCACCTTCAGTTGTGTACAGCATTAGAAAGGAAATGAGATTCCATTCCAAACTAATTAGTACGAGACTAAAGGACAAGTTAGCGAAGCTGTCTGAGAGACAGGACAGGCCTTTTCGGAATGGATCTCTTAAAGATGTTGTTACATTGGAAGGTGTTGAGCTTTCGAGATTTGTCCTGGACGTCTTATCATTAGGTCCAAAACATCCACTCAGAGACAATTTCAATGAAGGACACTTCCTTGCGGATAAAGACAGATTAGTTTGTGAGTTAAGGGAGGTCCACACTGATGGTGAAAGATTTTGTGAAATAGAATCATTTGCCAAGTAGTACACCAAGAACGTACTTGAGACACAAATGGACAGAGGAATTTAAAAAGTTAATGATTTTTTGAGAGATCAAAAATTGCTAACGTACCGTTGGATAAAGTTTGTGGTTTTCGTTGCATGGCGCCACTAAATGGAGCGCGCGCCACGGAGGCAAAGTATAAATCTATGCAAAAGAGCGAAACTTAACTTTCCCTTATGTATGTTATATCATCCGAATATGAATTTTATTTCTTATCGCTGATCCTGGAAGCCAATCTCGGTATGGTTTTTGATGCTGATGGTTCAGCTCTTTCTGTACGCGAGAAAACTAACGGACAGATAGTGGTTTTCTCGACTTCGATTATCCTTTGCTCGCATTTCAGCTTCTTGATGGACTCGGGATAATTTTAGGATTCCTGCTTGCACCTTGGGCAACTTTTGCATACGGAATAATCACTTTCACTTCAACAACCTGAAGTGAAAGTGATTAATTCTGCTGAAACGTGAATCGAAGAAACCATTAGCTTTGATATCTCGTCGAGAGTCGTCAGCAATAGTGGTAGTTCTATTTGTAAAGTTTTCCTTTTACAAAATTTGAAGACTTGGCACTACTTTGACATAATTGCAGACCACATTGAGCAGGTTGGTAAATGATTCACGGGTTTCATTGTGTCTTATGTGCTTATAGCCACCTTTTGGACAATGACAAGCATCTGCTTCATTAAATTTCTCTCCGCGTGCGCATCTTGATGTCAATTTTTCGGGATCCCATCCATATCTGAGAGCATTTCTATCTCTAAGCTCTCCTTTGTTTAAATCAAAAAGATATCGCTTCATTGGAAGTACATTTTGCCAGCATGATGCTCCTTTGCATGATGCACGTCAAATTTAGAAAATATGCCTCTTCATCATTTATGAGATCTTTGATTGCCATTTTTTTCTCTTGAGCTCGTTCCTGTTTTTCTTTTCTGCTTTTCTGACGGCTTTTTTCTGGATGACTCTTTGTTTCTGTAGGGTTATGATTTTGTAGCGTATCACAAATCAGAATAGATCTTGCATATTCGTTTGCCCTATATTCAGTATGAAAATTGTTTATGCCACTTTCTTTAACCGGAAGAGAGAAGGTTATCGGTAGGTTTAAACGGTATCTGTCATTGTAGGAGGGATAATTCAAGATGTTTATTGATTATTTTTTGGCTTTCCTCAGCAGATTGTCTGAGTTTGGAAGTTTGAAATTGTCCTAGCAATAAAAGTCATTTTACATTGCAATCCGTTAGTAAAGTTTTGTACACATTTTTAGGTGACACCTTACTAAGTTTGGCCAAATTATCAAGCTTGCTAGATTATTTCACTCACTTTTCTTTTAAAAAATTGTTGCAGCATTTTTCAGATACAATAACTGAAGCCAGAACTTGATGAATTTCAATAATATCAAAGTCTAATCCCGAATAATTTTGTTCGCCTTCTGAACAACCTCAGGCTTTGTAATGAGATGACATTTGATCACATTATAACCGAATGCACCACCTTGTTCATAGAGCTTATCTAGCACGATTTGCAGTGGTTAAAGGCTAACGGCCACATTACCGTCATCTTCCTACCATTTATTTGTCAAATTTTGATCTTCGAGCGCGTCAATGAGAGAGAGTGTAGCAATTTCCTACATATCCTTGTACGGATTGTTACTCTTGAGTTATTTATTCACTCTTGAGTTTTACCAGAAGACAATAAAACTTAATGAACCGGCATCTTTGAGGCAAAATAATTAATATAAACTGTATTGTTACGTTCAATGGACACATCTGCATCTTTGCTAGGTTTTCCCCACACCACCGATAGAATTTTTCATTGATTTTTAGCTGCGTTGTTGCGCTTAACCAAAGGATGAGTGTTTTGGTCAAATAGATTCAGGATAACTTATTTCTTTTCATCGCACGATATTTATTTTATTTGTTTCATTTTTATTTAATCGTTTCCAAAAATTAAAAAGAAACGGGAGAAAAAGGGGCATTAATTCCGTATCTAATGCCAAGGACAATACACTGGACAGAAAATTTTGACTGAGAGATCAGTAGCTGCCGCGAGATCGTAATGTAAAAAGTAATTGAAATACGTTTTGAATTGAGCTCTGACAGACAGTTCAGTGCAGTTTCTATTGCCAAATTGGTCACTGAGACCAGTTTCTCAATGTACCTTGATGACAGATAAAGATAGTCAAAATTAGCAAACACTAGTACCATGTCTGAACATTCTCGTGTGTGCCATGCGGAACTATTTTCAATAACCATTTTTTACATTTTTCTTGTAAGTTGTTTTTGTTTTATATTTTCTTTTTGATGTTTGATTTCGGGCTTGCAGTCGCAGTTATCAAAATCAACCGGAAAAGTGCGGAACTCAACCGACAATTCTACCACAACAACGGCTCAGATACATTCACAGGCACAACATGATGGTAGATTGTTCGAGGAAAAATTTGAGGAGAATAGAGACATTCTCAGGAAAGAGGTGAAAACAGAACTTTCACCTTCAGTTGTGTACAGCATTAGAAAGGAAATGAGATTCCATTCCAAACTAATTAGTACGAGACTAAAGGACAAGTTAGCGAAGCTGTCTGAGAGACAGGACAGGCCTTTTCGGAATGGATCTTTTAAAGATGTTGTTACATTGGAAGGTGTTGAGCTTTCGAGATTTGTCCTGGACGTCTTATCATTAGGTCCAAAACATCCACTCAGAGACAAATTCAATGAAGGACACTTCCTTGCGGATATAGACAGATTAGTTTGTGAGTTAAGGGAGATCAACACTGATGGTGAAAAATTTTGTGAATTAGAATCATATGCCAAGTTGTACACCAAGAACTTACGTGAGACACAAATGGACAGAGGAATTTAAGAAGTTAATGATTTTTTGAGAGATCAAAATTACTAGCCGGACCATTTGATAAAATTTGTGGTTTTCGTTCTATGAAACGGACTAAATACTCAGATAAACTAAGTGAAATTTTTAGAGCCAGTCAGTTTGAGGCTCGTAATGGAGAAGATGATGATCTCACAACAAAAATGGAGAAACTGATAAATAGCAGTTTGCATTAATTAATGCAACAGTGAACAAAAAGTGAAAAGATTTATCACAGACTCAAGACAGCTGGATCGCAAACAGCCAGGCTTTAAGGAATTGCTAAAGGACAGAAAAACGGTACGCCGCTTTGGCCCGTTCAATACCCTGTAGCCATTATGACAACCTCAAAAAATTTCTGTCTCCTTTTTTCGAGAGATTACCTGGTGCAAACATTGAAACTAACTCGTAGGATGCTAAATCCGCTTTAGAGGCTACCAAAATGAATGAAGATGAGCTAGTAGTATCTCTCGATGTTAAAAGCTTGTACACCAATGTAACGGCTGAGGAGGCAATTGAAATTGCGATTAAAGATCTGTACTCTAGTGACGAGAATCCTGAGATTTCGAGGTCAGCTGTGAAGAGCCTTTTGAGACTAGCCGTAACAAATGTTCACTTTAAGTATAATAAAATGTGGTATATTCAATTGGACGTTTTAGCAATGGGCGCTTCGCTGTAGGTAATTTTGGCAACTATGTAGATGAAATCTTTTGAAAATTTTTTTTGCAGAAACCAGATGAAGGAAGGGAAAACAAAACACTTGACATTAGTAGAAAATGCATTGATTGTAACCGACGCGTTACTTTCCGAGAGAAATGAGTCGAGTGCGAATCATGCAAAAACTGGTTCCATGCAAAATGTCAAGTTATCACTGACGCTGAGTATAAAAACATTCGGAAAATTGTCTGGATCTGTTCCTATTGTGCGGGGAAATGTACGACAGAGGACACACAGGAATTGAAATTATTCCTGAAGTACTTGGATGACATAGTGTGCAGTGGCAAGGGAACCGTCTAGAATACCTTGAGTATGCAAAATTCCTTCACAAAAACTTACAATTCACTCTTGAGACACCGAATGGAAGTGGGGACCTTAAAACAAACGTAAGCGAATATAGAAAGAATAGCTGTCAATGGTATCAAAAATCGACCGATACCGGCATCATCCTTAATTTCCGTAGCTGCGCAATGTTAGAATTTAAGAAAAATGCGATTCAAGGGACTGTGCATAAGATTTTTAATGCAACCGGTGACTAACAATCCTATTATGTAGTTCTTAAAGACAATCAGGAGATCTGGACTCAAAATCAGTATCCAACGGAGTGGTCATCCAGTATTGTAATTGAGACGTTGCATAAATTACGAGGAATAGTTTAAAACCCCACATAAAGAAGTAGAACATCTCAAAACAACTAAAAATGTTAAAAATATGAGCATAAACCGATGTTTTTTGTTCAATACAGAGGACAGATCACTCAAAATTTTGCAAGTAGGCTGAAAAAATTGTGTGATACTTAAATCATTTATTTTGAATCACCCTGAAAACATCTTTTGGTATGAATCTGAAATTTGATGTGGTATATAAAATTACATGTAATGGATGCAGTTCCATCTATGTTGGCCAAACCAGACGAAATGCTACCACTAGAGTTTCGGAGCATCAGAAGAAGGATTCCCCCGTGGGACAACACCTCGTTGAATGTTTTGGTACGGCGCATAATATTGAATGGGAGATCCTACATGCATGTTGCGGGGGTTGAAAAGCTTATGACAATAGAAGCAATCTTTATCAGAAAGCTGAAACTGCAATTAAAAACGCAGGACGAGTTTAGGTGGAGGGAATTGACATTGGAGTATTAGTTCAAATAGAAAAAATTTGACTTTTGAAATTCAAAAATTATTCTGGTACACGTTAATTCGGAGTTTTTTCAACACCAACAAGTAAAAAAAACAACAGATAGGAATGAAAGTAAAACTCCTTTTCAGGAATGGAAAACAATACACACGGATTTTTTCAAAAACTCTGGAATAAAGATTGAAGTAATTTTATTGTAATAAGTGTAATTAAATTGTTGTAAATATGATTTCAACTGTAAATGATTGCAAAAATTCGTTGTTTTAATTGATCTCTTAGAATTAGAGTCAACGACAAGTTTGTATACTTTGTAAGTGATTTTATTTGAATTTAAGCCTGACGATGAACGCAATGTTCGAAAACGTTTGTTTTTTTTAATGATTTCAAGTTTTTTTTGACAATTACCTCTTCTCTGCTATGCTATTTGTTACCGGTTTCAGGGTCTGGCAGTCAAACGTATACCTCAACCTATTTGCCGATCCGCATGACTCTAGGAACGTTTTACGACTAGCATTCTGTATTGAAGAGGTCGGAGGACTGAAATCTTTGATTTGAGGAAAGTTCAAATAGAAAAAGCGAGAAATGAATGCGTATATCAAACCTGAATAATCGCTAACAGAATAAATTGCAAAATTAACTTCGGTAAGAAAAACGACAGAGAAAGAGATTTCTGAACCATGTGAAACAATGTCAACATTTTGCCAGGGGAACTTTTGCACAGCAAGTTTGCTGCGACTGCCAGGAGGTGCAGAATTGTGTGGCACATATTCTAAACAGATGTAAGGGTACTAGTCCCCTCAGCATCCAGCTGAAAATACATCAACAACAACTTCAGAAACGTATTATTCCGGCAATTCTATGCGTCAACGTGAACAGAAAATGACAACCACGTTGTGACTGTCAATTATGCCGAATATTCATACGACTGACAATTGCGGAGAGTTTCTAGGGAGAAATCCCATCAGCTCCTCTGAAAAATGCACAATAATATCAGGTCTTAACCGAACGTACGCTTTAGGGACGGTGGAACGACATCTTCAAAGTTCGAAAAAACGAACAGAAAAACCCTCAGGCGCACTTGCTGTTTTTAATTAATCTTGAACGTAGTTCATAGCAATTATTGTAAACGTGTGTGTCTTTTTATGCAAAATTTTCGCTAGACAATTTTGACTTCTCGAGTGACTTTTACGCCCTTCCTTGACATTGTGCATTTCGCGTGATTTAAAATTCTCTCTCAATCACAATTTCAAGCAGCTGAACTCAATTGGCGGCTATTTAATACTAAAAGTCAAAGGAAAAGTGCGCCGAAACTGGTGTCGTTTTTTACTTTAAATCTTAATAGTGGTATATGTTAACCTCTAATGTGATTATTTAAAGCCCACTATAGAACTTCTTAGTCCCATTTAGGCTCCCCCTCCCCCGGACTGAAGCAGGATACAATTGATTAGAGCTCCCACTAGTTCAAGAGCAGTTCTTCCGACGTTTAGTCGTTTATGTTCTTACATAGTGCTGTATAACAACATATAATTTGTAACGGGGGGTCATAAAAAACACGGGGGGGGGGGGGGGGGGGGGACATAATTGATCCAATTGGTCAATGGAGGATTCGATGAACAAAATCTCTGCAGATGGCAACTGTTCTGCGACAGTCATTTGTGCAGAAACACGAGCATGAAGAAGACTGGGACTTACTTATCCCTGCAGGCAACTTCGAAACCCCTGCAACCATTTTTAATCGTTGTCCTTAAGAATAACACATCTATGGAAAGTGTCAGCTTTTCAGGCGTATATTCAGTCATTTGCTGCGATTGAGACAATCCCAGTTGAACAAAATAACTGCCTGAAAATTTGCATATATGCTGTTTCGCTCGGTGTTTTCCTCCAAGATTCACCTCTATAAACAACATCAATCAAAAATTGAAATATGTTGACAACTAAAGTTATTCTATATGTTTCAAAGGGTGAGGGTACTTGATATCTATACAACAAGGGACGAAACCAGGGCAACCAATGTATAGTTTTTGCTGAAGTTGGCAGTTTTTTAAACAAGTGCCTGAAATAGGTACTCAAAAATAAATGTTTTTCTATCGCAACGTTTATTGCCTTTTGTTTTGAGATAGCAATGGCAGGTGGTTTACCTCGTCGAATTTTAAAAGAAACTCAGAGATTAATATCTGAACCAGTACCCGGAATTATAGCCAAGCCAGATGAAAACAATGGCAGATACTTCAAAATTGTAGTGGACGGTCCTCAAGAGTCACCTTTTGAGGGTGGCAAGTTTAACATGGAATTGTTTCTACCAGAAGAGTATCCAATGACAGCCCCGAAAGTCAGATTTACTACTAAAATTTACCACCCAAACATCGACAAACTCGGCAGAATCTGCTTGGACATCCTTAAAGATAAATGGAGTCCGGCTCTTCAGATTCGGACAGTTTTACTGTCTATTCAGGCTCTATTGAGTGCTCCAAATCCGGACGATCCCCTGGCGAACGATGTTGCTGAGCAGTGGAAGTCGAACGAAAGTCAGGCGATGGAAACAGCAAAAGCATGGACGCGCCTCTACGCCAATAGTCCACAAAGTTGAATAAATTAGCCACCCTAATTCTGCACATGATAATTTAAAGCTGTCTCATTCTCCGATCCGTAAATTTTCAACGCTGAACTGATGTGATACGATACATAAAATAATCGTGTATTATGATTTGAATTTAGTTTGATTCCCTAACCGTTGCAAGTAGCTTTTTTACAGCCATCAATTTTGTCAAATAGGAGCCTATCATAACCAGCAAAAGCTTGTAAACGTTCTGGAAGTTATTCGAAACGGTTTCAGTTATCAAATTAGGTAATGCTATGCCTACTTCATCTTCAATTTGAAGGAAAAAAATTGAAAGTTTAATGTTAAATTTAAAAATAGTGCAATCGCCCACATCTCGGTTAACCACAAGCCTTATGTTGTAGTATCTGCGCCCAGCCCTTATACATGGGCAGCTCCAATTTCAATGAATAACTGTAGGTGGGTTGTGTTATTCGGAAAAGCTATTCTTGATTGAATGAATTCACACGATTCTCGCGACTCTTGAAAGCCGAAGATGTCATTGTTAATATAATAGCTTTTGACTAAAATAGAAGTCAGTCTGGTTAAACGCGGCACTCTTGTTTTGGTCGAGTGATTGACATAACCTGGTAGTTAAACGGCTTGTGTTCTCCAGTGGCATGCCAGGAAATAAAAAGGCTTTCTCTTCTTCCCGATAAATGGTTTTCTTCAGCTCGACATCAAATTATCCTGCAATACCTTTTTTTTTAAAAATTAATTTGATTTTGTTGCTCTTTTTCATTGAATGCGTTAATTGTTCCCTTGAGTTGACATGCGTTTGGTTATTACCTTTTTTCGTTGCTCCGATCCAGTAATTTTTCACGGAGTTTGCCTTTATGAATTTCTGAAGCAAACAATTACTGAAGTGGGTGTCTTGCGGCTTTTGCTTTTATTTTGTGCTGGCGTAAATGTTTTATTACACTCAAGCAAAGTTTTACTATTGGCCGTATTAATCTTTTTCAACTTACGCAACTTATTGGCTGACTAATTCTGTTGTGGTTCCTTTCTGGATCATATGATTTTGTGTGGGCCCCAGACAATGAGCCGCATTTGCAAACTCAATGACGGGAACAGAACAGATCCTGCTTTTGGTTCTCGCCTTGTAATTTCCATTGCGACGTTTAAGCATCTGAAATCTAATGTGTGCTTTTTGAACATTTACATGTCAATCCATATGGCTCAAATCCAGTACTGCCATTCTAGAAGTAATTCACGTTTAGCTGCTTGTTTTTATACGTTACAATTATGATAAATGGTCCCAATTTTTTTGTCATGTAAATGTTATCCTTAATCAGAAGTTGACTTTGAAGTTCAGGGAAAGTGATTTTGTGACTCATATTTAATCGCCAGGAAGTTGATGGTAAAACTTTGGTCGTCATTTGGCTTTACAGTTAATAGCCTAAAATGGGGACACAACGTGGCCCCTTCTTCCACAAATTAGATTTAAAATCGAAGCCGACAGAATTCGTTTTTTTTTCTCCTAGATTATACACAAAACTCAAAGTTTGATACAGTTTTTCTCACTAATTCTTTCCTGTTAGTTGCAATCTCTTGCTGGCAAGAAAAAACCCCACTTTAGAGAAGTGTCCCCACTTTAGAGATCGGTCAATGGGACGAAAGGCATCAGGTTATTGTAGTTAGTGTTTTTTAACCGCAATTTTTAACTGCTCAATGCAAGATTTTTGAGCAGCTTTGCAATAATTGCTTAAGCGGATATAAAGCTAAAAAACAATATTCGTATCTAAATATTTGTTGGTCTATTCTGTTCAGGTGATATGTACAGTCCTGTCTCAGAAGGAATACTAAGGATACATATTCAAAAACATTAACACGTGAAGTGGACAAACAATAAAACCGTTCGTTTTTTAACTTGTAAGCAATTAAATTCCATCATGACCACCGAAGCGCCCAATCAGAAAACTTAGAAAGATAGAATTTTTTCTCCAAAGAAATATACGTAGAAAATTTAACAGATTATCTTGGAGAAGACAAGGGGACGGGGCAATGTTGCCCTCTAGGTTCCTACCCTTGCTAAGTTGCAGGCAATTTGTGACAAAAAGTGGTCGATTTTTAAAAATTTATGCTAATTTTTCTAATTTCCCTAACTCCTTCAGTTTTGAGAAAAAAAATCAGTTAAATATCGAATTGATCAAGCACGCGTTATCCAGGAGAACCGATTCTCTCAGTTTATGATAAAAGCCCGTGATTTCCTTCGGTTTCATATTTTCAAAGTTTTCTTGATTGATTCGACCTTTACGAAGACTATTAAAAAGTTTGACGCAACGGATGGAAACTGAAGGCTTCCGAAAGGCTTTTTTGAAGGACGGTTCTTTCAGTAAATTAATCTGGGTGTTTCTAGTGCGTCCTATTTCATTGTGATATTCGGAAAACTATTTAGTTTAAAACCATTATGCATGGCCTTCAGTGATTTTACAACAAATTTAAGCAATTCGTATAAATATAGCTCATAAACAATTTGAAGCTGCAGCATCCGTATATTAGTAAACCATACTGTAATAGGGCGTTTACGTTTGCTTTATGAGTTGATGAGTTAATGAGTTGAGCTCTCGGAACAATACCGCAGTTTAGATTTTATACCGGCTTGTCTAGCAAGTCGAGACCTAATACTATCTACATGTTTACCGAACGATAACTTCGAGTCAAAATATACTCCGAGATATTTACAGCACATATTGTTGTTCAAAATATAATCATTTAGTCGTAAGGAAATAGAATTAGAATCCCTTGTTTTGAAGTTTCGTTGAATGGTTCTATATACATTAACATCTAGCTTGTTCGCGGCTAACCAGAGGCTGAGTGCATTGATATCCTCCTGAGTCAGGGTTTCATCGAGTCCTGTTGCAGTAGGTTGGGACAGGCACGTGGTAAATCGTTAACTGTACAGATCTCGTACACTGAACCAATTGACCTTTGTTGTAATTGGGCAATGAACGTAAAAAGTTTTGTGCACCAAAGCTTTTGTACAAGGATTGTTCAATTTTTGGGCGATAAAATGATCCAGGCAACTGGAGGAATTTCTCAAAAATCATTAGTTTTTTTTTTTAATTTTCGTTACCATTAGGCGAAATTACATTCATTTGTTTTTTTTAACAATTTTTCCGTTTTCAAAGATCAATGCTGATATCCCCAATTAATAAAGTCGGCGTATTTGAAAAACAATTTTCACTGACGATGTTATCAAATAGACATATCAACTCTTTTTTGTTGAACTGAGGGAGGTTATATACAGTAAACTGTTTAATTCGACCACCGTTTTTTTTCAATAACGGCTCCTACGGCTTCTGGTATTTCTGTTTGTTGGAAGTTGTTCTTCTATATTTAGTACCTTAAGAAGTTGTACCATTACGCCCCCTACTACTTAAGCTCGATTTTTGACCAAAAAACTAGATTTTCTCGTGAGAAAATACATTTCAGTGTTGTCATACCTGTTCAGCCATGTTTCAGTGATGCAAAGTATATTTGGGGGTGACTCAAGGCTCGAAACAAGTGCTTCTAGATCACTAAAATATGCTTTTAGTGATCTAACATTAACATAGAGAATAGATATATTTTTTAAATTCATTGGAAGTGATACAGCAACGGGAGGAAGATTTAACGCCGAAAGTAATGAGAAATGATATCTTCAAAATTATAGTTCAATTCCATAGCTCCTTCATACAAGTTATTGATTTTATATACTGATCAGTCATTCTTGGCTTTAAGATAAATTACCCCTTCTCGGGTCAACGCGGAGTCCAGTCTGTTGTCTGCTGGTCGTTGACTTCTCTTCCAGTTCTTTCTTTTTTCTCATTATGTCTACTTTCGCGACCTGTCCGGCAAAATTTTGCTATCGCCTCTTCTGGAGCTCACTGCTTCCCTGGAATTTGATGCGCAATTGAGTTGTCCTGGCTTTCTATATCTGCACCAATGTCTTGGGCGATTTTCAGTACGTGGTTTGCAGACTCCTCCATCGATTCACCCATCATGCGTCCCTCTTTATTCGTTGTCTTTTTTTCTTGCAGCCCGAAAATTCTGATGTCCCTTCGGTTATATGTTTCCAAGACTTCGCTCTCACATTGAGCGCGGAGCTGGTTTCTTGTTTCAGAAAATCCTATTTCGTTCATCTCACTATTGAGTTCACTTCTAAGCTCATCTCTGACGCTTGCTCTTTCCTTTTCTATCATCTCCCTGATGCTAGTCCGTAACGCTTGGGTTATTTTCTGTATTATGTAGGGAATTTGTCCTTCAATTGCCTTTCGCACACTGTCGTTGAGTGCCCTCCACATTGCATCGTCATTTCTTCCATCTGGGCTCAGCACAGTGCAGGCTCTCTTGCTTCCGATGGTGTTGGTGGTTGTGGTAGAGCGTCATTGGAGTTGAATTTTGTTGGCGGGAAGGGGGTCCGTTCTTTTTTGGTGTTTCACTGCCAATGGTTCCAATTATCTGTCAATATATTTCAAAACACTATCTGAAACTATCTCATGAATTTATCACAACAATTAGGCTAATACAAACCAGCTTAGAACAAATCAGCTGTTTTTACTTTGTGTGATATCCGGCTCAGTGATAGTGATCCCGCGAACTCTTTTCTATTAATAAGCGAACTCTTTTATTCAAAAATATTGAAGAGGGAGAGACAGTTGGTAGCCATCAAATTACAGATGATAGTGCATAATTACAGATACTAGTGCTCATTTAGCCGTTCCTATAAAATTGGAAATAAGCATTAAGAAAACATCAGTAGTTTAGCATCAACTCCATGAAAGATTAAACCCGTATCTGTGGCTTTTGCAATTTTGACAACCGTGACAAAATTTTTATCAGGAGTTTTATAAAGTCTTTTTTCTCAGTATTAGAAGTAGTGAGCTAATATATTGAACCGGGGTAACAGCATTCACAATCAAATGTATTGATCATTTTACCTGAAAAAGCAGAAACGCAATTGCATTGTAAAACATTGCTTTAGTTATTGTTTTCTGGCAACTTTCAAAGAGGACAATTTTCTGCAATTCCCTTTTCAACGTAAACATGGTAAATTATAACCTTTTCTAAAAAATTCAAGGCGGGAATTAAGGACCAATACTGTGAAAGTTTCTAATGACGGGTATCCGCTCGTGGAAAAAACCCAGAAAAATATCAATGTTACAAAGTCGAAAAGTCCAATGAATCTAAGAAAGTTGTCACAATCCTATTATGTTTTTGTAATGCTGAAGATTTAATTAAGTAAGAAACTCGCCATTTTGTTTCCACTTCTTGTGAGCTGCATTTCCTTAATTTTATTTTTTTTCAATGTGTTTTCAAATGATTTTGGGGCTGATTTCAATTTCGTGTTGGTTGAGATCATTGGAGCAAATATTTTTTAAATCCCGCATTTTTTTTAAAAGATGTATTAAAAAGGCCGAAATTTTTTCCAGCTTATTATTGTCTGTTACAATTTTTCGATTTCAGTCAATTCCGCTTTGAGAAAAAATAAATAGTCATTTACGGACTTTTCAGGAATTGAGTGTTTCAAAAAGTATAGCAATTATCGTCGTACTCTGAACCAATCGACCAATCTATTGTAATTGGGCAATGAACGGAAAAATTTTTGTGCACCAAAGCTTTTGTACAAGGATTGTTCAAATTTTGGGTGATAAAATGATCCAGGCCACTGGAAGAATTTCTCGAAAAACGGTTTTTTCAATTTCGTAACCATTAGGCGAAATTACATCCATTTGTTCTTGTACAATTTTTCCGTTTTCAAGGATCAATGTTGAAATCCCCATTTATTAAAGTCGTATTTGAAAAACAGTTTTCACAAAAGATATCAAGCAGACCTATGAACTGTTTTTTGTTGAACTGAGGGGGTTATATACAGTGAACTATTTAATTCGACCACCGTTTTTTTTCAATAACGGCTCCTACGGCTTCTGGTATTTCTGTTTGTTGGAAGTTGTTCTTCTATAATTAGTCCCTGAAGAAGTTGTATCATTACGCCCCCTACTTTTTTAGCTTGATTTTTGACCGAAAAACTGGAGTATCTCGTGAGTAAATACATTTCAGTGTTGTCATCCCTGTTCAGCCATGTTTCAGTTATCCATAGTATATTTGTTGGTGACTCAAGGCTCAAAACAAGTGCTTCTCGATCGCTAAAGTTTGCTTTTATTGATCTAACATTGACACAGAGAATAGATATTTTTTATTGTTTCATTGGAAGTGATATAGCAACAGGAGGAAGATTTAACGCCGAAATCAATGAAAAATGATATCTTCGAAATATAGTTCATTTCCGTAGCACCTTGATACAAGTGATTGATTTTATATACTGATCAGTTATTCTTGGCCTCAAGATAAAATACCCCTTCTCAGGTCAACTTGGAATCCAGTCTGTTGTCTGCTGTCATTTTTACTAATAGATAGGCTTCGGGCTTAACTTTTATCTTCTGCCAAGCCAATGGCCGGTGACTTCTCTTCCAGTTTTCTTTTTTCTCATTATGTCTAGTTTCGCGACCTGTCTGGTGAAATTTCGCTATCGCTGGTTTTGGAGCTCACTGCTTTCTTGGAATCTGATGCGCAATTGAGTTGTCCTGGCTTTCTTTATCTGCACCAATGTCTTGGGCGATTTTCAGTACGTGGTTTGCAGACTCCTCCATCGATTCACCCATGCGTCCCTCTTTATTCGTCGTTTTTTCTTGCAGCCCAAAAATTTTGACGTCCTTTCGGTTATTTTTCCAAGACTTCGCTCTCGCATAGAGCGCGGAGCTGATTTCTTGTTTCAGAAAATCCAATTTCGTTCATCTCACTATTGAATTCCTTTCTAAGCTCATCTCTCACGCTCGCTCTTTCCTTTTCTATCATCTCCCTGTTGCTAGTCCGTAACGCTTCGATTGTTTTCTGTATTATGTAGTGAATTTGTCCTTCAATTGCCTTTCGCACGCTGTCGTCGAGTGCCCTCCGCATTGCATCATTTCTTCCAGCTGGGCTCAGCACATTACAGGCTCTCTTGCTTCCGAAAGATGGTGGTGGCGGTTGTGGTGGAGCGTCATTGAACTTGAATTTTGTTGGCGGGGAGGGGTCCGTTTTTTTTAGTGTTTCAGTGCCAATGGTTCCAATTCCCTCTCATTATATTTCAATTCATTATCACTGAAGATATTGTCAAGCAGACCTATGAACTGTTTTTTGTTGAACTGAGGGGGGTTAAATACAGTAAGCTTTTTAATTCGACCACCGTTTTGTTCGATAACTGCTCCTACGGCTTCTGGTATTTCTGTGTCGGAAGTTGTTTTTCTATATTTAGTCCTTGAAGAAGTTGTACCATTACGCCCCTACTACTTAATTCGATTTTTGACCAAAAGATTAGAGTTTCTCGTGAGAAAATACATTTCAGTGTCGTCATCACTGTTCAGCCAGGTTTCAGTTATGCAAAGTATATTTGGTGGTAACTCAAGGCTCAAAACAACAGCTTCTAGATCACTAAAATATGCTTTTAGTGATCTAACATTAACACAGAGAATAGATAATTTTTATTGCTTCATTGGAAGTGATATAGCAACGGGAGGAAAATTTAACGCCGAAAGCAATTAGAAATAATATCTTCAAAATGTAGTTTAATTCCATAGCTCCTTGATACGAGTTATTGATTGTATACTGATCAGTCATTCTTGGCTTTAAGATAGATTACCCCTTTTCGGGTCAACGCGGAATCCAGTCTGCTGTCTGCTGTCATTTTTACTAATAGATAGGCTTCGGGCTGGACTTTTATCTTCTGCCATGCCAATGGCCGGTGACTTTTCTTCCAGTTCTTTCTTTTTTCTCATTATGTTTACTTTCGCGACCTGTCTGGTGAAATTTCGCTGTCGCTGGTTTTGGAGCTCACTGTTTTCCTGGAATTTGATTCGCAATTGAGTTGTCCTGGCTTTCTTTATCTGCACCAATGTCTTGGGCGATTTTCAGTACGTGGTTTGCAGACTCCTGCATCGATTCACCCATGCGTCCTTCTTTATTCGTCGTTTTTTCTTGCAGCCCAAAAATTTTGATGTCCTTTTGGTTATTTTTCCGAGACTTCGCTCTCACATAGAGCGCGGAGCTGATTTCTTGTTTCAGAAAATCCAATTTTGTTCATCTAACTATTGAATTCTTTTCTAAGCTCATCTCTCACGCTCGCTCTTTCCTTTTCTATCATCTCCCTGTTGCTAGTCCGTAACGCTTCGGTTGTTTTCTGTATTATGTAGGGAATTTGTCCTTCAATTGCCTTTCGCACGCTGTCGTCGAGTGCCCTCCGCATTGCATCATTTCTTCCAGCTGGGTTCAGCACAGTACAGGCTCTCTTGCTTCCGAAAGATGGTGGTGGCGGTTGTGGTGGAGCGTCATTGAACTTGAATTTTGTTGGCGGGGAGGGGTCCGTTTTTTTAGTGTTTCAGTGCCAATGGTTCCAATTCACTCTCATTATATTTCAATTCATTATCACTGAAGATATTGTCAAGCAGACCTATGAACTGTTTTTTGTTGAACTGAGGGGGGTTAAATACAGTAAGCTATTTAATTCGACCACCGTTTTGTTCGATAACTGCTCCTACGGCTTCTGGTATTTCTGTGTCGGAAGTTGTTTTTCTATATTTAGTCCTTGAAGAAGTTGTACCATTACGCCCCTACAACTTATTTCGATTTTTGACCAAAAAATTAGAGTTTCTCGTGAGAAAATACATTTCAGTGTCGTCATCACTGTTCAGTCAGGTTGCAGTGATGCAAAGTATATTTGGTGGTAACTCAAGGCTCAAAACAAGTGCTTCTAGATCACTAAAATATGCTTTTAGTGATCTAACAATAACACAGGGAATAGATAATTTTAATTGTTTCAGTGGAAGTGATATAGTAACGCAAGGAAGATTTAACGCCGAAAGCAATGAGAAATGATATCTTCTAAATATAGTTCAATTCCATAGCACCTCGATACAAATTATTGATTACGTATACTGATCAGTCATACCTGCGGAATCCGGTCTGTTGTCTGCTGTCATTTTTACTAATAGATAGGCTTCGGGCGGGACTTTTATCTTCTGCCATGCCAATGGCCGGTGACTTCTCTTCCAGTTCTTTCTTTGTTCTCATTATGTCTACTTTCGCGACCTGTCTGGTGACATTTCGCTATCGCTGGTTTTGGAGCTCACTGCTTTCCTGGAATTTGATGCGCAATTGAGTTGTCATGGCTTTCTACATCTGCACCAATGTCTTGGGCGATTTTCAGTACGTGGTTTGCAGACTCCTCCATCGATTCACCCATCATGCGTCCTTCTTTATTCGTCTTTTTTTCTTGCAGCCCGAAAATTTTGATTTCCCTCCGTTTATATGTTTCCAAGACTTCGCTCTCGCATAGAGCGCGGAGCTGATTTCTTGTTTCAGAAAATCCCATTTCGTTCATCTCACTATTGAATTCATTTCTAAGCTCATCTCTCACGCTCGCTCTATCCTTGTCTATCATCTCCCTGATGCTAGTCCGTAACGCTTTGGTTATTTTCTGTATTATGTAGGGAATTTGAACCTTCAATTGCCCTTCGCACACTGTCGTCGAGTGCCCTCCACTTTGCATCGTCATTTCTTCCAGCTGGGCTCAGCACAGTACAGGCTCTCTTGCTTCCGAAAGATGGTGTTGGTGGTTGTTGTGGAGCGTCATTTAACTTGAATAATTTTGGCGGGCGAGAGGTTCCGCTCTTTTTGTGTTTCACTGCCAATTCCCTCTGTCATTATATTTCGAATCTTTATCTGAAACTATTTAATGAGTTTATCACAACAATTAGGCCAATATAAACCAGCTTAGAACAAACCAGCTATTGTTACGTTGTGTGATACCTGGCTCAGTGATAGTGATCCCGAGAACTCTTCTATTAATGAGCGAACTATTTTTTCAAACATAGAAAATATTGAAGAGGACGGAGAGACAGTTGGTAACCTTCAAAGTTGGTTACAGATAATAGTGCCGTTTCTGTAAGAACGGATGTAGGCATTAAGAAAACATCCTTTTTAGCATCAACTCAATAAAACCTGAAACCCGTGTCTGTGGCTATTGCAATATTGACTACCGTGACAAAAATGTTTATCAGGATTTCTATAGTCTTTTTTTTTCTCAGTATTAGAAGTGGTGAGCTAAAATATTGAACCAGGGTAACAGTATTCACAATCAAATATATTGATCATTTTACCTGAAAAACCAGAAACGCAATAGCATTGTAAAACATTGCTTTAAGTTATTGGTTTCTGGCGACTTTCAAAGAGGACAATCATCTGCAATTCCCTTTTTTTCAACGTACACATAGTACATTATAACATTTTCTAAAGAATTCAAGGCGAGAATTGAGCACCAATGTTCTGAAAGTTTTTAATGATGAGTGTTCGCTCGTGGGAGAAAATCCCAGAAAAACAATGTTACAAAGTCGAAAAATGCAATGAATCTAAGAAAGTTGTCACAATCCTATTATGTTTTTGTAATGCTGAAAATGTAACTCGTTTAAAACAAATAAGAAACTCGGTAGCCAAACTAACACGACAATATCGAGAAAAATTTAAGATTATAATCTGAACCCTTCGGGAAGACAATCAAACGCGTTCAGGATTTTCGAAGAAGTTTTACGCCGGGATAAAAAAAGGCTAATGATATTGAAGGCGTGAAATGATTTACTGTTGTAGAAAATGTGATAGCCAACAGATGCAATAATCGATGAATAAAGCCGGTTTTCCCTTGCAATGGCAAAATTTCCTATTTCCAATGGTATCAATTGAAATCTTGAAGACATAGTCACTAGATAATAAAACATAAATTGGCCACGATTTCATCAGTTTTAAGTTTTTGACAGTCAGCATCTGTTGTCAGGGGTTATTTAACAAATTTAACTAAAAAGAGCGAGCAAGGGGTTTTGTCCCAAACTGCCTCATAGTGGTTAAGTTTATCCCCTGCTTATAAGGACGGAGATAGCAGTGAACCATCAAACTATCTGCAAATTAGTCTGTTGTCTTCATTAACCAAAGTAATCGAAAAAGTTTCGGGGAAAGGAGTTATATTTTTAATGAACAACAGTGTTTGCAGCTAAGCAATTTGATTTCAGGGTGTCTCGTTCTTGCGCTCGTGCTATGGTATTGGTCACGGAAATATTGGTCACATGTTTTGTCGATTTTTAAGGCATTTAGCACTATTGATAGTAAAATCCTGACGGCCAAGCTCGCTAGTTTAGGATTTAGATGGATGACGAAGAACCTGCTGAATCACTTGCTCTCAGATAGAAAACAATTTATAGTACTTGTGTGGAAGCAGTCACATGAAACCCAAGTCAATATTTGTCATCCTCAGGGCTAATTTTGCAACGTTTTTATATCACAGTGGTGTACCAAAATTTTCTACGAGAATTACTTAGATATATTTTTTTGTTTATAATACAAACATCTGAAAAACAGGTAAAAACGACATTGCAGAAAACTTTTTCCGCATTGAAATGAATGTTATTGAGAAATGGTTCTTGAAAAACAAAGTTATAATGAACAATATTAGCGAAATGTGGAGTTTTAAGAAAACAATGGATGAAACTTAACACTAAATTCACGTTGAAACAATTGAAGTAGAGGATTATTTCAATTATTTTGGGGTTTGTATTGTTAATCGTCTAATTTTCTGGGTCACATTGATCATGTTTGTAAAAAATTGATTTTAATGGGTTTGATTTTGTGCTGGAAATTATTTCTCTAAATTGTTCCTAATTCAAACATACAACTGCTCTGTAAAACCATTTTTTTCTTGCGGCAATTTAGCAGCTTGACCTGCTTCCAAGACGAGTCTTATACGCATTTATTGATTTAAATGGATTTCGAAAACATTTTTTTTTCGAGAAAGAACGTCTGATTCTTCTAACGTCTAGAGGGTCAATATTCGTTGTTTTTGATTGACACATACATGCTTTCGTCAAGTGTACTTGAACAAATTGTAAAAATTTTGTTCATTCCTGGGCCTCCAAAATCAAAAGGCAAATTACTCAATTAAATGTTGTGGTCTCATAGGATCTGTACCTAGGATCAGAACGCAGACCTAAATAAGATAGCTCAAAGTATTAGTCATAGAAATGTTTAATTACCTCAATAAAGAAAATCCACAGCTAATATATGTTGCAAGAAATATTTTTTGTCAACCAGAATGAAACTAAGATCATATCTGGAAAACAGATGTCTTCCAACTCATTTGCTAAGTAATGAACGTTTATTCTTTGTTAATATGTATTTTATCTATTATCTATTGGGGCGCTTTCATAACAGTTGTTGGGTTCACATGGTCTGAGATGTTATTTCTCTTATTCATTTATTGTTTTCATAGCCGCAAAGCGATAGCTGGGGCTATTATTGGCCTTCTCTTGTTTACAATTCAAATAATTTGAATTGCATTGGTGAGCTGTCTTTCTTTTTGGCTTTTTCACGTCGATGAGAAGTCAATTTAGAGTGGTGATTTTGGTCACACTGAAATATTAAAGGGAGCGAAAACGCGAGTGGAGTGAGAAATTGGTGTTTGAACAATTTGGCGGTTTTTGGGATAGATTTTTTTCAGGTCCGTCAATTTGACTTCTGTTTTCAGAGTTTCCTCTGCTTCAGTGTTTTTAAGACGGTACATATGTGTTCTAATGGTGCCTCTCTGCCTTTGCTTGAATTCATTAAGAGGCTGCAAAAACTTCTTATTACTTTGCCTCTGTTTTTGTCGAAAAAATTTCAGTGATTTTTAGATTGTGCATTCTTTTAAAATTATCTGTTGTCTTATCCATAATTATCATCAGTGACAGGTCTGATTGGTTGCTAATCAGGCATAGAAAAATCTTATTAGTGGCTCGAGTTAGTAGCTAGCGGTTTTCTTTTCTTTGACACTGCTTTTTCTCATAAATTTTTAGTGAAATTTTGAGTTCTACAAGTATTTCTTGTATTTTTTGATCTCTTATCATTTAATCTCATTGGGGACAGGTCTCTGATGCTGCTAATAGGGGTTAAGTTTATTGATTTAATCATTTTTGTTCTAAGCTAGT
Source organism: Convolutriloba macropyga (assembly GCF_964194025.1). Taxonomy (NCBI): domain Eukaryota; kingdom Metazoa; phylum Xenacoelomorpha; order Acoela; family Convolutidae; genus Convolutriloba; species Convolutriloba macropyga. Next base: position 27,542,841 of record NC_134474.1, on the reverse strand, counting down.
GCTTTCTATGACTTTGACACTTATTGTTTTCAATAATTATTATAGAATTTTTTTGAGTTTTTTTCAGCTTTGTCGTCCTAACTCTTAGTCTCATTATTGACAGATCTCTTTCAGTTCTTAGGTATTTATTGCTTTTTGTTACTTATACGCTTGTTGGTTTTTGAAATAAAATTGTGATCTTTATTGCGATGTTGGATTATTTTTTGTCTTATCATTTAAAATTATCAGTGAGAGGACTCATCGACATTTAATGACAGGTTGCTAGTGAGAAATGGAGTTTTAGAGTTGGTAGTTTGAGGTCATAGCAGTTTTTTGCGGATATTGATCCTGTCTTTTCAAAATAAAAGTTGAATTTTTAGTCTTGCTTGTTTTTGTTTTGTGTTGTTTTATTGCTTGAGTCATTACTAACTGCGCTCATTTGGCCTTTTTAAAGTGGAGTAAGTGATTGTCAGGTCATGAATTGATACAATTCTTTTAATTGTATTTCAGGACTTGTCCTGCTATGTTTTTTTTATTTCGGCAAGATTTTTGTTACGACCATATGACGTCAGTCACTTGAAATCTGCTTTTTATTAATTTGTTCATGCAATTTTAACAGAATTGCGTACGCGACGTCTTTTCTCACTCTCGTTGGAGCGAGATCTTTGTTCATTTGCGTGATCAAGTTTTTGGTCACGCATGACTTGCCTTTCTCTCAAAAAAGACTTCCTGACTCTGAAACTGACTTTTTACTTTAATTCAAAGAGATAAGGTCACAGAGTGCATGTCACTCTCAATGAAGATTGTTAGAGAGCAGCTAATCGAAGCAGCAATAACTTATACGGATTCGTAGTCAAAATATAACATCTCAGAAGTTAACAAAAAGAAATTTCTCTTTGGTCTGTTTCTGTTACTATATTTCACGAAGATCTGTTACTAGGTCTGCAAAGCTATTGTGGCTTTTTTCTGGCAATCTGCCAGCTATTTTTTTAATGTTCAAACTTTTTTGTACCAATCTGGTGCCATCTAATAAAATTCAAAATTTCAGTTCTCTTCTGGTGCAAGTTTTATCCCTTTCTATTCACATTAAAAAGGTAATTATTGTAATGGCTTCGGAATTGAGAATTTGAAAATATTTCGTTTACACTGATGTGTCTACAGAAAAAATTTTCCATAAGACTGTCAAATAAGACCGTTGTGCTGTTTACCAGCTTTTTTCTGATGGGCGGGATAAGTTAAAAAATTGTTTGAAAAAGAGAAAATTTTAAATAATGACATACGGGAAATATTTAAGAGCATCTAGTTTCACGTTTCTAATTTGCATACAGCTTCCTGTTGTTTGTTCTGATGAGGACTTCTCACATTTAGTTACCCATTTCCTCTCGAATCTTATGCTATTGAAGTGAAACAACCGGCCAGGTGGACAGTGTGGATCTGAGAAAATGCAAAATATCGCATTTTTTTTTCATTTCAAACATAAATTTTACGACTGTAACCAAAGTTTTAAAATTTTTATTCTAAGTATTATCATTGAACTCACTTAGTATCATTTAAAAAATTAAGATGATTCATGTTCTTGTTTATTTCTTGATTAATACGCGTGTAAATGTTTAGATGACAAAGTTTGTGGAAAAATTCGATAAAATAGTACAGTCCTGTCTTATCATCCTTTACTTATGATAATTAGTTTTCCTGCAAGTATCTATCCATTTTTGAATTTTCGATAATTTTGTCCTTGGGACAATGCTGGCATAATATACACAAAAAACAAAATTGGAGGTCCTAAAACTCTGGCCTGAGAAATAACATAGTTTACAATAATGTTTGCCGAGAAATTGGACCAAGTTTAAAGCATGGTGATCTCGCTGTCAGAAAAGAAAGTAGGGAACCTGTTTATCACTCCAAAATTCTGATTTTATCTAAAATTTGTGAAATGGAGTTGAAAGGCTTTGCGAGTACCAAAAAAATAGTTGCAGTGTTTTCATCTTTTTTCAAATTTCTCAATTACTGCTTCTACGAGATATGTTACAGACTCTTGACGCTTTTGTTTTGAAAAGCAAGTTGTTTTGTTTAGCAGTATGTCTTAGTTGAGATGTACCATCAATTAGATCATGAGTATTCTCGATAAAAGTTCTGCAGATGTAGATAGAATGGAAACAGTTCGAGATGAGACAAAATTTTCGTTGATGAAAAAAACTTAGTGAATTGCTCAATTTTGAATTGTGTACCTGTAACAAGTTTGGAACTGAGTGGTGCTTACCGCCCAGGACCACCGAGCTAACGAGGCTCTGGTGCCATCAATTGCCTGTGCTGTCATAAGTCATAGCAAAGCAAGTTTCATGATTGAAAACTCCAAGAAAATCACAAACGGCGTGAATGGAACCAAATATGGAGCCTCGTCCGGCAGGAAACCCGATAAGCAGGTCGGGAACGGGCGTCAACCAGCTACTGCCAATTTTGACAACACAAAAGGAACATCAGACGTAAGTGGAAAAGGAACTACACATTGCTGGCCACGTGGAATGTGAGAAATCTGTTACAACCTGGGAAACTGGAGAATGTAATACGGGAAACGGAATGATTCAAATGGAAGATATTGGGATTGTTGAGATGAAATGGAACGGCAGGGAACAATACTGAAAGACGGGCATACCATCTTTTTCTCCGGCAATAAACCTCACACCCACTGTCGGTTTCATTGTAGAAAAGAGTTTGAGTCAAAACATCAAAGGGTTCATTGCAATATCAGATCGCGTGGCACTCTTAAAATAAAAGTGCCCCTCAATGCACTCTGCATTCAGCAAGTGCTTGCTCCCACAGCTGACGCAGATGACACTGATATAGCGGAATTTTATGAACAGATGGACTCAGCCCTTAAGCATTGTAAAAACAATGAGCTGCTCATCGTTATGGGCGATTTTAACGCTAAAGTCGGAGTCAAGAAGTCTGCTTCCGCTAATGGAGGCAAGGGATTGGGCAATATCAATAAGAGAGGATAGCGTCTGATAGACTGGTGCTGCGAGAAAGATATGTTCATCTTGAACAGGTGGTTCGCGAAGCCCGAGAAAAAACTAGGAACGTGGAGGAGTGCAAACGGGTTATACACGAAACAAATTGATTTCCTGATAGTACCGAAATGGTTTTTGTCTAGTTTCCTAGACGCCAGTACATCTCTGAGGGCTGATTGTGGCAGTGATTACAACCCAGTCGTGGTCAAGTTTATAACGAGACTCAAACTTCCCAAGGAACGAACGAACAGTTTTTTGCCGACGCGGGAGAAGATCAGCCATATTGTGATCGTTAAGGTGCACGACACAATGAATGGTAAATTGCAAAATAAAGAGCAATTGTTAATGATAATAGCGAAGTCATATGGTCTTGTTTATAGCAAAGATTTTATTATAATAGCAAAGATCTTTTTTCAGCGTTAGATGACGCAAATCAGTTCTTACCAAAGCCGGAGAAACAGAAGCGAAAGCCGTGGTCAATGGATGATTTCGTGGAGCTGATTGAGAAAAGGCGGAAAGCTAAGCTGAATAGCCGCCCAGATGATAACAATCTGTATCACAAGGAAATTAGAAATCAATTTTATAAAGACCGGGAGATTTACCTGAATGAAAAATGCGCAGAAGTGGAAAAGTTTCAGCATTTTGTGCCAATGGAAGCACAGCGTCATATTCGGCACATCTCAGGAAGGTACAGTACCTCATCAATGTTCACTGCCATCAAGGAGAGGGAGGGCAACCTTCTGATAGATGGAGATGATGTCTGTCGGAGTTGGAGTGAATATATAGAGGCTCTGTATGACGATCCCCACAGGCAACAACCGCCACTGTTTTTTTTAGCCCTGTTAGGACCGATATTTTGAAGTCGTAAATAGCCTACGCTATAACAAAATTAAAAAGCCGAAAAGCACCGGGACCTGATAACGTAAGAGTGTAGATGTTCAAGATTCTCAATGCTACTGCGTTTTATCTTCACGAGCTGATGAATACCACGAAGGAATACTGCGAAAGGGCGCGCTGACGAAGGAAATATGCCAATCGATCTTCATTGCCCTCCCCAAAAAAGCTGGAACTGTGCTTTGTGATGGTTTCAGAACAATCAGCCTAATGTCGCACCTGATTAAATTTCTGCTAAAGGTGATTGGCCAGCTCAAAGCGAAAATCAATGATGAAATAGATATATGTCGGTATGGCTTTCGAGCTGACTATGTAACCAGAAATGCGGTTTTCGTCGGAGGAGCAATGTGGATGTCCGAAACATATCGAAGAGATATTGGTATTACGTAATGTGGAGCATATGTGACCGTAGCGTTTGTCCTGACAGTATGTCTCGTAGAAGTAAACTGCAATGCCACTCTTGAATTGAGAGGCTTTCATTGTCAGCAAACCGATTATTGGACATAAGTCAAATGAGGTAGTTTGATTAGCGTGTTTTGGTTATTTGTATATCGGTACTCTTTTGTACGTATTTAATTTTTTTTGAGGATATTAAATACGTTTTAATCAGATTTGTCTGATTAATGAAAACAGAAAATTTTATAAAATAGTCACGGTTTTTACGCTAAGGTAATCTAAATTTTTCGTGATGTAACGTTTTTTTTTCAGCAGCTTGTGAAAATACAAAATTCATTATTGCTTTAATTGTTAGGAGAGTTTAAGTAGTGCTCCTCTGTGCACTTGTCATTAGATATCAGAGGTGTGTTGTAACAACTGTACCTTTCTTTTTCAACAGGCATCCATACTATCGCTCTGGAACTGTTGTTTCCTCAAAGCTACCAGCGCTCAACCGCACATAAAGCGTAGTTCTGCAACTGTTCTATGATGTTCATCTGTCCATGATCCCGCGCATGTCTCAAAGTTGTAACAACCACCTGAAAAAGATTGTATTAGTTTAACGAATCTGGTCGGTTGAATCTGTTTAGGATGGCTAAATGAATTCAGTTAAGCACTTGCTTAATTTTGCTTTGAGGAAAAGTAAAATTTTATTAAGATGGCAATGAATTAGGATGTATCATTAGATATTAAATCATTGATAAAGTGCGTGGGCAATTTGTGACGTTATGGATTCGGTTTGTGAAATTACCATAAGTGGGTAATGGAATCTTTGACCTGCTACCAATCACCTCCTGTCATAACGGAATATTTGAATGAATAGGTTACTATATTTCAGATGAATGGCGCAACTACCTCAACTCTATTGAAAAGACATATCACACAACTCATCAGGAACTGCCGATTCAACCAGAAACTGTATCCAATAGAATTCCGGGAAAATCTCACTCCTAATGAACAAGTTTTGCAGTCTAGAAGACGCAAATACCCACTCGCCAAAATGAACTGTGAAAAATACGCAAAATGTATCCAGCTTCTCAATACCTTGCAACCCAATGTGCAATTGAAAGCACTATCGGGGAATAGTTTGGCTGAGGAGAGAATGAAGAAGTTTGCCCAGCATGTGAAACGAGCAGGGATCTCGCAAGATGACTTGACGTCATTGAATGTGATTCACGTGAGCGGGACCAAAGGCAAAGGATCTGTGTGCGCATTCTCTGAAAGTATTCTGAGACATGCAGGCTACAAAACTGGGTTTTTCAGTTCTCCACATTTAATTGATGTTGTTGAGCGGATACGTATAAACGGCGTCCCAATTTCACAGGAAACGTTTGCCTCTTTTTTCATGGAAACCTACGATCTATTGAATTCACAGAAAACTCACGAATCCGACTTACCTCCTTATTTCTTCTTTCTCAACATTCTAGCTTTCAAAATTTTTCTGAAAGAAAAGGTCGATGTCGCTATTTTTGAAGTTGGGTTAGGAGGTACATATGACTCAACAAATTTTATCAATAAACCGGTTGTTTGCGCTGTAACCGCTCTAGATTTCGATCACCAGAAAATTTTGGGATACTCGATTGAAGAAATCGCATGGAACAAAGCTGGAATCTTTAAGACAGGAGCGCCGGCTTTTACAATGAATCAGAAAGTTTACGGAGCTTTAGAAAAGTTGCAAGAATGCGCGAAGGAAAAGAATGTTCATCTTGAGGTTGTTGAAAACAACAGACTTTTTGACGATATTTTGCTGGGTTTAGACGGAGCGCATCAACTAGAAAATGCATCGTTAGCTGTGCAGATTTGCAAAACTTGGACCCAACGAATGGGTTTTTCTGCTTTAAAACAAGAAAGCTTGAGAAAAGGTTTAGAAACAGTGAGGTGGCCCGGTCGTTGTGAAAAAATTTCTTTGGGTCGTAATTTGACATTTTATTTGGACGGTGCGCACACTGCTGAAAGTTTAAAACTTTGCCGAAATTGGTTTGAAGCGAAAATAACCACTCTTCATAAACCGGATTGTAAAAAAGTTTTAATTTGCACGTTCACCAGTGAACGAAATGATGAGAATTTTCTCAAGATTTTGAACGAAGGCTTCGATTTTGACCAGGTTTTGTTTACGCCTCCTACTCTAAAAACAGAAAACACGGACGGTGATCGGGGGTCTGTAACGTATAATGCCAAATCGTTGCCTTCGTCGGATTTTGAAAGATGTCAGAAAAATTTGAAAATTTGGAAAGAAATGAATGGCAAAAGTGAAGTTTTCGTGTTTAGCTTTATAAATGACGCAATTGATAGCTTGCGGGACCAGTCTGGTGAAGGGGAAGTTTGCGTACTTGTTACAGGAAGTCTTTATCTAGTGGGAGGATGTTTAAAATTGCTATATGAACTGACTGAAACTTCATTATAATCTAAATTGCAGCTTGAATAATCAGAGTTGATGAATCATGAGATTTACTATATTTGGAACTTTGTGACGTGTACAAGATTTACTTGAGTTATATTTAGCTGATTGAAGAGAGTAATAAATTATGGTTGAATTATGTATTGTTCGTTTTGTACTTTATCTGCAAAATTGAATTTTGTAATCATGGTTAGATCAGGGTAAAGATTTTACTATTTATTTTGATTTCATTTCCGTGTCGGACATAACAGTAAAATTAAGCTCATACTAACCAAAGCTGTCTTTTTTCGGTGTCTGGAAAGCGGATTCTTTCTCGTGCTTTTAATAGTGTTTGTATCTTCTAATCTCCCAAATGGGAACCATAAACTTTTTAATGAAACGGTGTAACCGATAATAAATTTAATTGTAAAATGGACAGATAACAAAGCGATCGTTGGAAAACCAAAAGCAGTGGAAAGTAAAAGAGGTTTCGTGTTTCCCTAAATATTTTTGAACCTAAATCATTGCGGGAAGGGTAAAGACTGCTAGGGGGAGCAAACCGATTGATGGAAGATATGACCTTTTTACCGTATTTCTGAATCAAACGGGGCTAATGCGAGGCTCTGCTGTTCTCTGGAAGATCCGATGTAGACACTGGTTAAGAAAATAAAAGCGGACACAAAAGATGATGCTGGTGATTCATGAAGAAATAAAAACTCAGGAGCAGAAGTTTTCCGAAGATTTTTAATTCGAACATTCATTTTAAAACATTTAAAATTATCATTTTGATCTTTGGTAGAATTTTCCTTGCTTCGTTTAATATCGTTTTTCAAAAATGTTTCCGACCTCCAATTTATAAAGTTGATCACTGCGTTCGAATAAATTAAATTCTTCATGATCTTAAAGGGAGAAAACTGAGCGTTGTGATTTTTCTATGCTGATGCAGGTAAGTAAAGATTCAGGAACTAAGTAAAAACGTCTAATTGTAAGACCGAGCTCAAGTGACTACATCTGAACTTAATCTCCTAGTTTAAGAGGATTGAACTATGGAAAAAGTTAATCAATAAATTGTTCAGATAATGATCAAATTGGGAACGTTTTACAGGAAAATCACTGGCTATGATCATTGAATTGCAATTCAACTTGCAGCGTCATCTTTTTCACGCATCGTCTTCCCTAGCACACTCTTTGTGAAAAAAATATCAAAATATCCGTTAAGTACAATAAAACTTACGTGTTAAATTAAACAAAACGACAATGCGGGGTTCGGAATTTCATGTTACCAGACACAATTCGACCGCAACCCGCTGAATCGACAGACTGCAATTACACAGAGAGACAGCTGCAAAATGATCAAGTATGTGCAAGGTATGATAGAAAGTCATTTTGATGTGAAAGATCTATCTGATCATGGATGCGCGAAAATCCGCGTCCATTTTTAGGGCACCAGAGTTGATCAAAAATGCAACTCGCACTGAATTGTGGTCTCTGAAAAATTTGGTTTAAAGAACAAGCGAATACGCAAATGGATTGATCAAATAATTGTCATTGATCTCAAAGTTCGAAGCACTTTTTGTGCTCTGAGTCCTCACAAATTTTTTAAACATTTTTTTGAGTGCTTGGAGATTTGTTATAACGCTTTCTCGTTTTAGTTCTCAATTTTTGAGTGATCGATATTGCGCTCATTAAGTATCTAAGGCGCTGTAAAATGGGCGCCAAAATTTGTTTTGTTTTTTTAATTATACAAGGAGCCTCGTCAATGTGCGTTTGCACATGATGTTCCGACCCGCGCTCATCTACATTTTTGACTTAACTTTCTTTTTGACTTACATTTTTGACAAAGAGATAATCAAAAATAGATGTTTGAGTTTTTAAAAAAATGTTACACAACCAAACTAATAATTGAATTGAATAATGCCATGCCTCATTACAACGAGATCTGCATTGAAAAGACTACGAGAAAAAAAATAAAAGAACAAAAAACAAAAAAAAATCGATTATAACCATAACTAAGCAAATATCAGTTTTCTTAAGTACATAGCAGATGGTATTTTTCTTTAATGAAGCTAGGTAACGCGAAATTCAAAAATCAATCAACTTTTTTTAAACCAAATAATTTCAAGGCTTAAAAATCATTAGCTTTTAACAGAATAATTCTTGTTAAATTCACTAAAAAGTCATAGTGAAACCAATAAGACTTGTTTTTGGTTAGACTAAGCCATACGAACGAACTGTAGACGCAGAAAAACTCAAAAAATTACGCACACCAAATTAAAAATATTGCGAAACAAATTAGTGAAGCCATTAAAATCATTAGCTATTATCTGAATATTGTATTTTTATTTCAATTTCTATTTACACTAATTCAGCTAAGGTTTCACTAAAAGAATAAATTAGTTCTATTGAGCCACATTTGAAAATCATTGGCATATCTTGTTACGCGATTGTGCTGAAGCAGTAGAAAAAGAAACACAGATACGCCACTCATAACTTTTTATGAAAACGCATATTGTCAAACAAACAAAACCTCAGTTAAGTGATATCAGTAAACAAGTTAGGTTTTAAATTACAGGGAATTGTATGTGACCTCTCAATGAAGAGACAAAGTTACAAGTTGATGACAACAACAACAAAAACTGAAAAAATAGAAAAATCCTTAAAATCTTAAAAATGTATAAAATTATAATCTTTAAGACTATTGGATATAATCTGACTGCTTTGGGTAACAATATTCAATTATACCTCAATTACAAAATTTTGATACCGGTCAGCATTTTACGGCTACCTATAGAATAAAAAACGGGCTAACACAGCAAATTAAAAAAAAATGATCGAGAAAAGTGTCGAAGCCATTAAAAATGAACGTTTCATTAAAAACTTTTCTTCCAATTATTTTTAGACAGCAATGGAATTCTTCTCTTTAAAAATTTGACTCCAATCAATCAACAATCATGAACAAAAACATTTAAACAACAAAATTTTTTGAGAAAACCCGTAGTAGCAACGCCATTAAATTCAAACTTTCAACGGAAGCTAATAAATATGCCTCGATGAGTTATGCCTCGAGGAGAAAACGAGGACGTTTGTTATTCATAATTCATCAGTAAGACATCACAAAAAGTTATTGAAAATGAAAACAACAACAAAAACAGGCAAAATACAAAAAATTAATTAGAAAAGTACGAAAAGAAAGTGTCGAAACCATTTAAACCATTAGTTTTTCTCTGAAGACTTCATGTATGATAAATTGAACGTTTGCTCTAAGCCAATGGGAGCTATCGATATTAGGATAATTTGATAACATTTCAACAGGAATCAAGAATACTAAAATATCCAAAAAATTTAAAATTGATTTTGAAATCTTGTGGCATCGAAGTGCTAAAACCAATAGTTAGAAGATAAAGCCACTAAACAGATTAGTATAGGCTGCAAAAGAAAGGAGGGGGGTCCTGTCATTACTGAGATTGACTTACAGTTCTCGAAATAAATGTTAAGATCGTTTAATGTTAAAAGGGTTTCTCGAAAAATCAATTCTAAAGTCTTAACAGACATTAAATTCAATAGCATTTAACGGAGGTCAATAAACACGCTCAGTTATTCCTCAATTGGAGGACAAGGATGTTTTGCATGCATAGGAAATCAATAAGTCATCACAATAAGTTTTATGACTATGGAACCAACAAAAATATAGGCAAAAACCAACAATTCAGTGGAAAAGTGCTCGAAGAAAGTGTCCAAGCCTTTTATACCATAAGCTTTTATCTGAAAACATTATCCATGATCCATTGGCAAACTTTTCTAAACCAATGGGAGCTATCAATAGCAGTACAATGTATTAAGATTCCACGAGGGACCAATAATAAGAAAATTTTGAAATCTTGCGGCATTGAAATCATATAATAACTAGTAGGAAGATAAAACCGCACAACACATTAATTTTAATTGGAGTAGAAAGGAAAGGGGTCCTGTCATTACTGAGACTGACTTACATTTCAGTGAAATATGTTTATGATCAGCTAATGTTTTTAAAAATTTCCGAAAAATCTGAACAGTCTTTAAACTTTTTAAAAAATTTCAAAGTCTGAACAGTCATCAGCTGTCCACTCAAAGCTCTAGATGGGTTCAGTTAAAGCCCATTACGAAACCTAATTCACTTTTAGTCAACGAGTCTATGCCATAGGGCTCCAAAAATTTGGTAGAACCTCAAGAAGAAAATCAAATGTCATTTAAAATTGCGAAAACTCAAGAGTCGAAGCCAAAAAGAAAACAAGAGCCAGTCCTTGAAAATAAATTATTTGTTCATTAGGCTTCATTAGACTGTAAATCAGGTTTGTCATTAACGGAACCTCGGTATGAAAAGTGACTAGCTTCTAGGTGACTTAAGAAAACAAAAAAAATATGAAAAGTTTTCTAAAAAAGAGCTCTCAAATAGAATTATATATTTTTTTGATAGTCAACTTCCCTATGAGACCAGAAAAAATCTTTTTATCGCCTTTTGTCTATTAGGAACTCAAAATTGATTCTTTTTGCGAGATTAAATGTAATTGTGAATCAAAATTTTTATTTAAAAAAATGTTTTAATTTGAAGAAAATTTACACTAAAAGTGAACAAAATCATGTCAAATATCACGTGTTCACACAAATTTCCAATCCTTGATAACTCCTCAAAAAAAAAACGAAATTCAAGAAACTCTTTTTAGTTTCGAATTATGTACTGGACGAGCTTTTTAATGATACCACTCACATTTCTCTGCGATGAATAATTCGATCGGCCAATATTTTCTGAACAAAAAAACCCATTTGAGTATATAGTTCCTCCCCCCACAAGTGGGGTCGGAACAAAGATCAATTTCGCTTAGTGTAGTTTTAGAAAGTTAGTCGCACAATTTTTGATCCGAGCCTTCTCTGAGAAGCGGGGGTTTTATTGGACTAAATTTAATTTCAGAATACTTAGCACTAGTTTGTCAGTCGTGTTTGCGTTGAACCATCTTATTTTTAGAGTTTCAGGAAATATTTTTTTATTTTGTATGCGTTACACAAAAGTTCTTTACATGACCATTGCTGTTTAGAATCATTTTTTTTTCAATGATCATACTTTTTTGATCACATGAACCAAGTCTGCTGTAGTTTTCAACCAAACGTTTCGAAGATTGAATTAGTTCGACTTGGAAGGCAGGCAGCTTAGATTCAACTCACTAGCCAGTTGTTTACTGAAGAACAAACTCACTCTCCATAACATAAGTATATTCGTGCGTTTCTTCTTAATAGCTTAACACAGGGCGAGCCTATTCAACCCCACCATTAGCTATTGATTATTGGGCGCCATAAAAATAGCAAATTTAGCATTTTCCTTTTTTGTCTTCAGAAGCGATCTTTAGCTTGGGATAAAAATGACCGTATTGAGGCGCCATACATAAGTTGATTGAAAGAAAACAAAAACTAATAAAGGTCCCCGAATTTGTTTGCTTTTTACCCGCCAAATTTTTTATAGGTCAGTTTTTTGGTAATGACCAATCAATAGCCAATCTCGGGGATCAATTTTCTCTGTTCAATTATTTGTTCCAAAAATAAACTCGTGAGGGAAACGCATTTAGGGGTAATTGCATTGATATAACACAACCGACTAACGAAGGCAGAATTGCCCTAGAGCGCCTAGTGGAGCTCGAATCTATTGCAGCTTGCTTGCTACAAGTAGTGTTAACTAATTTCACTAAGGGGCTTAAAATGACGTCATTAAAGATTATTCTATATCACAAAAACCACTAAAATTATTTAAAATAGAAAATATTAGACCAATATTGGCGCACTGCTCATCGGGCTCCTACTAGATCACTGTCGCACACTACCGAGTTCAGCTGCTGGCACTTGTGACTGAGAGCGAAATTTAGGTCACGCAAAACGAAAAAGTCATGGGCCTAAAATTCACTTGATAAGTCAAAGCGGTTCAGCAAAAATTTTGCATAAGAAATATCAACACGTTTACGACAATTTCTTCGAACTTTGTTCGAGAAGAATTAAAAAGATTACACCAAGTTACTAATTCCTTTTGCAAATTTAGCCACCAATGCTTGATGTCTTCCATACAAATTCTGCTCAAAACTCATATTTGAAAAGGCTATATAATCAATCACTCAAATCTGATTAAAATCCATTTTGAGGACCCAAGAGTCCCTAAAAAATAGGAGAATACAGGTCCAAACGCTGGAAAAATTTCTCACCAATGAGAGGAGAATAGAGAAATTTATTGACGACGACCAAGAAATCGTTTTTATGAATATTTCAACAAAAGAATTGTGACTAACAACAATTAAAACGTAACAATGTCGTTTTTAACAACAGTGAATCGCAAGATCTTTACTGCCATGAAAAGAGATTTTAGGAGTACATTATAGCTATATGAATTTATCTCTAATAAAAATATCTCACATTTTGCTCTTTTGCAAACCTTGGGGACCAAAATGTTCTTGGTTATGCCATAGGTTAATAGATAGCAAACAAGGTAACAGCTATAGAAACACGTTGATCTGAAAGTTCTTTTGCGATTTCCAACGTCTTGCTTGTTTACCCGAAAAATTCAAATAATTTTTGAAGAGGGAGGCAGTTGACTGCGCTGGCACCTAATCTTAAAAAATTGAAGCCCTTAAAAGTTGCTAACTTTAGTTTATGTCAGAACATGGAAGGATTCAGTTTTCAAAAAAAAGAATTCTCAGGTTTCAATGAAATTTTTCTCATCGAGCTACAGATCAGCGGCATAAAAGAAAAATGACGGTAGTAAAAAACGCGCAGCTTTATACGCATCTTAGCAATACAATTATGCCATTATTTATTTAAAAATCACATATTAAAAATCAAAATGACCATAAGCTTTCAAATAAAAAACTAGATGCGTTAATTTCGAGCTGCTTAGGAAGTCAATTGGACCTATAACTACTGAGCTTTAATTTGAAATGTTCTGTTCTTTAATTAAGTTGAAAAAGATCGATTTTTAAAAAACAAAGACCGAGTGACTACAATACTAATTCTTTTTGGATTGTAACTGTCCAAGATTGTTCCAAAATTAGCCCTGCTAAAGCAGTTTGTACAATAAAAACACTTAATTTTTCGGATGTCATACATATGGATAATTTGTTAGTTAAAAAATAACAATCAATGCTTGGTTTTTGATAATCAACTGGTAAAATTACCAAAAAACGGCAAGGTTTTAATTACAGAGCACTCTCAACGGAAGTTGAAGCAGGAATAGCCTCCTTTTGAGTCTACAAAGATTGTATTAGTGGTGTTTGGAGGTGTGCTTCCGGCAAATTTATTCAAAGTGGACTAAAGAAGATTACTTCGCGCTGTTTTTGATAAAAAGGCTAAATTTTATCAAATTTAGTCAGATTTTTTGATAAAAAATTGAAATAAAAACAGTCGACAACATTTTTTTGTCTTTAAGAACAAAATCAACAGCTCTCTTCTCTGAAATTTCAGCAAACTTTAGCAAAATTGACGAACTTTTAGGCTAAAAGTCCGGAGAATGTGAATAAAAACAACGGATTTCAATCTACTTTTCTGCGAAGTTTAATCCTGGATACCTCCCTTGTGATACCCAAAAATATCATATTTATTTAATGCAAAAAAATTTTATACGATGCATTTTAGTTCAATTTCATTTGCCCTTGATTATCATTTTATGTTAATTCATTCCTTGACTTATGTTGTTCATCTTCATCTTATTTTTGGTTTCCCGCTTCGTGATCAGATATGTCTGATCACACCTTGTTCAGTTGATTACAAGCACTTGAGTTTCATATGTTTACTTCCTTAATTCAAATTCAGTTGATAATTCTCTCTTTGTATCTCGCGCCGCAATTAAACGACAGTAGATCAACTTTGGATTTCGCTCCGCGAATCGCATTTTAAACAAATTAAGCTAACTCGCTCCGCAAGAGACGGACGTATTTAAGTAATGTATGACATGGCGCAGCCAGCCGAAAAAGCGGACACTGCTCAGGATAGACGCTTTTTGGGACAAACCAACACCTGACCCCCCTCTTCGGTGGGAAAAATGGATATAAAAATGGAATATAAATAGGCACTACTTGCAAAGGAGAACATAATCTTAGATACTTTGCTTGGACCAAAAGCTGAAATGGTGGAACTATCTTTGGAGCCAATATATGAGGAAACCATAGTTGGATCGTCTGCACAATCAGAAAGAGAAAGGAATGCTCGCAACGCTCAGCAAAAGATGAATTTGCAAAAAAAAAGCGCCAAAGTCTAATCGAAATTGGCATAATGTGTGGAGACAAGCCATGGCCACTTGCGGATCGAAAGACAGTGTCTCTACTCTGCTTGAGCGTCGGGATGGAAGGACGTTGAATTGTAAACTGTAAGAACCCACACTTCATGATTGATACACTGTCCACTGTGGAATTTTGGAAGATCTTGGAAGCCGCCCTCATTCGTCCTCGAAACATCATTTTCGACAGACACATTTTTCTAATAACAAAGCAACTTCGAGAAGAAACAGTAGAACACTTCTACGGTAAGCTAAAAGAACTAGCTGAGTATTGTGATTTCGAGAATAAAGAGGAAAATCCGATACCTGATGTATTCATCACTAACTTGATTGATCCGGAGATTCAAAAAGAACTCCTCAAAGAGACGGTGGAGCCGCACGAAGCATTAGAGTTGGCCATTAATATGGAACTTGGGACGCGAAACCAGCATCAATTTCAACAATATAACAAAACACTGATCCCGGCTAATGTGAACGCATTTCAGTACCCGTGTAATTCTCGATCATCGAATTTGTCCTTCTCAAATCATTTCCAGAGGCCAATTAGAAGACCACCTCTATATTATTCAAATTTTTGTGGGAACTGGCTACCCAATCATCGCGATAAAGGTTTCGCGAAGGGAAAAATTTTCAACAACTGCGGGCTAATTAACCATTTCGCCAAAGTTTGTAGAAAACAAAAGAATGCAAAACCCCAAAATTCCAAGAAGAGAACAGTGATTACAGTAGATGAAGAACCTCACCCAGAACATTCAGTAAATTTTCCTCGGTCAACTAAACGGTACGAGTCTGATTGCAGCAGTGGGGAAGATAAAACGGTTGCATTAATCGAAAATGACATAACAAAGATCGAGCCTCACATTATGCCTATCAAAGTTAGTAACATCTCAACTACCCTTCTCGTGGACTCCGGGAGCGCATGCAGTTTTCATAACTGATTACTCGTGACGCAAGTAGTAAAAAGTAGTCCACATCCCGCACCGCAAGACACATCATATATCTCTGCGTTGGATATACGTTGAAATATGCGTACAATCAATTAAATCTAGATTCTAACACAGGAAATCACTAAATTTTTAATATAATAAGTGGCGACATGACCGGCCCATACAGATTTCAAACAGGATTTTATGTCTTAACGGACATGGCGGCACAATTTCAAAAAGCCATGGATTATACTTTCATTGGCTTAAAAATACTTACTGTTTTCTCGACGATATTCTGATTGTAAGTAAAGGATCGGAAGCTGAACACAAACAGTACGTTTTGAAATGTCTTAAACGCTTAGATGATGAAAATCTTAGGATTAACCTTTCAAAGTGTCATTTCTCAAAACTTGAAATTGATTGACTCGGGTATCATATTTCACAATCGGGTATCTTGCCCATCGAGAGTAAGACCTCTGCTATCTTGTCTCTCAAGGCCCCAAAAGCATTAAAAACACTCCGTTCTTTTCTGGGTTCAGTCCATCGTAATTTTATCCCCAGTCCAGTAAATTTATCCCCAACTTAGCTCACATTAGCCATCCACTCCGACCTTTACTAAGAAAATCATTTAACTTATCTGGACTGAGAAACATGAACATTCTTTTATTGAAATAAAAACCGCATCACGAATGCCACGGAAAATAGTCACTATAACCCGCAACTCGAAGCGCGCCTAAAATGCGGCGCATCTCGTTCCGGTCTCGGGGCCCCTCTCGCACAATTAACAGTTGATGGGTGGAAACCCATTGCATTTACATCCCGATTCCTAAATTCATGTAAAAAGCGATATAGCGTGATTGAACTCGAACTTTTTGGGGTGGTTTGGTCTATTGAATAATTTGAAAATTACCTCTTCGGTAAACACTTTACAGTCAATACGGATCACAGAGCTCTTCTTTCCATATTAAAAGAAAATCGATCCAAAAAATCATACAATAGTCGCATAACTCGCTGGGTTGATGGGTTATTCCCATTTCAATTTGATATTGAACACTTGCCTGGCGCAAAAATGGGAATAGTAGACTACATCTCCCGACACCCAAATTAAAAGGCTAAAAAAGTTTCTGCTTATGATAAAGAATTCATTGGAGCAAAGTTAAAACTTATCTCTGCATCAATTAATTCTCTCAATTTAAAAGCTAATGAATATGCTGTTCAATTCAAAATTTAATCCAAACACATGATCTTGCACATCAATTTACACCTAAATTTGAGGCTAGAAATAATAAGATAAATTTAATTAATACACACTCAAACCGGGTACACAAGCATGATTTTCACTTATCACTCGCGCCGCGAAATCACATTGCAAATAGTAGTGGTAATTTCAACAATTTAAGATATCCATATCCCGCTGCTTAAATACCAAATACCACTTCTCTCGCAAAGCAAAATTCAACTCATTGTTAACAATCATTCCAAAATCCGAATGAATTAACTCTCACAACGCGCAAAACTCAATTCTCCCAACATAAATTTCCGCCACTTAGGAGGCATTCCACAAATATCTCTAAAAGTCGCCACCCAAAAATAGAACCAGTGCTTTTTGCCTTAAATCATCCTAGAAATCAGCTGCTCACTTCTTGTTCAAATAATCACTTTCACTCCGAAAACAATTTAGAAATTATTTTCATTGATAAAAATAAATACAACATGCCTTCTGGAAAGCGTATCTCTAGAGTTTGCTTCGATGACGCCTCTCGCACTGCGAATCAACACTCTTCACCCCAGCTACATCTCGATCTGCGAGTCAACGATCTATTTCACCGAGTAACACTCGCGCCGCAAGTTCGACCCAAACAATGACACCAACATCCCCAGCCCTTTCTTCCAACATCAGTACCCCTCTTACGCTTTGTCCACAGCTCCCAAAATTTGATTATATCGTGAATAAAATCTTTAGTAAGTCTCTCAATTTATCTCTAACAAGCAGGGATGCAGTCTTAAAAGAGGTACGGGACTGTATTCTTACAAACAACGAAAGCCGTTTAAAAGCCCTTCAACCCTTATATCCACTCATATTGGAGAGATCTACACGTACGTTCCGGCTGTGTCGACGAAAAGGTAGCAATTCCGAACGTACTTCGCAAGGTGCTGATAGCTGTTCTCCAAGCAAGCCACCCAGGTATTCTTTTGCAATAATCGCTGCAATTTATCACTTGGCAAACCATACGAAGTCAAACCATACGAAGTCTAACCATATTTATTACTTGTCAAACCATACGAAGCCTCAGATAGGTTTCACTGGTGTCTGACTTTTCCAAACCATACGAGACCTCAGATAGGTTTCATTGGTATCTGACTACTTTTCTTGTACTTATTTATTTAGATATTATACAAGATTTATCTACGATTACATATTTGGTATCAAGCATTTGGCGAGAGCGTTCTCCGAATCTGCTTGATTGCTTCCCTACATTTGGTCATCCTAAATATTTTTCTTAGTCAAATATTTGGTGTGAGCATTCTCCACATTTGTTCGACTAATTAGTTTAGGCCCCTAGCGGCCAGTTCACTTAGTCCCCCTTTTACCCCAGGTTACAATGGTGCCCCAACCACCGCCGCCACCGTCCGAACCTCTCTGCAATATTTGTAACGAGCCTTGCAATGTACAACGGGGTGCATTTTGTGTCAAATTTAAGCAGATATATGTTCACTTTGGTTGTTTGGGAAATTCAAGTACTGCAAATATCAAAGGAATGATCTACTGGTCATGTGCTGGTTGTACTCTTAGCTTTACTGCAGAACTATATGCGCTGGACAGAATTACGGCCGTTGAGAAAAAACTCGATTGTGTTGATTCTTTGATCCGCGAAGTGACATTGCTACGCAGTGATATAGCGTTGATAAAGAAACCGGAATTCCCTTTTCTAAAAACTGCAAAATGTGGACCCAGCAGGAATCGAGACGACAGCTCATCCAGTCATCCCAGCGCGACAGTAAACAAAAAGAGAAAAGTTGATGATCTTGAGTTTGAAACTGTACAGAGAAAAGTAAGATCAATTAAGGAGGTAAAAACGGGAACGAACACCAATCCAGCAGTCATCAAGGGTGTCAGAAAGCCCCCGAAGCGTCGTCATTTATATGTAGGTCGATTGAGTCAGAACATAACAGCATCAGAAATGGAGGAGTACTGTATAGAAAATAACGTCGAACTACTTCACATTCGCCAAATCTCGAAGTCAGAGGCTCACCTGAAAGCCTTCCATTGTGTATTTAAATTTGATGAAGAGAAAGTTGAGTTACGTGATTTTTGGCCAGAAGACGTTACGGTGTCAAGATTTTACCTGAATGAAGCCGCCCGTGATTGGCTAAAAAAGTGGATCAAAGTTGACTACTAGTCAGTCCTCGACAAAGTTGACTACTAGCCAGACAAGGCAAAGATCGACGAAACAAAGATCTACAGAACTAAACATTTGTCTACATAATGTACGATCTATCAGGAACAAAACGAAAGATGTAAATGCCCTCTTGGAAGTAAATGAAATTAGTTTGGGAGTATTTATAGAATCGTGGATTACGAACAACTCAGATGACGATTTTATTCTAAAGCAGTGTTGTCCCCCGAGGTTTCTTTCCTATAGTGCAACAAGGGTGAATAAAAGAGGAGGTGGAATTTGCCTCTTTTACAGGTATGATATCCATTTGGAAATTTTTTAAAAGTTTACCTCTGAATTTTTTGATTGCTGTTATGCCTCTTTAACTGTTGGGGCCACCAGTTATTTAGTAATCACTGTTTATCGACCACCTGGATTAAATGTTAAATCTGTCATTGATCACTTTACTGTTCTTTTTGAAGAGAAAAGGCTACAATTCGACAAGATTGTTCTCCTGGGTGATTTTAACATTTCACTAAATGTAAATAACGATGCATCAGAAATGTGGAACTCATTTTTTGAAGATTTCGGCCTAACTCAGTACGTCTCTGAGAAAACGCATAGAAGTGGCCGGATTCTTGACCATATTATTGTGTCAAACAATATTTCAATTAATGTTAAATCGAAAAGCTTCATTACTTATTCGGACCATTCGTTTATATGTTTCTCGCTCAGCAGTGTGAAACAACGCATATCTCAATAATGTTTGATGTATAGAAATTGGAAGAAGTTTGACTCTGATGGTTTTATTAAGTTATTTAGGTCGTGCTGAAAGTTCGATGTTGCCTCAAGTATTGATGAAGCATGGGGTATGTATCTAAGGTTTGAGGAGAATATTTTGGATTCCGTTCTACCACTCAAAATAAAAACATTTACTAATCATCAATGCCCATTCTTTGACGATGAGCTTTTGAGATTGAAACGAAAAAAGAGAAAAGCAGAGCGTTAATACAGAAAGTCGAAATTATCTGTACTGAAATCTGAACACAATATTGTTACCCATATGTATTTTGAAAAATTCTTAGGGAAGCGTAGATTGTACATAGAGAATGCGTTGATGGAAAATTGTAGCCGTAAAAAGTTTGCCACATTAAAATTGCTTCTTGGTCAAGATGTAGAACAGCTCCCGAAATATGAAAACAAAAAACAGCTTGCAAACGACTTCAACGAGTTCTTTATATCTAAAGTGAAAAGTATTATTGCATCGATTCTGACTGCGATTGGTCCAGAAATTCTGAAAACTGAAATTAACTCAATGTATTCGTTCACAGAGTTGTCGATAAGTCAGTTTAGAGATTTAATTTTGGCGTCGTCAAACAGTATATCTCCACTGGACATCATTCCGACACATCTTGTAAAAACATTTTTAGATCATTATTTTCTCGACCTCCTGAAACTTCTTAATCTTTCGCTGAAGGCGGGATATTTCTCCCAGTCCTTTGAACTGGCCATTGTTAGGCCCCACATGGAGAAAGCAAATTCTGACTATGAAGAGTTTTCCAATTATCGACATATCTCGAACCTAAGTTACATTTAAAAACTATTAGAACGGGCGGCTTTCAAACAAATGCGTGAACACCTTGAAAAGAATAGTCTCTTAAGCAAATACCAAAGTGCCTACAGGAAGTTTTTT
Source organism: Convolutriloba macropyga (assembly GCF_964194025.1). NCBI lineage: Eukaryota > Metazoa > Xenacoelomorpha > Acoela > Convolutidae > Convolutriloba > Convolutriloba macropyga. Next base: position 27,521,871 of record NC_134474.1, on the reverse strand, counting down.
TTCTACAGAAAAAGCTCTGGCTAAGG